>NC_079417.1:10008097-10025597 GCF_026213295.1 Gadus chalcogrammus
TGATATGAATAAAATATGTGATCAGTTAGAAATTATGAAAACAAAAACAAAAAAAATCGGGGTAAAAGAAATCTCAGAAATTAATGAGCTTCTTTAAAATGCTTCAAAGAGCCAAGTGTGATGAATTTGAGGAATGTTGTGTGAAACTATGTGAAGTATGCAAGGGCAAAGGTAATGCCACCCAGACGCGTGTGCTGTTTATTTGGCTTTGGCATCGGGTGAATTCTCAAGAGGAAGTGAGAATAGGCAAATCCAGAGTATGTCGATTTGCAAAAAGAAAAAGAAAAAAAGAAAGAAGGTTTCGCTGTGGTGCGGGGGTGCCTGTGTCTTGTGAGGATTAGCTCTGCGGGGGATATTATGTCATTTGTTTAGCTCTTGTATGACAATAAAGACCATGTGCTCTGCGGAGCATGTGATTGGACTTCTCCACTCGTGACCGGTGATATCATATCAGTAACAGAGGCATCAATTATTCAACGGAAAACACCAACAAAAACACAAAAACACAAAGATCAGGTTCGCGTTGAATACCGGATTTCAGAAAACATAACAAAACAAAAGCGATAAAAAAAAAAACCCTATCTCTCTATCTCTTTCTCCCTTTCTCTGTCTCCCTCCTCTGCCTTCCTCTCCTCTTGCTCCAGCTTTTTCCCCTCTGTCCTCTCCTTTTCTTACACCCCTCCTCACCCCTCACCCCCACCGTCTCCTCTCCGTCTTTCTCAGCTTGGAAGTTAAAGCCCGGATGTCTCAGGCATTGATTCCCTTCAGGTGTCCTTCCTGTCCCCCCCCCCCCCCCCCCCCCCCCTCCCCATCCTCCCCCTCTCTCACCCCCCTCCCCCAACCCAGAGGAGCCGGAGTGCCTGGGGCAGGCGGCGGGCGGCATATAAGGTGGGACGTGTGTGAGAGGGGGGGTCTGAGATAACGGCAGGGGAGGAAGTGTGGGCACTGGTGCAAAGTGATAGCCCTGCTCCTCGTCTCAAACTCGGTGACCTCCTCCTCCTCCTCGTCTGCCTCTATGTCCTCCCCCGTCCTCAGCCCTCCCTTCTGTCCCTGTCTGTCTCTCTTGTCTGCCTGCCGCTTCCGTCTGTCTATGTGCCTTCCAGTCGGTCTGTCTGTCTCTCTCCCTCCCTGCATGTGTCCGCCCGTCTGTCAGCCTCTAAATGGAGCCCTGGTGTACGAGGACGGCTCACAGGCGATAGGTGCAGACTCAGGTCGCGGTCGCTCGCTCCGCTCCGTCCGTCAAGCTCCCTTCTCACTTTCCTCCCCTCTCGCCAACGACATCTGTGACTCCTGTGGTAACCTCTCGCACGGAAGGTGAGTTCACTATGTCGCGCGGATGGAGCGAGGTGTCGATGTCGCGTTAGTCTCCCCTGGTTGCTCCCTCCCCCCCCCCCCCCCCCTCTCTCTCTCTCTCTCTCTCTCTCTCTCTCTCTCTCTCTCTCTCTCTCTCTGTCCATCTCAACTCTGCTCTGTCTAGGATGACCGCTGTCTCGTCTCTCGGTCTCATCACACTGAACCTTCCTCATTCTCGATTCCTGTGCGGAATTTCCTGGCTGACGTAACTGTGATTGAAGGGCCAGTCTAGTCGGAGGCCAGTCCAGGGAGCGCTTGAAGAACGCCTCCCAGGCGGTGTCGGCCATTTGCTTCCGTGAACCTCATTGACGTACTTAAAATGGCCACACAGGAATACTGCCTATCTTGCGTAGACTAGTAAGTACGTAGGTGTAAAACCCTAATGTGGAGAAGGAGTGTATCGATGTACCGCATTTTTCAATGTGTGTCTGTCTGTGTGTGTGTATGCCCGCGTACACGTGCGTGTACGTGCGTGTGTATGGGTCTGTATCTGTGTATGTCTGTGTCTGTGTGTGTGTGGTGTGTGAGCGTGTTTGGCTGGATGTCTATGCATGTGTTTGTTTGTGCGCCTGCGTGTGTGTGTGTGTGTGTGTGTGTGTATGTGTGTGTGTGTGTGTGTGTGTGTGTGTGCGTGCGTGAGTCTGTTTTGCCTGCGCGTGTGTCTGCGTGTATGCATGTGTGTGTGTGTGTGTGTGTAAGTGCGTGATTACCTGCGTGTGTGTGTGTGCCTGTTCGCGCACATGTGTGTGGGTGTGTGTGCACATGTGGATCTGACCTATAGGAACCAGGGGGCAGCTTTCCAGCGTATGGATCCAATTGGTCTGCCAGGAAGCTGCCAGAGTGTCAGTGGTCACTTGTGCCGCAGGAACTGATTGATTGTGGGCCTTGGGGGCAGTGAGAGACGTCTGTCTCTATCTATTTCCTGCCTCAGACAATGGTGTCTGCCCGGGCCCTGTTGTCCGTCAATTATCATATAGACTCTCTCAATGCCCGGACACAACTAACAGCACTTGTTTTACTGGTTTCCACCTACCATCTCTCGCAGGACAGATTTATATTTGATTTGTTAATCTTCCTTTGATGAATCGTCAGACCCACTCCATGATGGTTGATAGACGGGCTACTGCTGCTGGACATGAAACACCATTAAGCCTCGGAGGGGCCACTGAGATCCTCCTATAATCAGAGTCTCCGGACCCCTAAAAACAACGGCTGGCTGCCTCAAGTACCCCCTTAAAACGTGGGCTGCACGCGAAAAACAACATTAGACTCTCTTCGGCCTCTAGTTTTACTATCAGCTTCATGAAAGTCACGTCAGTTTTTTTTTAACGAATATAAAAATGTTCCACACAGAAACAATTGTCCCCCTAATTGTTGTCCTACTTATGTATGCTATTTTTGAAATCTTCCCACGTCCCCCGTCCCCCCCCCCAATCCCTCCCTCCTGGGACCCACACGAGTCCCTCTTGGGGGGACCGTGCCGTGTGCCCCTCTGGTTGAGATTCACTGCACTACATCATTCTACTTGCTGGTCCAGCAGTGTGTCATTCTGGACCATTGCACACTGGTGTGCGGTTGTTTATTGCTTAATGCCCAGCCTCAACCTTCTGTGGTACTAGCGGCTCCCTCTCCCCCCCCCTCTTCCGTCCGGATGGTAGCGTTCCACCGACTGTCAGCTAAAGTGGGTGAGATGGCGTAAGACGACCGCTGTGTGAAGGGTGCCCCGGCGGCGTGCCGCCGTGTGGTCGCATGCCGTCGCTAGCAGACACCGCTATGTGCAGTGTGGTGGTAATGCTGCAATAATAGAACTACACTTTTACTTTACTTCTTCCTCCATAACAATAAAATACTCTTATCAGATGAAATCAACAGTAATGTAATAAATACTAATAACAAATAATACAAACCATTTTTATAATATTATTAGGAACCCCCCCCCCCCCCCCCCCCACACACACACACCAAGAACCCCTGTTCTTCCCGCCAAATACTCAGGCTCCCAAAAGGCCCTAACTGCAGCGGGCAGAGCGGGGAGCGATTGGGATGTGTCTCCTCCCTCCTCCCTCCTCCCTCTCCCTCCTTCCTCCTCCTCCTCCCTTTGCACCCCATCCATCCACGCCTCCTTCACCCTCCACCCTCCACCCCCACCCCCCTTCCCCGCCGCCCCCCACCCTCCACACACACAGACACCCCATCCTCATCCATCGTCCCTCTCCCCTCCCCCCCGGGACGCACCTGTCTGTTGCGTTCATCCATAATCCGCGTGATCTGTATCTTTTTCCTCCCCATCGTCCCCGTCTCTCGGATGCGCTCTCGCTCCTCTGGCTCGAACGGAAAATAAAGGAACGGCGGTGCGCCTCTGTTTCTTTCTCTTTCTCCTTCTCGGCTCGCTCTCCCCTTTCTTTCTCTTCTGTCCGCGTCTTTTCTTTTCTCTTCCTCACGCGCCAGCTGCTTTTCTCTCCTTCCACCAGTCTTTGCTCTTCTTTTCTCAACTTCAACTCAATTCAAAGACTCCAGCGTCTGTACCTGTACGGGAGACATGAGAGAGGGGGGAGGGGGAGAGGGATGAGGAGGAGAGGGGGAGAGGGGGAGAGAAATGAGCATTAAGTGAAATGAAATATGGCAAAAATACTTAGAAGGGAGGGGAAAAAAATAACAATCAGGAGGCATCACTGAAGTCACAAGGGAGGGCGAGGAAACACAAAGGATCTGTCAACAACGCAGTGAGAACGGCAGCTTTTTTCATTTCTTGGGATTTTTTTTCCATCGCGTCATATCATGCAAATGTGCTCCTTTTTGTTTTTTAGCAGCAAGCCAACTATGAGAGGAGACAGCGCTGTCAGGATTTTGCCTGGTTCACAGGGAATCTGACAGTTGTTTTGGAAGTGTTCGCTATCTTAAACGCTCTAATCACCCAACACTGTAACATCACCGCCCGACGGAGAACTACATTCTTGTTTCTACTCCACAAAGCCCCGGTGTAGACAGTGTGGAGCTGCCAGGAACGGCTACATCTACTTCATCTGATATGTCGGCAAATGAGAGTGGTAGAATTGTAGAACACAGCTGTAAAACCTAGCAGTGTCTCGCCATGCCCTGGCAAACAAAAAGCAAACAAAGAGATCATCAGTCGCACGGCGATTCCTCAAAGTAAGAAATCAAACCAGGCATTCCAACATGAACTCAGTACAGAACTATTTGGATGTGCTGCAGGAATGGTGTGTGTGCACAAATGTGAATGTGTGTGTCTAGTGATTGAGTGTTTGTATGTGTGTGTGTGTGTGTGTGTGTGTGTGTGTGTGTGTGTGTGTGTGTGTGTGTGTGTGTGTGTGTGTGTGTGTGTGTGTGTGTGTGTGTGTGTGTGTGTGTGTGTGTGTGTGTGTGTGTGTGTGTGTGTATCCGTTAGTGAGTGTGTGTGTATGTGTGTGTGTGGGGGGGGTGTAAGTGTGAGAGAGAGAGAGAGAGAGAGAGAGAGAGAGAGAGAGAGAGAGAGAGAGAGAGAGAGAGAGAGAGAGGGGTGAGTGGAACAGAGAGAAATGCTGCTGAGCTGGACCTGGACTGCATGAGTGAGGAAGAAAGCTGTGCTCCAAAAAGTTTTCCTTGTGCGTGTGTACCGACAAGAGTGTGTGTGATTGTGTAGGTGTGTGTGTGTGTGTGTCTGTGGGTGTGTGATTGTGTGTAAGTGTGTTTGTGTGTGTGTCTGTGTGTGATTGTGTGTATGATTGTGTGCATGTGTGTGTATGGATGTGTATGTGTGTGAGAGTGTGTCGGTGCACATGTGTGAGCCTGGCTGAGCCAGAAGCTCCGGCGCATCTCTCCTGAGTGCTAAAGTAGGCCAACCCAATCTATCTCAGGGAGGAGCAGAAGAACTGTTGTTGTGTTTTCTTTTGACAGTAGAGGTGATAACGTCCCTCGTTATGCAAATGAGCATCCCATTATTTAAGCTCAGTGCAATGCAGGGGAGCTGTCAGTGCCGTCACATAAAAAAAAACCCTCCATCTACCCTGTTTCCTTTTTTTTATCTCCTTTCCTCCTCTCTTCTTCTTCCTCTCTCTCTCCCCTCTCTGAACCAGATTTCCGTCACCTGGCAGCGCCTACATCAGACGTCGATGCCGAAGACGACACTGCTTCACTAAAAGACATGTCACTCTCTCTCCCTCCCTCCTTTTCTCTCTCTTTCCCTCCCTCCCACCCCCTCTCTCTCTATCTCTCTCTCTCTCTCTCTCTCTCTCTCTCTCTCTCTCTCTCTCTCTCTCTCTCTCTCTCTCTCTCTCTCTCTCGCTCTCTCATACATAAACAAGCATGCAAAAACAACGTACACATACACAAAATAATGCACTCCCCTCCCCCAAAGCTTCCCTCTTTTTTTTTGTCATTCTCCTGCCCTAACCTGAATCCATGTATTTATTGAGCAACAGGGATGTTGAAGCACAAGAAAGTGGGCAAAAGTGATCAAAAGTGGGCTCCACCTTTTTGGGGTGAATACGGCATGAAGTTACTTGTGCGCACAAATAAGGACTATTTTTATTGACGTTTGTCTACACATGAAAGGATCCCACTGTGAGCTTGAGAAAACAACTCGCTAGATTTGATAATTTTTTTTGCATCCTGCAAAATACCAAAAATATAACTCATGCTCATATAATATATCAAGCGGTTTGAGAAGATGACTTCTAATAACATGCCGTAAAATCATAGGGAGTTAAATTATTTAATTAATCAATTACTGATTTAAAAAAATGGTGTGACAAATGATACAATTATATTGTACTACTAATCACAATATGGCTCTTTACTCCCAGAAATAAATAAAAAATAAAATCTAAAATGGTGGCAAATCTAAATGATTTACACCTTCAAGAGCCCTTCCAGAACATTGTTTCCCTTTACACGCAGCAGTCAGAACATAAAAACAACAGACACAGAGAGAAGGCTGTCCGACAAGACCATTACGATCATAAGACACACCACTAAGACAGTGACGTGACCCAAAACCAATCAATCACCACGAGAACAACAACAAGCCTGCCTACCTCCTCCTCCTCCTCTCACACTGACAACCGCCACAGTCTCCCAATCTCCTCCTCCTCCTCCTCCTCCTCCACTACACTCGAGCTGGCCTGGGCAGCGCTCCAGAAACAAGGAGGCGTCAACTCCTGTGATCCTTGCCTGCCTCCTGGCCTCCACTCCCACCTTCCCTGCCGTGCCCTGCTCCCTCCCTCCCTCCCTCCCTCCCTCCCTCCCTCCCTCCCTCCCTCCCTCCCTCCCTCCCTCGATCGCTCCTCCTCCAGCCCCATACTGAGCCTCTCAATGTCAGTGCCCGCTGGGGCACACAACACCTTGGGCCTTACGCAACACCAGCACTAAGACTAAGCCCCGGTGCTCAACAAATAATCCCTGCTTTGGCTCCCAGCATCAGCCAGTGCATCCTAAGGTGTAGTGCATCTCCACCCACACCCCCACCACCACCACCACCACCACCACCACCACTCCACGCACCACCACCCCTTCACTTGCTTTAAAGGCCTTCACACAGACAGACACACACACACACCTTCTTCTTTCCTTTTTTTTTTTCTCTCTGACTTGATGCCTCATCCACCTCCTCCTACACACAACACAACACACAACCACGGATCTCAACATCACGGCTTCAACCCCCCCAGCCTGCTCCCCCCACCTCTCCTACATTCCACCACCCCCCCACCCCCTTCTCCCTTCTTCCTTGCACCCGCCCCCATGGCGTTTGAGTGCCAGGAAACTGGCACCCGACGGCGCTATGGTGCTAGGGTCCTACCGAACCAGACTCTCTTCTCCTCTCTCTCTCTCTATCTCTCCCCCCCCCTCCCGCTCCCTTCACACAAATTTAGCAGATTACCGTTGAACCACTCAATCCAATTTAGCATTGTGACGCAAAGGGGTAGGTGTGGTGGGTAGGTCTGGTGGGTGGGGGGCGCGGTGGGTGGGGGGCGGGTGGGGTTGAGGTAACACAGAGCCAGGCCTCACTACTCTACGCTACACGGGTTTAAATGACATAACCCAGCGTTGCTTTTCCCCCCACGGCAGGAACGCTGTGCAGGAGAGTGAGACACCTGCCTTTAGACCGGGCGCATGAGGACAGAGGGGGGAGGTCAGGGAGGGAAAGGGGGAGGGGGAGACGGGGGGAGAGGTGTGTACAGAGCGTGAGTGCGCGGGAGAGAGAGAGGGAGGGTGGGTTACGGTGGCTGGTCGAGGAGAGAGAGCTAACAAGCTCTGATTCATCATGCCAATTTACAAAGAGCCCAAAGTAACGCTTTAGGGAGAAGGGAGCTGCTTTTTTCTATTTTTTTTTGCCCCAAAGCGAGACAAAGAACAGTGAAACGAGGAAGAAAAATTATAACTCATCTCCTGCAGTTCTTTCACACCAGACATGGCAGCTGAATGAAAGAGAGGGTGATGAGGGGAGAGGCTGAGGAGGAGAGGGGGGTGAGGAGGAGAGAGATTGAGGAGGTGAGAGGGTGAGGATGGGAGAGGGTGAGGAGGGGAGAGGGTGAGGAAGGAAGGGTGAGGAGGAGAGGGTGAGGAGGGGAGAGGGTCAGGAGGGGAGAGGGTTTGGAGGAGAGAGGGGGAGGAGGGGAGAGGGAGAGGAGGAGAGAGGGTGAGGAGGAGAGTGTGGAAACAGATGAAGCCAAGCTTCTTGCCGATCCTTTTTTAACCTCATGACAGACGGGCAGACAGACAGACGGACAGACAGAAAGAAAGACAGGCGAATGAACAGATACAGGCAAAAAAAGACACAGGTAGATAGAGACACAGGGATACTAAGATATAGAGAAAGTTGGATAGAACGATATAATGATATATCGATATATAGATATAGCAATAGATAGATAGAGAGATATTGATAGCGATAGCGATCGATCGGTTGATCGATTGATACATAGATAGATAGATAGATAGATGGATCAATCCTCTGCACTGAGGAAATGAGGAATGGAGAGAGACCGCAGCGGAAGGGAATGAGAGGAGAGGAGGGAGAGGAGGCACCAGGCCTGTCCGGGGGAGGGGGGGGGGGGAGCTGTACCCACAACCCTCCCATCTGTTAAGCAGACGGACAGAGCAAGAGGGAGCCGGAGGGGGAGGAGAGAGGCGATGCAGAGGTACCGCGATTCAGCACATAGATCTAACGAGTGCTCTCTCTCTCTCTCTCTCTCTCTCTCTCTCTCTCTCTCTCTCGCTCTCTCTCGCTCTCTCTCTCTCTCTCTCTCTCTCTCTCTCTCTCTCTCTCTCTCTCTCTCTCTCTCTCTCTCTCTCTCTCTCTCTCTCTCTCCCTCTCTCTCTCTCGCTCTTGCTCTCGCTCTCTCGTCTGAGTCGCAGGGCTTAGTGGACTCAGTATACAAGGGTTGATTGTAGGTCACCTGTGTCCCAAGTGTTTAGCGACTAAAAGCGAGCATGTGGCTCTTTGTCCACAGTTCTTACAGTCTGTATTAAGGGATGCTTGTAAATGTGTGCTTTGTCATCAAGCACAAGGGAATAGATCGAAACTCATCTCTCAGAATCTAAGCGACAGGAAGAGGAGAAAAAAAAGGGGAACACCGTCTGGGTTCAACCTCTTCTGTGTTGTGCAAAAGCACCAGAGCTCAATATTGCAAGGATGCAGTATTGCAATATTCATAGGAAACGTATGTTGTTCACATTTACATGTCCCAGTCGTTAGATACGGGAGTAAAAAGGTCTTTCCACTCGTCTGTTGGGAATTGTGAGGAACCACCAAAACGAACTACTTTTTGTCCTGGTCTGTGTCTCAGCACTTCTGCTGACACCTATATTTTTTGCCAAACTTTGCCGCCTATAATGTATTGGGGAAGGCCATTCATCATCGCAGGAGGGGATGTTTTTTTTTTACTGTACAGTTTTTTACTTACTACTGGTACTGCTAAGCTGATTGCACATCTGCAACACATTTGATACTTAAATATTTTCTCGAATTGCAAGAACATGTATTTTTCCAGGAAACTAGTTTGGGATGTGAGGATTTATGAAAACATATTACTCTGTAGGGAATAAACCTTTTAAGGATGTTTATCGTACATCAAATAAACACAGCTTCCCTTTCAAATAAACTATCGTTTCCGTGTGAAAGGGGGAGAAAATTTGTATTAATGCAGTTCCTTGGAATTACAATTTGAGACGTGAATACTCACTCTGTGCCGAACGGTGTCTGTGTGGCTCTGCGTGTGCGCGTTCGTGCACTCACATCTGTGCGTGCATGTGTTTGTGTGTGTGTGAAGAGAAGGGAGGAAGCAAGGAGGAGGAGGAGGAGGAGGAGGAGGAGACGTAGGCAAGGGAAGGGAGTCTATGGCCAGGCGGAAGAGGAAGAGGAAGAGAACAGTTTTTCAGGTCTCATTGTGTCTCTAATGTCATTACAGACGGTGACTCCACTATGTGGAGCGTCACAGCACCACCCCCCAACCTCCCCCCCTCCCCTCACCACCACCACACACTCCCCCTCGTCTGTCAGTGTGAGATAGCAGCGGTGACGAATGGCTATCAGCCCCCCCCAGCACCACCGCCACCCGCTCCACCACCTCCTCCTCCTCCACCACCACCACCCAAACCCAATGTCTGCCTTCCCCTCCTCCACGTGCCGGTGGGAGGACAGTGACCTAAACCCGGGCGGCGGTCCATGCGTAGGTGGGCCCTGTGTGAGGCACTGAACCGCTACAGATATTAGCGGCTAATTTAACATGTGAGCAGCTAAAGAGATTAGCAACACGTACATCTGGGGGATTAGAGTGATAGCAGTGAAGGAAAAAAAAATCAAATAATGTGTTCATTTCCTTTTGTCGTTCCCACCCTCTCCCCCCTTTTCCCAATGCGCTTTCGCTTCCAGAAAAAAGAGGCAGATTTGTGTGTGTGTGTGTGCATGTCTGTGTGTTTTGTGTGCGTGTGTGTGTGTGTGTGTGTGTGCGGGGGCGAGCAGGCATGTGTGTGTTTAGGAGAACATCCACCTGTCTCGCTCCATTAGCTCATGGCATAGTTGGATCGTTATTAAGACACAGGAGATGCTTTCCCATGTATTCTGTTTCCAATAGCTATGTAGCAAAAGAGCAGCACACCGGTCTATCGACGACGATCAGGAGACTAAGCTGTTTGTCTATACTTGACCTCTGTTTTATTTACTCTTTCAAAAAAATAATCATTACTTTAAAGTCTGCCACTTGAAGGTAGTCATTATTAAGTGCAAAACGGTGAGTCGTAAATCCCCCAACACACCGCGCACAAATTTCCTTAATTATTATCACAAGGAAGCTTGATTCTTAGCAATTAAGGTGACATTGTAACTGGAAACCAATTAGCTGCTGTCGATTACAACGTGTCTTGACTAGAATCCAAGCGGTTGTCAGTCTCATCAGAAGACGACGCACCGTTCTGCCTTGTCTTGTATCCTCGTGCCTAGAAGCGCTGCCTCAGGAACTGGGAGGAAGGAGAGACAGGAACTCAGCGGTACACACATGCACAGACACCCACCCAGCCACCCACGCATACACGCAAAGGGAAAAACACACACACACACACACACACAGGACAGGATGTGACATCAGCAGCAACAGACAAACGAAGAGGTGTTTCCTTCCCTAAATCTTTCCTTCGACTTCATCCAAAAGGTGCACCCAAGACTCCCCACCTACTTTTTTCTTATTCTTAACAATAGAGAGAAGGAGGTGAAGACATGTGTTCCCTGGCGTTGGCTACTGTAGAACTGGCTCCAAAACTGTGCGTACTATTTAATTGTATTTTTTTACTATTATCAAATGGAAAAAGTCCACTTGGTTTGATTCTGAAAACAAAAAGTATGAACGGAAATAACAAAAGGAATCTGTCCGAAATCAAACGACAACAACAGGGCCAAGGCAAGGCAGAGCAATACCCCGAAACAAGCGCGTGTTGAAACACCCTGGCGGTATGACGACACAGGGGTGTTTCAGTGCGCCAGAGCACAACGGGCCCTGTGGTATCGGCGGTGCGACTGTAAGACGAACCGTGGGAGGAACACTTTCATTTCTCCTTTCAGCTCCTCAGCTGGCCATCCTCCACCCCAACGAACACTCCCACGGAGAGTCCTTCAACTGTTCTGCAACTGACTGCTGCGACTTCATACCACCTCTACACACACACACACACACACATATACACAACGAACAAACTAACAGTGTAGTGGAAAGAAAAAATAACTGCTATACAATCGGAAATACGTCTAGGTAGTGCGGTTCGAGGCGCATACACGATTTTGTAAAACATTGAAAAAAAAAATGAAATTCTCATATTTTTTCCTTCACAAAACGAGATGACCTCTGCTGTTGTCCCAGTAGATGAACCGACGCGCCTCCCCCAGAAAACACCGGGCGAGGGCGAGGGTACGTCAACCCTCCGTGTGTAAAGAGCCGGTCGTTTGGACAGCTGCACCTCTCACTCAGCGGAGGGAAAACAGACGCCTGGATGCTCGGGGAGGGGGGCGGGGTTTAGCGGGAGCCACGTTGAAGACAGGTAACATCCGTCAGCCCCTGACACAGAGACAGGTGAAAACCATCTTTCCATGGCCCATCGCTGACTCCACCCCCCCCAAGGACGAAGAGACTTGACACAATGCGTCAACTTGGCCTTTGAAAGCAGGCCAAGGTCTGCAACGCCGCAGCTGTCGGGGCCGGGGGCAGGCGGAGGAAAGACCACGCGTGCGAGCGGACCAGACAATGGTACACCATAACATTTAATCACAGCGCCCTCCCCGATGCTCCATTCCGTCGTCTCGTTGACGTAAGTACTGTTAGTGCTGCCGCGTTCATCAACGTGCACGCACATAAGTGTCGGATCTCATAAGTTGCCATGGTAGCGCAGGTGGCTACGAATGGGGGTTTTCGACCATTAGGAAGTGGTGTGTGTGTGTGTGCGACCGCAGTGACCGAATTGGCTAAAGATATCGCTTGGTAACAAAACGTGGAAAACATGGGACGAAAATAAAAGAAAAAAGCAGAAGTTTGGGTTGAGCCGCGCGGAAACGAAGCAGAACAAGGGTGTCTCTAAAGGTCGCAGGAGCTGAACATGGTCACATGCAGAGAACGATGCAAACTAAACCAACATCATCGGTTAGGAAGACACTGGAACGGAACCAATGATGAAGTATCGTGTAAAAACAGAAAATAAAACGAAATCGTCAGTAAAAAAAACGTTCGGGGGGGGGGATGATGCAAGCGCCTCTTTAAGTCCTAATCGCCTCATCTTCACTGGGGTAATAGGGTCTACAGATCCTCTCCTTCACCTCTTTTGTTCCTCCTCTCTCAACTCTCTCAACTCCCCCACCCCCCCCCCCCCCCCCCCACCCCCCCATCTCCGATCACTGCAGTTCAAGCCCATTCCTCACTCATTGCTACAGTCCCCGTGCGTAGAGTTTGTTGCCAGAGGTCATGTTTCCCAGTGTGTGTGTGTGTGTGTGTGTGTGTGTGTGTGTGTGTGTGTGTGTGTGAACTTATGTGCGTGTGTGAGGGTGTGCGTGCGTGTTCACCACCGCCACACTTCACAGTCTACCGCCCTGTCCACAACGACTCTGGTGGTGACTCAGGTGCACGACGACCACACACAGATGCTCGCGCTTTAACAAACCGGGACGGGCAAACGCACCGACCTGCATACGGCTGGCTCAGTCACCCACACACACACACAGACACACACGTCACACACAAAAACCTACCCACCAACATCGGCATTATGATTGCACTAATCATCCAAAATAAACTGTCTGTCTTCTGCGTTGAAGCGCTGAACGACCGTAGCCTATCCGTCGTGAGCCATATCAAACACGGCTTTAATTCCTTCCTTTTGTATTGAACACAATGCAGACAAAAAGAAAGGGGACTACGAAAAAAATAAAGGTTAAAAAATGAATCCCCAACAGCATGAGAAGCGCTCAGCCCGCCCACAATAGCAGCCGCCTGGAGTCATGTCACTGAGGCTCCACAAAGCAGTGACATATTCCCCCAATTACACTCCCCGCCGAGTGCGACAGGAAATCGGCTCAGGATATTACCAATGTTCTCCGGTCGGGTGGAGTCGGGTGGGGGGGAGGTGGGTGACTCGGTGACTGGGGCGGGGACTGAGGGGCACCGGAGAATGTGTGTGCAGAGAGTGTGTGATTGTTTAAGAGTGAGGTGAAGGAGAGGGGGGCTATAGATATAATAGGCGATTGACCGTTCAAACACAACACAACTCCCCCGGGTGCAAAGAATGACGCCCGTCGCGACTCTCACCCTCTCTCCCCCTCCTTCGTCCTCACAACATGGTGAGTTGGTATCTCCACTGATGATTTCATCATCACCCCCCCCCCAATCCTCTCCCCTCACATCTCCAGTACTTCCACCTTTCTCTCTCTTTCTCCCTCTCTCTCTTTCTCTTTGCTGCAGCATTCTAATCACCCTAATTAAAAGCTTTGTTCGTTTAGAAATCTCTGATGACAATTTGTTTCACTCTACCCTACAGCAGTGGTGGCTGTGAAGAGAGGAGAATTAAATTTGATCTTCTGACAGCAATTATTAAATGCTCCCTCCTGGCCTCAATTAAGGCCTGTGGGCTAATGTTAACATGGCTAGCCCTCATGCAATGATGCCAGTGGCAGCTTTTTTTTGCCTTCTTTTTTTTTCTAACAACTACTTTCTTTCCTGCACCTTTACTTTACGTGTGAGCGATATGCGGTGGTTAACTGCGCATGCATGCGTGGCTTCACACGTGGATGTGCTTGCCTATGCGCTGTTACCTGTTTTTGCATATGTGCGGCACACTGAAACACTGTGACGAACGAAAGTGAGCTCGGGACCCACGCTGACAGATAACATCCACTTGAATAACTTCTCTGTAAAAAAAACTGTCCCGATGTTCCGCTAGCATATGTAAATATGATAGAGTTGCTAATGGTTAAACCTAATATTTTGAAAGCTGCGATTACACATGCCTGGGTATTTGAACATGCTAACTAAAACTGAAATAGCTGGAAGTGTGTGTGTGCGTGAGTGTGTGCGTGTATGTGTGTGTGTGTATGTGTGAGTCTGTGTGTTGGGAATTGTGTTCCTATCAATGTAAGAGGCAAACTGTGGAGGATTATTAAACTCTTGTTAGCACATCATTAAGATGCCTAATGGGATCAGTTAAACAGACCAGATCGATTTTGTGCTACAGTTTTGCTTTGAAAAGTCCTCTCTGGCTTTCCATACAAAATAAATAGCAGCAGTCTCTCACACACACACACACACACACACACACACACACATACACACACACACACACACACACACACACACACACACACACACACACACACACACACACACACACACACACACACACACACACACACACACACAAACACACACACACACACACACACACACACACACACACACACACAAAAGGAAACTCCTCAGATTCTGCTTTGACGGACAGTGCCTTGCAGAGTACCGCGACATCTTGCATCTGTGCGGCCCGAAAGCGGGTGGCTCATTTGTAGCGAGAAGTAGGAAGGTTGCGCACTTCCAATAAGAAGATGTCCTTCATGGAATCAACCTTTTTTTCTTTTCTTTTTTTTTTGTTTCCCTTCGGTCCCTGTGCTCCACTAGGAAACCGAGTAACCTAGATCGTAGAGTGGGAAGGAGACGAGAGAGAGACCAGAGAGAGAGAGAGAGAGAGAGAGAGAGGGTGGGAGGGAGGGAGGGAAAGAGAGAGAGAAGGAGGGAGGGCGGGAGGGAGGGCGGGAGGGAGGGAGGGAAAGAGAGAGAGAGGAGAGAAGGAAAGAGAGAGGCAGAGGGAGAGAATGAGAAAGAGTTACAATGACAGTGGTAAAGAACGAGAGACTAAATGAGAGCAAGAGAGAGAGAGAGAAATTAGAGAAACGAAAAAGACATGAGAGAGAAACTAGAGAGAGAACCGAGAGCGGAGATAGAGAGAGATGACGAGTTGCTAGAGTGTACAGCGGGCATAGATCGAATCGGCGTAGACTTGGGCTAGATGAGGGATACAGATATCGAGATCCAGCAGCATCGAGGGATCGAGTCTTAACTCAGGCACCCAAGAAACTCTCTTTTACTCTCCCTCTCTCTCTCTGACTGTCTCTTGCCCAGCTCCAGGAAAAGCAATAGGCCGTCCTGCTCAGATGACGTCAGCTTCGTGTATTCATTTATCGGGAGTGGACCACAGGCTGATTGTGCTGATTGTGGGCGAGAGGCGCGGGCCGGCTGAGGCTGCGCGTCATTAAACGGAGATTGTTCTGCTGTTAGTGTTGGTGGAGGCTAGGAGGGTGTAGTGTTTCCAGCCACTGCCTCTCTGTAGCAAGCATGCATACACACACGCACGCACACACGCACGCACGCACGCACGCACGCACGCACGCACGCACGCACGCACGCACGCACGCACGCACGCACGCACGCACGCACGCACGCACGCACGCACGCACGCACGCACGCACGCACACACACACGCACGCACACACTATAAAACAATAAACTTGCTTTGCTTTTTTTCTCACCAAAAAAAGTTTCCTTTTTTTTGCCGATTGTTTCGCGGCCGGTTCCAGCTGCGACCCAAAGTGTTCGAGTGTTTGGCGGTCCACGTCGGGTGGGGCTATACAATACACAGCGCAACCCCCTTTTAAAAAAACACGTATTTATATATTTTATTATTATATTATTGCTATTATTGTTATTTTTTTGAAAATCCTGTGTAATAGATTGGCCTGCATGTGCACACACGGCACATTTGCACACAAGAGTGCGGCTGAGAGCCTGTGCCGAGGACGTCTGGGCGCGTGGCGGCCGGGGCATGCAGTACCTACAGATCAGCCTCTGTTTAGGGGAGTGGTCCCCCCCCCCCCCCCCCCCCCCCCAAACCGAGGCCAGAGCCCGGGCCCAAGCCTCTCATTAGTCATGGGGCCGGGTGCCGCGCTCCTGTTTGGAGTGGTTAGAGAGGAGCGGGCGCGGGGGAGGGGGGGGGGGGGGGGGACTGGGCGAGGGTCTGGCAACCCCACTGTACACCACTCCTCCCCGCAACCGTCACGAGCCCACCTCATCAAAGCCGGCGCTCGTAATTTGTCACAGAAAGCAGCCAATTAACATATGTTAGGGGAGGAGGGGGAGGACCCGGGGAGGGGGAGTGAAAAAAGATAGCGTATGATTAAAGAGTCGGCACAGCTGCACGGAATCAAGACGGCGAAAAGGGAGGGGCTTTCAAAGCGACCTCAGGCCCAGATCTGATACAGCTTACAGTGACTTAGCCCTCACCAGTAAGTGAGCGATGGGGAGCGAGATGAGGTGGGAGGGGCGGGGGGGGGAGGAGGAGGGGGGAGGAGGAGGGGGGAGAGGGAGGAGGCTGAGACGGAGAGAGGAAAATGCAATTATTCAAACAAATATTGTATTACTGTTGCGACGCTAGGCGCCTTGGCAAAGGGCCCGTGTTCTGCGTCTGTGTCTGTGTGTGTGTCTGTGTGTGTGTGTGTGTGTGTATGTGTCTGCGTGTGTGTGTGACTATTCTTAGGGCCACTGTATCACACCCCGGTTTGACCCTATTTTTAGAAAGCGCACACCATTGTGTTCAATGTCGTTTGCAGTTGTAAAATAAATGGTCCGTGTTCTTTCCTCTGTTTTGTTTCTGCTTCAACTCTGTTGTGACTATGTTTTTATTTTGGGTCTCATAATTTGACTTGTTTGGAGGAATACTTTTCCCTATCCATCTCATGAGGAAAAAAAACCTGAGGTGTGTCTCTCTCGATTGCATTTGTTTTTTTGCGATGTACTTAAGTCCCAAACAACTTGCTTACATTGTGCCTTGTTTGTTTGCTTTCAAATTCCAGCTTCTCGTGCTTGGATTTTAACATGGCGTGTGTGGTTGTTTATGCGTGTTTGCTTGACTGTTAGCACATGCCTGCCATTGAAGTTTGTGTGTGAGTGTGAGCGTCTTGCAGTGTGTGCCTGCATGTGTGTGTGTGTGTGGGTGGGTGTAAGTGTGTGTGTGTGTGTGTGTGTGTGTGTGTGTGTGTGTGTGTGTGTGTGTGTGTGTGTGTGTGTGTGTGTGTGTGTGTGTGTGTGTGTGTGTGTGTGTGTGTGTGTGTGTGTGAAAGAGAGACAGAATG
>NC_079417.1:10033097-10047525 GCF_026213295.1 Gadus chalcogrammus
GCCAGTGCTCGCTGCGGAAGCGTTCAGCGGGAACCCTCCGATGTTTAGACGAGAGAGCCGCTGCCTCTGTTCTCCTCTAAACGCTTTGCGAGGGCTTATCAGCGCCACTCGTCAGCGACAGCACTCGAGTTGTCGCGCTGGCGTTCGCAGCGCTTTCTTCCCTATCCAAATATTTCGAGGAGCAGGGCCTCAAACGTGGGTAGGCGTCACTCAAGGTGGGCTGTGGGCACCAGATACCACCGGTGTGATGAACACTACCACGGACCTCCCAGCAGGCCATGGCCGGCAGCTGACCAACAAGCCAGCAGGATAAAGAAGAGGAAACAGGAAAAGGGAGGCAGGAAGTCCTGCTCATCTAGAGTGGCCGTTCAGGAGAGGATCACGACTACAAACGTGTGTGCTGTTTTTATATGAAGCTGTGTTGTCTTTTAGAGATCAGGTTGAGATGCGGTTTATTAACGTTATATCTCTTCCTGACACTGTATTTATCTTTTTGTGTGTCTATATTTTTTTCTGTCTGTCTTTTGCCTTTTCTGGGACTCTATTTTCAAGACGGATTTGCCATCGCAAACATCAATTTCTACCCTCTCAACTCAAGTGTTCAAGAAACACATACCTTTTTCATTTGAATTCACGTCAAAAAAACACTCCCAAATACAAACACACAAATACTCCAATATGTACACAGACAGTAAGATAGACAGATGCAAAAGCTAGAAAACAAACAAACACAAATCCAACAATACAAAGCACACTTAAACACGCACACACAAACACACACACACGCACGCACGCACGCACGCACGCACGTACGCACACACACACACACACACACACACACACACACACACACACACACACACACACACACACACACACACACACACACACACACACACATACACACACACACACACACGCACACAAAGAAGCAGCAGAACCAAAACACAGCACAGCCCGAAGTCGACTTAATGCAGAATTATTCTAAAATGTTTTACAATACAATTAAACATCAAAGACTGATCTATTCCTCTGTGATCTTTCACACCCCAGTGAACAAACCCCATACACTCCAATCCACTTACAGCACACAGAGAAAGTTGCAGTACGTCACCACTAATTACTAGATAGAGACAGAAGTGGAGTTTGCATCGTTATGCAAAACCAGGACATATTCCAATATATGCATTGAAATATGCTATAAACCATGAATCTATTTACTTTGTATTGTTTTCCCCAAGCAAGGGTCCACGAGCGATCGCAGATCTATCAAAGCTGTTTTTCAACAAACATGGTGCAAAGTGCAAACCATTCACAACACGCACACGGTGTAGTTTGGACAATGAAAGGGGGATCTGTTCTAAACTATTAAATAAACACACGCCGAGGTCAAGTTCGGAAAGTGTTTCATAAGGGCCAGAAAAAAAAAGCGTGATGCAGCAGTGAGAACACCTGCCTTCTACAGGGAACACAAAGGGCCTGCAACCACACTCTTCCTACGCAATAAACCTAAACTATTTCAACCATGCTTGTGCAGGATGAAAAGGAAAATAAACTGAAGACGTGAACTGCTTTCATTTGCACGCCTCAAGAAAGAAGAAACAAAGAAATGTTATTTTATTTCAACAAAAGACAAAGACAAAAATTGGTTGGTACAATAAAATGCAAGCATTTACCACTGTAATTTAAAGTTGAGAGGAAAGTCTACGGGTATGATATATATATAATAAATAGGTGGTTATTTTATTTTTTTACATTGTATTGCTTGATACATTTCCATCCATATCTGAGCCAAAGAGCATGATCTCCAAGCCAAAACTTCCAATACTGCAAATTAATCTATCACTGGTGCTTTTATTGTAAAAAATAATTAGCTTAGAGATTTAGCTTTCCACCACTTAAAAACATTATAACATTAGTCTTAAATACATACAGTGTTCAACAAAAAAGTTGGCTACGTTATTATAGACTTTTTAAGATATCACTCGGGAGTAACCATTTTACCGGAAAGCCATGTGGTTTAATTTCACAGTCTTTAAAAACAGAGCTTAGAGCCTGCTTATTTTGTTTTCTGTTTTCGAAACACTTTTGATGCATCATGGCATAACAGCACACATAGAGATAATCCCAACGGCATCGTACCCGCTCCATCTCGCAGTGCTTCCTTCCCTTTAGTCTACGGCAGAAGCCCTCAGCAGGGTGGCACACAATGTGTCCCTTCCCTTCACTTCACTAAAGCCTTAGTGAGCCTCTAGTGTACAGCGAAATGCCTTGACAATCGGCTCACTGCCCCGGCCAATCACAGAGACACGTGACCCCCTAATCCTTTTCCCTGAGAAGGGTAAGTGTGTGTTGTCAGTGTTGGTTTTTGTGAATCGGCAGCAGCCGAAATCGCAAATAATTTGTCAAGGGGGATAGGTCTTTAACGAATAAGAGAAACAAAAAGTACCGGAGAACATAGTGTGTGAGAGTGTGTGTCTGTGGGTTTGTGTCTGTGTGTTTGTGTCTGTGTGTGTGAGGGTGTGAGGGTTTGTGAGGGTGTGAGGATATTAGTGTGTGTGTGTGTGTGTGTGTCTGTGTGTGTGTGTGCGTGTCTGCGTGTGTGTGTGTGTGTGTGTGTGTGTGTGTGTGTGTGTGTGTGTGTGTGTGTGTGTGTGTGTGTGTGTGTGTGTGTGTGTGTGAATTTGTGTGTGGGTGTGTCCGTGTGCGTGCATTTGTGTGTGTGTGTGTGTGTGTGTGTGTGTGTGTGTGTGTGTGTGTGTGTGTGTGTGTGTGTGTGTGTGTGTGTGTGTGTGTGTGTGTGTGTGTGTGTGTGTGTGTGCGTGAGTGTGTGTGTCTGTGTGTGTGCGCGCAGGGGCTCTGAGATTACAGAGCCTGACTGAGAGAGTCCTCTGTGTGTAATCGTGGGTCCACATGCGAGCACTCACCTTCCTCTGAGCGGATTAACCTAACGCTAAATCCCAAGAGAGCAACAGGCCAGCCGGGCCACACAGAACAACTTCACTGATGATGGGTGGACGACCCAAGGTCATGAGTGAAGCATCTTCAGACATTGAGAGGAAATTACACATTTTTCTTATTAGCAAGGTTAGTGAGCACACTGCATATACTCGGAGGGTATAATAAATCACAATTAAAAAAACGAACAAAGCTGCAATCAAGCAAATTAGGAAAGACAAATTAAAATAATAATGCTGTATGCTTTAGATTCCATTAGATAATAGGTAAAAGGGGCATGCAGAAATATCATAACCCCAACGGAGAGGAAGAGGATGAGGAAGAAAAATAAGTATGCAAGGATGTACAACAAAAGAATGTTATTCTGAAGGCTTCCTTTTATATTATGAAAATTAATTGTCATAATACAGAACATAGGCCTATTTATAATAAGTAAACTCGGAAATGTGACTAATACAATTGTTATAAAAGTATTTTATCAGCCATCTGCCTCATACAATCTTTTGAAATATAGTATAATTCAAATTATTGATAAATCGTTTACTTGCTACAAGGATTACAATTTATAGAATAATTATTTGACGTCAATTGAGAAACGTGAAGTGTGAACTTTTAATGAGTCTAACCTCGCCCGTAGGGGGTGTAAATGCAGTGCACTGTTACACTGGCAAATATTAAAACGTCTTACTTAAATTGCAACAATTACCTTTCGACGGAAATGTAAACACATTTTTATTGTGTAGGCTACAACTAATTGCAAGGCAGTAACCTGCTCAAGTTTCTCCCGTTTAATTAGGCTAAGATTTCTTTATTAGATCAAATAATTGCAACAGGTTCAAGTTTAACACAATAGAGGGTACTATTTTAAACTTAACACGTAGAGGAGGAAATATGGCTCAATATCTCATATAAAATAGAAAAATAAGCCATGAATATTAAAAATCAATATGATCCATCGTCAACCTGCACAGCATTCTAATAATAAACGGACTTACCAACGGGCACAGAATCAAAGTTTTAGTGTGAGTGTGAACACTTAAATTTGAGCCGCTTGTGAAGCTATCCCACATGTAACTGATCAGTTTGGGGGTCATAGGGGATGTGCGTGTGCGTTATGGGTGGATAATAACACACATACAGATGAGAAATTATGTCTTTGGCATATCGTCTTCCGAGAAAATAAGTGTGGTATTATGTGAATGCAAGTAGGCCTACAGTGGTTTTATGTTTTACTGGGTTTTAGACAGTCCACCTCTTGACACCGCACTAATTGCAAGTGAACTACGAATAAACTAATAAAGGATTGCGGTGGCAAATTAATGGTGGAGTTATTTTTTTTCTATTGTAGAACAACTAGGCTATTCAATCTATTAACGCGCCATTAAAAACCTCATATTTTGCTGTGAATGAAATCAAAATGAGTATTTACCTGTGAGGTCATTTGAAAAATAATTTACCATTATTCCCACATCATATAATATGCAACGTATCAACTTGTAATGTTTTGCAAGCTAATTGCATATGGAACGACATGCTGCTGAACTATTTCAGTGCCTGATTGTGCACTATGATGCGATTTTGGAATGAATGTACTACAAGGTCAGAAACAACAGACAGGACAGTAGCCTGACCAAGACACCAGCCAGGCGTGCCTCTTCTTTCAACATACCCAAACTAAACTAAACCAAAGAAAGGGGGGGGGGAAAAAAACAGCTAGGACTATTGGATGCAGGGCATATCATTTCATGACACAGTTGTCAAAGAGATAAGTTTATCAGGGTCACCACAAATCAATAGAAACAGTTGCTGCACTTTAACTGGGTTGCTATAGCGCGCCTTCAAAATAATAGCCCTATTCAACTTTTTAACCCGATGGTGTCAAACCGACTGGGTAATAGCGCATACAGAGAAAACATCTGGTGTGTTCCACCGGCAGCGACGGGTAGACTACGACAAATAAAGCGCATAAAACGATAAGCGGTGTTAACACGTTGACTTACTTGGGTATGCATGGACTCTTGTCCCCTGGAAGTGAGAGATACTACACGCTGCTCCCCCGGCGGTGCCTTCCACGCGAATGTCACCTCGTTGAAGCCTCGGCTCTGGGGTTGAATGGGGATGGTGGACTTTGTGAATGTGTGCAAAGAAGACGATCTTAAATCCAGGAACCCAACTCAAGAGAGGACGTCGACAGACCGAACCAAAAGTGTGCGTGTGTGTATTAATAATGTCATTCAAAAACTATTGGGTCACTCGTCAGACAGGAGCGTGTTGAGGAGCAGGCAGCAGCGGCGGACTGTCTGTCGCTTGGTCTCCCTGTGTGTGAAGTGCCGGTCGGAGCGAAGGAGGGGAAGGTTGAAGCCGTGGACGACGTCTGTAGCTGACGGTGTTGAGGGCTGATTCTGCTCGTTCCCACAATCCTGGCCGAGTCTTTCCCTCACCCTCTCCCGGCGAGAGGAGAAATAATCGCTTCTTTTTTTTTTTACTCCTGAAAGGGGGCGGGATCAATTTCCCCAACTACTTTAATGAAAGAGGCACGGGATCCTCCTAATGCATTTGTATCGCAAACCTGATAAAGTGTACGCACGATTAAGTTGCTCTGAGAGCATGGTCAGAGGACGATTATTATGGCGATTTGAATATTATTGAAATGGCAGTTAAAACCTACGACGAAGGCGTCTTCTTTCCAATCGACCGGAGTTGTTGATATTTTCTTCTAGTGAGTGGGAGGGAATAATTAGAATCACAACTTAATAATTATTTTGTTTTCTCAATTTGGCAACAATCACCCAGAAAGTCAATTTTATTGTCATATTCATTTAAATGGATAATGACTTCGTGATCAGATTAAAAAAAAAAAGCATTGTTTGCAGCTTTTCTACACGTTATTACCACTGTGAGAAAGGTCTATCCTCTCTGCACAGAGTGCCATTCACTTCCAACTGTCAGTCAAACCAAGCTATCAGAATAGATAAGGCTTGACACAGACGCTATGGGGGGAAATTACCAAGTCTTTGTCCACAACCAAATGATTTCCAAACACAAAAACCCTATTAGTGTGGAGATAACAATGACAACAACAAGTTTTCCACTTCAGATAAGCTCTGTCCCTTTTGTGCAGAGAAATATCCCAGAAATCCCTGGCCACGCTCACACAGATATGATTATTAGATGAGTATTACAATTTCAACGCCATCTTACCGGAATTATCTCAGATATGTAATTCAATTTCCACAACTCACCCAATGGGAGAAACCAACAACCACAACAACCGCAACAACAGCACAATGGAAACAAAGGAAAATGCACTTAAATGTAAGAAATACATACGATAAACATCAACTACCTTAGGAAGGCATCAGCCCCAGCTGGCTTTACCTGTGTCTTTCCACGACTAACAGAGTACAGAGCCAGCCAGTCAACCCCTCTCTCACACACACACACACACACACACACACACACACACACACACACACACACACACACACACACACACACACACACACACACACACACACACACACACACACACACACACACACACAGCCACTCAGTCAGAACAGCAAAAGGCAGGACATGAAATCAGTTGATAAATAAATCAGGCGGGCTAATCTTCCTGACGAGCGAACATTACAGGCGGTAACTGAATCTGGCGGTGTCTGATGACTCGGGGTCCCACCTTCACATCATCCGAGCCTTTAATCTTTAATAGCATTTCCTCTACCCCCCCCCCCCCCCGCCAGCCACACACACACACATACACACACCCCAACCACCATGATAATCAATAAGCTATAGTCTGTTAGACACAGTGGATTCATAAACGGTGAACCACGCCAATGACGTCGATATCAATGCCAGGGCGGAGAGCAGAGCTGTTGAAGGGGTATTTGCACATACCAGTGGTCGCATGTCCTTTTTGTTACCCTCTTTCAAGTTATTGTGGCACAAAAAAACAAGCACAAATTGACATTGTATCAGGAGATGAGAGGATGTCATAGTGTTGATGAAAAGGATTTGGTTTTGTTTTTATGAGTAGCTTAGTGTGTTCCCTGATTGCGCTGTGGTCGTCAGTGTGGTGGGTTTGGTGGGGGGTTCGGCTGTGCATACCACATTCAAAGGTCCTTTTTCTGCCACCAGGGAGCTTTCAGTCTTGTGTGCTGCTGCCTTCACCTGCTGGTCATACATGAGAGGGGTCCTCGCCGCCCGTCAAAGGACTCAGCTTATGTTTGGTAAGCACCTGGAAGAACACACACACACACACACACACACACACACGCACACGCACGCACACGCACACACACACACACACACACACACACACACACACACACACACACACACACACACACACGCACACACTCACACACACACACACACACACACACACACACACACACACACACACACACACACACACACACACACATACACACACACACATACATACAAATTGTTAAGGAGCATGGAGATTGCAACTAATACAATATGATAGAACTGCACTCATGGTCTATAGCTGCTTGTCTGTGTGTGTGTGTTTATGTGTGTGTGTGTGTGTGTGTGTGTGTGTGTGTGTGTGTGTGTGTGTGTGTGTGTGTGTGTGTGTGTGTGTGTGTGTGTGTGTGTGTGTGTGTGTGTGTGTGTGTGTGTGTGTGTGTGTGTGTGTGTGTGTGTGTGTGTGTGTGGGTGGGTGGGTGGGTGGGTGTGTGTGTGTGTGTGTGTGTGTGTGTGTGTGTGTGTGTGTGTGTGTGTGTGTGCGCGCGCACGCGTGCGTGTGTTTGTGTGTGTGATTTTTATGTCTCAGTGTTAGAACGTTTGGGGAATTCTGTAGATAGCTGGGACTTAAATGTGTCTGTGTTATAACGTTTTTGTTTAACAAATACTGTAGATTGCTGGGTTGCGTTAAAGAAAGTTCAGGTTTGCAGATTCATGTTATCGTTAGAGATTTCAAGATTATATCATGCTGTCATCAGCTGTTGCTATCATAAAATTGAACTGTAGAGTTGCTTACAGTCTATAATACAGTAGATATGAATAAATATAGCAAATGCATCACTTATGCTTGGTGTGTGTGTGGGGGTTTTGAGTGATTGTTCATGTGTGTGTGTCTTTGTGCATGTGTGTGTTTGTGCGTCTAGTGTGTGCGCGTGTAGACAGCGACTAGGCATTGGGTATAATGCTGCATAAAGCATGGTGATTAAAAACCCACAGTTTGCTGAAAACAACTATACAATTTAAAATATGCCAGTGCATGTAAACACACACTGCAGGCTTTTCGGGGCCAATGCTGTTTCATGAGGTTTGGCATCTGTCTCGCATCGAACGAGAAAAGGAAGAGCGGAAAGTGTGACTGGATATTAAGTCAAACACAAGAGTGTGGTTTTCTGATATTGATCTTTGCTTGGATTGTTTTTTAAGCCTCTCTTGGCAGTCACTTCTGGGCCTATGTCACACAAACACAACAGCCTGCCTGATTGAACTTTTCTTCCTCCCCAGCCCCCCCCCCCCCACCCCCCCCCCCCCCCCCGGAAGTGAGATGCGTATGTAAAACAAAAAAATAGAATGCCAATCACACAACGAGAAAAACACAAGCACATTTCCAGGGCCTACAGGAAGCCCAGCTTCACTGTAATCTGGTGTCGATCATGCTTACGAGCGAACACATCCTGCCTGTCATTGCTGATGAACTTGTCAGGCACGGCGTCGCTGTTGCTTACAAGAATACGCCATAGAATTAATCTTTTGTTTTTGTACAAACCAAGAACAGCACCAACGCAATACTCAAAACGTCAGGTCTGCTAAAGAAATCTGTCTCGATTCATGTCCTACTTTGTAGCCACCTTAATCGTGCCTTTGTCTGTTGAAAAACATGACTTTGACATTGGCTCTGTTGCTATATAGTGTCATGACTTAACTATGTATAGTCTATAAGAGATACGCTGGTCAGTTTGAGCATTGTTGGGTAACTATCACCACTCTGCTTTGAGTGCAGAGTGGAGAGTGATTCTGTGTGGCAGGGATATGTGCTTTGTTATGCGTGTGTGTTTTAGCAAAGGGGTTGTGTTTCTGTACAAATCTACCCATGAGGGTACATAGGTAGATATGGATTTGGTTTGATTTTAGTGTCATAATTACTACTATACATAATCTGTTCCTGAATTCAGCTTATTCTGCTATTGTGCAGTGCTGGGATTTACGAGGAAGAAAACTCGTAGGGTTCCTAAGGAAAATCCACCAGAAACGATTCTGCATTTGTAATCGAATATAACAGATCTCAATGTCACGGGACAGAAATGTTAGATCTCTCTTTCCCCAGAGCCACAGCCATACGTCATACACACGTTGACTCGGTTTTTAATAAGGTTCCTAATGAAACTCATAGGCCAATATCATCAGTAATTACAGTGGTTGGACTCATACCACTGCACAGTATAATTAGGAGGGCAAGGATGGTAAAAATCACATTTAATTAAGATAAATCACACATGCTTATCACAAGGATTTATAGAGACAATAATGGGTGAAAATCTGGAAAAATAAGGATGGATTGTATGATATAATTATATTTGCTTCAGATTTCGTTTTTATTTGCGAATTCTAATTCTGTTCTTTCTAAATCTCGAAAATGATGATTTAATTAATTTAACTAACCCTAACCCTAAATCACAGAACAATAAGCAAAATAAGCTAAACTACTGGGTAGCCCATCATGGTAAAACCATAAGGTTAGGATCATCTCCACAGATCCTAAAGCTCTTACTATAAGATCTTATATACTCTACTCTTCAGTAGGAGCATGCATTATTAAATGGTCCTCTTGATTATATGGCACGTCTTTAAAGAACAAACCATATAGCCCCTACATGAACCTACACACAGGGTCAAAGGGGACAACCTGGGCATCCGATTGGTCACGTGATGAGCTTCACTTGTATTGTCACACTACTAGTGACACACTAATAGAGATTTTCCTGGGCGCAGTGTTTGCATGTGTCGTGTTGGTCTGTCTGGGGGCCGGAACAGCTTTGATTCATTATGGATGAGGCACAAGCGGATCAGCGTCTGCCTTTGTTCTCCCTAATGCTCCAGTTACATGAGGGGAGAGAAGGTGTAGTGGGGTCCTGTGACTGTGATCACCGGCTGAGACAATGGGTGGACAGGCCCGGGGCCAGGCATGGATCAGCCTTGTGGCCAGGCACGCAGGCAGTATGGGGATAAAACACAGACACACACACACATGCCTACAAGCTAGCTTTCACGCATACAGACACAGACATGCACATATACACACACACACACACACACACACACACACACACACACACACACACACACACACACACACACACACACACACACACACACACACACACACACACACGCGCACACACACACACACACACACACACACACACACACACACACACACACACACACACACACACACACACACACACACACACACACACACACACACACACACACAAACAAACAAAACAACATCAACAAAAATGAAATCAAACATACACAAACACACATACATTTCTTATTACAATTATTTCATTATTACTTTACCTCACTGTGTTAGTAGGGAACATTATTTTTGGCATGCGGTGACCATCTTACCAGGCATATGCAAGTTCAGACAACCCCCCAAGACACACACACACACACACACACACACACACACACACACACACACACACACACACACACACACACACACACACACACACACACACACACACACACACACACACACACACACACACACACACAAACGTGTGCAGACCCACACACACATACAAACTCCCATCACACCCAATGAGTTGATTTAGGAAAGCCCTGGTATTATTAGTGCAGGGGGAAAACAGGAGTGTCCTAAGAAAGCCCATGGATACGCTCAGAAAAACATGCAAATAAAAACAGTAACAGAGTGTTCTGTTCCTGGCACGAGTACAGCATAGTGTCCAGGTGCCATCTGTCACGTGTGAGAAGTTGCATTGTGTGTTAGTGTTTACAGTAGACTGGAGGCTGTAGTTGCATTTTGCTACCTATAGGGGAGCTCTTAACCTTTTCAGTGCTTGCATGCATATGCAATCTACACTTCACAAACAGAACTTGGAACATAAGATAACTGATCCATAGATACCAGTTAATCCATCCGTGTCTATTCAGTAACCTCCTTTGTTTCCTTAGTTATTTTATCGTGTTCACATGCAATAGGCTTATAACATCTGTCATCTCTGCTGCCCTTTCTTCCACTTTTGGCTTCATTCACAGAGTTCTTCTCAAGCGATAAAAGTCTTCTTTGTCTCCACTCAATTGCTTGATTGGGGGGGAAAAGCTGCTACGGATTTTTCCTCTCTTTTAAAGTCCATCCCCTCCATTACAGACCGTCATTTATTTTATTGTGTCTGGCCACTCGTTCTCTTGAATGTGCCCACGGAGGCAGGAATCCAATTTAGCATTTTCTTCCTTCCCAGACTGGAGCAGTGCATCAGTGTTTTCTTTGAAGGGCTACTGGCTCCCTCCAACAGGTGCTTGTGAGGCAGTTCCCACACCCCAGCAGGTTCCATTATATTCATGGGGCTAAACCGTTTGAATGGTAGTCTGATTAATGAACCGTATACATGGTATGATTTAGGCAGACGCTAGATGGGTGATTAACCAATCATTGCTTGCTTTGATTGTTGAATTCACATTTCTGCTTGACAGGTTGTCATGAAGGAAAACCTATATCCCCAACTAAGTTACCATCACTGCATAGGCCCAATTTCTCTGCTCTTGTTATTATCTGCGCCTGGTAAAACTATCTTCATCAAAAGACAGCAATGACAGAAATTTGATCTACATTTAGTGACTGAACTGTGTAGTGATGCTTACAGGAAGTAATGAATATCAATATGGTACGCACCTGTCAAATTAGTGTCCATGGCACTGAACAACAACATGCAAATAGAAGAACTTCGACCCCAGGGGACCACTAAACAGCAATCACAAACACACACTCCGCTCGACTTGACCTGATTTAATGTGACGTGACTTGACGAGGTTTCAGGTCCAGCCTAACACTGTCCGTCGCATTACCATGTCGCACAAGGATCTGATATCGCGGCCACAACAGCGACATTCGAGATGGCGGATAAGCCCGCAATTAATCCTGGCTTGTAATTCCCGAGGTAGCATTACACAGCAAAAGTCCCCTCTCCCCTCCTCACCCATCTCCCCCAGCCCATCCCCCCCCCCCTGCTGTCATTGACCTAGGCCGGTTCTCCCGGCAATTAAAGATCGCTCAGCGGCGGTGTGCCACTTCTGCCACGGCCTCACCAAGCAGCTGCTAGCGTCTGCGTGTGAGGACCCGGTAAACAGGCGCTTCCGCACGTATCAAGCCGCCGAATGTGATGCTAGCTACCGCTATAGCAACCGCTAAGGTAGCGGCCCGTGGTGCGCGCTGAGAGAGGTGGAGTTGGGTGATGTGTGTTAGCGTTGGGGTGTGTGTGTTTGTGTGGGTGTGCGTGTCTGTTTGTGTGTCTGTGTGTGTGTGTGTGTTTTTGCATGTGTGTGTGTTTGTGTGTCCGCGTATGTGTGCGTGCGTTTGTACGTGTGTTTGTGTGTGTGGTGGGGGGGGGGGGGGGGGGGGGGGCTGCTCGGCATCTAAATCTCTTTGTGCCTTCGGGATCAACCCCCCCCACACCCCCTCCAAACTCATTCTTATTCCGACATGATCAGTGGGGAGGCAGGCAACTGAGATTAGCTCCAGTTCAAAAGAGTTGCCCCTCGCCGGCGTGCGTCGCGTTGTGTGGATGTAGATTTGTGAGCAGGGCCGCGGCGCTCTCATGGCGTTCCATAGGCGCGCGCCAGAGCGTCCCGCGCAGAGCTCCCGGGCCTCCGAACCCCTCACGGGGAGGGGCCGGGAAGGGTAGACCGTGTAAACGAGGGGAGGGGAGGGGAGGGGAGGGGCGGGGCGCGATGGGGTGGTTTGGAGGGGCGGGGTGGAGGGGGCGGTTTATGAAAGGGGGTTAGGGCTGCGGCTGGAAATCTTTTTCTTTTTTTTTTCACAAAAGGTAGAAGAAAATGAAAATGGAAAGGAAAAAAAGTAGCCAAGCTGAATGACTGCACTTTAACTGCATGCAATTACAGCGGAGCAGAGATCCTTGTCCTTTCCATGCCATTACAATTTGAAACTACTTCCATATGTGTAATATTTCTCGGTTCGGTGATAATTTGTTTTAAATATGAAATTGATTTCCAGAAACAACAGCTAAGGTAACCCAAGACTATTCTACAAAAAAAGTGCCATGAACTGCCAATGCCTTTGACAATGCACTTTATTTCTTAATCTCCATTTATTTCATGCAATTAACTTTTATCGACCAGAGAAGAAGAAGAAGGATGAGAAGAAGAGGAAGAGAAAAAAGGAGCAGAGGAAGAAGAAGAAGAAGAAGAAGAAGAAGAAGAAGAAGGAGGAGGAGGAGGAGGAATAAATAGAAGAGGAAGAAGAAGAAACAGACGAAGAAGATGAAGAGGAAGAGAAAAAAGAAGCAGAAGAAGAAAAAACAGAAGCAGAAGAATAAGAAAAAAGAAGAAGAGGTAAGAAGAAGGTAAGAAAACAAATGGAGGATGAGAAGTGGTTCAAAGGCCTGGGAGAGGGGACTAGGAGCGCTCACCGCCCTACGGAGAGGGAAAACAACACACTTCCTTCACTGCGCTCCCTATCAAAGCACTGGAATTCAGGGGGAGTAAAGTTAGCAAGTGGGGGACGGGAAGGTTTCGGTGAACTAGGTCAAAGTTTTGCAGGTCCTCTCTCCCTGGGATTAATGGTGAGTGGACAGTCACCCTACCCTAGGAACCAGAGACAAAACAACCATGGACCCAAGGTTGCACAAAGTCAGTGTGAAGGTATTTTGTTTTCAGCAAAATCTCATTGCCATGTCAGTAATTAACCTATAGAATCTGTTTATACAGAGATTGTAATTAATGTACTGTAAGGATGGAAAGAAACCATGAAGTTATTTTATCAGCTTAATAGGGTACAACAAATCATATTTTGTTTAAAATATACATTTAAGACAGATAGCAGATAATACAACACGGGACTGCAGTTTTATTAAAATAATAGGAAAACAGTGTTTTGCTGTTACCCTACCCTGTTATTTGTAAAATATGAATATGAATGTGCATATGATGCATACATCCCAATTTGTATAATTGTGTGTGTTAACTTAGGGTTGCCATTTCAGGAGTTTATGAACAAAATTGTTTTTGCAGCATGCAGTGATCTCTTCACTAATAGTGTGGGTTCTGTCTGACATGCAATCTATGCCGTTTTCCGTCACTGAAAACTTCCAGTCACACAATTGACATGTGACTAAAGCAAATCGCAAACGTACAAAGAATACTAAGGGATCCAAACCATCTAGAAAAAGTAGTTTGCCACAAAAATACAGTGACAAAAATAAAGCAACAT
>NC_079417.1:10052625-10057625 GCF_026213295.1 Gadus chalcogrammus
GTCTAGTGTGTAAAATTTTGTAGGATATAGCGGTGAGGTTGGAGATTGCAACCAACTGAATCCAACCCTCTCACCCCTCTTTTTAAAACAACGATGGTGGCCTGTACTGGCCAGTTATGAGCAAGGTGCCAGTAGGCAACAAGTCGCTAGTAGATAAAAAGTAAAACAGGGAAACAACCTAAAAAGCAAACACCTCCAATACATGGATGTGATAAAAAACGCAGAACCACTAACTCACCAATCATCTCATCTGCAGTTCCCTACACTATTTTACACTTGGATTCATGTGTGTCTAACTCCATTCTAACTACATCCTCTAGGATATTTTGGCCTGAATACCTGGCATGCTTATTTTCGCCAGGCTATCTGAGAGAGGGTTAAGCTTCCAGGTCACTCAGGTATAACACCACGGTGTGTGTGCCTGTGTGGATGCGTGGAGCTCCATGTTGCCAGTGGTTGATGTTTTGATGTCTGGGTCGTAGAGAAGGCTAAGCTTCTAGGACACTTATATATACAACCAACTTGTTTGGGTATGAGGAGGTCCGTCTGGCCAGAGGTTGATTTTAATGGCGTGCTCAAGAGTGGGTTAAGCTTCTAGAACATTTGAAGTATACACGGTGTGTGTGAAAATGTGTGGAGCTTCGTCTGGCCAGCGGGGGATTTTGATGTCCTTGTCTAAGAGAGGGTTAGGCTTCTCTGACAGTTAAAGTATAACGCCATGGTGTGTGGGGCATTTCTTCTATAACATCACTCATCATAATGCTTCTACACTACAGCATTGCTAAAAAAGTATAAACAATGGGTTGTAGCAAAGGGGATAACATGGTCCCCCCCCTCCTTAATACTCTTAGCCCTAAACACGTTTCCTGTATTGAATTTAAAACACAAGAACGTGTTTTGGATTCAATCAAAGAAATGTCAGTCAAGAGCAGTTTGTCTGTTCCGGGCTACTGTAAAAACATGGCGGTCCAACATGGCGGTCCCTGTGGAGAAGGACCCGCTTCCTATTTAGATTTAAACATTGAAAACAGAAGTGAAAACACAACGATTCCCTTTTTCATAGGATTATACAGTAATTAAAACAAATGTAAAACTAATGTGTTTGATTTCTTCCAAGTCGGTTCCGCTAGAGGCCACAAAATTAAACACACTGCACATATAAAATGAAATCAATAATAATGTATTGATATAACAAATGACATAAAATCCTAGAAAATTATACAGTTAATCATTTACTTTAACCTTCATTGTTTTTAAGTGTGTAGTACTGTTTTGTCAGTGGCACTCTTACATTGCAGCCTTAGCATCTCAAATATTCAAACTGAATATCCATCATATATTGCATTAAGCTGTTTCAAGTAGGCTCACGTTTCTTTTTTTTTCTCTCTCTCTATGTTTTTTTCGCCACTTCATTCACTTAAATCCTTGTCCCCTTGTTAACACATCTCCGTAGATTGCTCCTTCTTGGGTAGAATATATACTTTCAACTCCCCAATTTTTTTTTGCTATAAATGAATGCTGCAATGATGCAGATAATGCTGATTATCAGAAAAATAACTATGTTGAAATATTCATCAAATATGAAAAAATATCTTCTACTACTAATATTAATAATAATGATAATGATAGTAATAACTTGCATTATTATTATTAGGAAATCCATGGGACATTCTTCTATAAATGTATTAATGTACTATAATATAGTAGCATGCCTTTCAATTGCACAGTGCTGATTACCATCAGGAGGTTTGTACTTGCACATTGTCATTCAAGTCTAAGGTCTATACACTCGCTTTAGGTTCTCATATACGGCATAAGTAATTTATGGTGGTAATATCACAGGGCACCTTAATATTTACTCCAACAGAAAGATGATTTCGCTTTAGCTTTGTCATTAAAAGTAGGAAAGAATCTTGTGTGCCAGCGCAGAGAGAAAATTAAACCTATGGGCGTGCACAGATAGAGACAATCACTTGCATAAACACACATGCATGAACAGGCATACACAGACGCCGGCACACACTCACAAGTACGAGAGCAAAGATTGTGTCTGAAAGCGGGTTTGACGAGAAAGAGGGATGGAGAAAGAGAGGGGCCGATCAACCTGCGGCCGAGCAAGGAAGTCAGAGAAAACGTCTCAGACGAAAGAGCAGCTCTCCGGGGGACAGCCCTCATCGCTCCCTGGGGTCCCAGTGTTGGAACACTGAGGAGGCAGAGGATGTGTGTGTGAGTGTGTGTGTGTGTGGGGGGGGGGGGGGGCATACGGGGGCATGGGGGGCTGGGGGGCAAGTGGGTGGCTGAGGTGAACCGGAGCTGAAGTCGTCAAAAAAAAATGAATCACAACTTATTTTCCAAAGTCAGCATTTCGAATCCGAGCGTGTCCCCTTTCATTTAATGCATCATTTTGTGGAGTGATAAATTTATGAATTAGACATACATCCCTTTTTCCCCTTCTTCTTTTTTTTGCTCTTAAGATATTGGGGGCCCCCATAAGGGAGGAGGATTTTCAAGCGTTGCGCCGTGTCAAACGTTAAAACCCATGGGGAGAGCTTTAGCACAATTAGAGCGTGGTGAGGGGTAAGGCAACAGAGAGAGAAGGAGAGAGAGAGATGGAGAGAGAGCGAGGGAGAGAGTGTGAGAGTGAGAGCGATGAACCCAAGACAAAATCAGGATCTTAAGAAGCAGCACTATTGGTTTGTACAGTTACATGGTTATCTGCTGCTAGTGATCCTTTTAAACGCTTCGTTCGCCGGGATAAAAGCAGAGCAGGGGAAATAAACTTAGTTCTGCCTCCAATCTGCAAATCCTTGGTGGTCATGGAAGATGATCCCAATTTGCTTCTGAGCAGCAGCGTCAGATCTCACAATAATAAATAATTTAAGACTTTAAGCGCCAATTATGCTCGATAAATGTAGAAAGCCGTGGACCACTGCTCGATGTCTGTAGCCAGACAATGTTGTGGTTTCCAGCAAAATAAATATATATATAAATGTAGTGGGTGTTACTTATGTCATATTCCAAACACGAGGAAAAAACACGAGGAAGTACTACGTCTCACTACTGATTTGAATATATAAGAACTAACTATTTATACCTGATACGTGACATTTAATTTAGGGTTGTTGTCTCATGTGATAGGGTGTTTCCCTGGAGGTTAATTAACATTTAAAGTACTAGCCTAAAATAATATAACGTGATTACAAGGATTCTCTTGAAAGATGACACCATGAGCTGTACTTATCAAACACCAGGTTATGGGGGGGGTTGTTGATGTTGTTGCTGTTGTCATACACAATTTACAATAACCCTAACTAATAGGATTCACAGGAAGTTATCCTTCACGTTGGCGTTGTGTACAGACTTGTCTAAACTGGGTCTCATTTAGTGCCATTAGTATTGCCGAATGTTCTAATGGAACTCCGTATTTGCAAGATTGACATTTGTTGCAGAAACAATATGATTATGTATTATGGATAATAGCCCTGGTTTTGAAAATGCCTTAATGTGAATCGGACTGGATAATTTCTTCAGGATCATAAAACGTTACAGCATTAAACCACCCTCAAATGAAATGAATAAAAAAAAAATAAAAAAAAACGAAAAATAGAAATAAGATAGAGCCAGACTGAAGTTCGGGAATATCGATGACAAGGTTAGCCAGAAGAACATTTGGTTGTGTTTTGTGTGCTTTCTCTTGCTGCGGTTTGGATTGTTGAAGGCCCCTGGGCGGCCTGCAATATCCACAGAGAGTACGCCAAATCAAAACGTCTCCTCCGGCGTCCGACCGCTGGGGTGAGGAACCAGAAACACTCTCTCCAAGTTTATCAGTGGAGAGAGTAGGAGCCCTCTCCTTTCCTTTTCATCCAATAATTCACAGCTCTTGCTCAGTTTATGATATTACATTTGGAAAAAACCACCAACATTTAACAAGCTTCCTTTCGAAATATACAAGCCTTTTAATGCAGGACTTGGCGACTTACTGACTAAGGACATTTCATTGGGGGGGACTCGAGTAGACCAACAGTCTTTATTCAACGGCACACTTGTTTGTTTTTTCTTCGACGGAGGAGGGCCACAAAGCCCTTCAGCAGCGGAGAGAGAGACAGAGACTGAGAGAGCGAGAGAGAGAGCTAGACAGAGAGAGAGAGAGAGAGAGAGAAAGAGAGGGAAGCAAGAAAGAAAGAGAGTGGGAGAGAGAGAGGGGAGTGAGAGAGCAAGAGAGAGAGCGAGACAGAGAGAGCGAGACAGAGAGAGAGAGAACAAGAGAGAGAGAGAGAGAGAGAGAGAGAGAGAGAGAGAGAGAGAGAGAGAGAGAGAGAGAGAGAGAGAGAGAGAGAGAGAGAGAGAGGGGAGAAAGGAAGTGGGAGAGAGAGACCGCGAAAGAGAGCGAGAAGAAAGAGAGAAGAAAGAGGGAGACAAATAAGTAAAGAACGGAAGGGAGAGAAAATAGAGAGAAAAGGAGAGAAAGAGAGAGAGAGAGAAAAAAAGAGAGCGGTGGACAAGAAAGAGAAAGAGACACAAGAAAGAGAGAGAGAAGTAGCAAGAGAGAGGGAGACAAGAAAGAGAGAGAGAGAGAGAGAGAGAGAGAGAGAGAGAGAGAGAGAGAGAGAGAGAGAGAGAGAGAGAGAGAGAAAGCGAGAGAGGAAGGGAGGAAGAGGAGGGCTTTAGGGGCTTCTGGCTTAGGACTGGGAGTATTTACCTAGAAGAGCCAGTGTGTCCTTTGTGCGGGGCGAGATGTTTTCCCCGACCACTGGAATCCGGCCTGTGAATACCTGCATTGAAGCCCGGGGAGCAGGCCGGCAGCGGGGACGGTGGGGCCGCGGACAGACGGGAGCCACCCGTCGCCACAGCCTCAACACGCTGCCCTCATGATGTTTGCCCCCCCCCCACCCCACCCCCACCCCCCTCCTGCCTGTCCCCTTCCTCGGTGCGGCCACCCCCGTGTTTGTTCATGTGGACTGGGGCGAGCGCCATGGTGAACGACATCACATGGCCCGTGA
>NC_079417.1:10067625-10080125 GCF_026213295.1 Gadus chalcogrammus
CACACACACATACACATACAGCCACACACAGATACACACACACACACCTTGAGGAGAACGAGGGATCGGAAGAGGCGCGCAGGAGAAGTGAAGCACTCTGGGATATGAAAGAGGGAGAGAAGAAGAGGGTGAAGGAAGGGGGTAGGGGAGGGGAGGAGAAATCAAAAAGCGTCTGGGGAGAGGGAGGAGTGCGGGAGGAGGAAAGTGTTTCACCGCGTCTCTCCTTGTATCTCTGAGGAAGATGATAGGGAGGAGGGGAGAGGGGGGGGGCTGCTATGTCAAAGGGGTGGGGGGGGGGGGGGTGGTGGGGGTGTGAGGTGGGGTGGGGGTTCTGTCGCTGCTGGCAAACAAGCGGGTGAGTAAATAGACTCTTGGGGGGTAAAGGCGGGCGGATGTAGGTGAGATGTGGGAGTACGGGGGCTGTACATACTTGTACTTAAAAACAAGAATCAGAAATGCGAGCTGTGAGGGTTCCAGCGCAGCATCCAGGCCCTGAATGTTTATGAGGCTGCATTACCCCCTCCTCCCTCACACACACACACACACACACACACAGACACGCACACACACACACACACACACACACACACACACACACACACACACACACACACACACACACACACACACACACACACACACACACACACACACGCGCACACACACACACACGCGCACACACACACACACACACACACACACACACACACACGCACACACACACACACACGCACACACACACACACACACACACACACACACACACACACACACACACACACACACACACACACACACACACACACACACACGCCCCAGTTGCTTGCCTACATCCCTCACCCCTTCTGCCCCTCCTCCGCTTCTTCAAACATCCCTAACAGCCATCCTTCCCCCTTCCCTCCCTCACCTCCCTCCCCTCCTTCCCTCCCTCACCTCCCTCCCCTCCTTCCCCTCCTTCCCCTCCCTCCCTCACCTCCCTCCCCTTCCTCTCCCTTAGCCCTACAGGCCCTTAACCGACCCACCCACCCCTCATTCATCCCTTACAGCACTCACTCCTCACCATCCCCCTACCTCCTTCTCTCTCTCTCTCCCTCTCTCTCTCCCTCCCTCCCCTCCCCTCCGCCTCTTGCCTCCCCCTTTCCTATCCCCCGGGGTCTCCACATTGCTGCGGCTCAGTTGATGTGGGGGAGGATATCGGTGCCAGCGCTTTGATCCTATGAAAGCTGATATACAGAACAGAGCGTACAGATCTCCAGCCACTGGGCACCCTGGCATCCGAACGACGTGGCTCTGGGTAAATCCCGGTGATGGGGGCCGCTCCCCTACAGCCTATACCAGCTGGGATTGTTGAGTCTAGACAGGTGGAGCTGGAACCCCAATGAGCCAATCCTAAACAGAGATCGCTGGGCAGAGAGGCGGTGGCTGTGCAGAGCTCAGAGAATGAGATGCACGGTGGATGGACTGCGCGTAGATTAGATCGTATTGTTGTTCTGAGCGCTATTGTTTTTCTATTTTCTGTGATCACACACACATTCATTTTATGGCAGTGACAAGGTTTTACGGATTGTAAATGTCTTAAACACAATGATGGCAGTTGCATTGAGTTAATGTTGTACTGTAGATTTCTCAGCATTTGTGAAAAATCTGCGCTTGAGACTGGAGAAAAAATAATATCTGTGAATCTTTTCACTACCGTGTCTAATCGAATTAGAGAATTGGTAAGTGAGTGAAACTATTCCCTTTCTCTTAGCAAGAGAAGAAGGGATCAGGCTGGTAATGTATAATTTCCCGATCTTGACAATTGGCTAGTAACTACCTCACCCTATTTCAATATCAAACAGGAGAGAGAAAGGCCTCCAGGCTATTACTACCTCTCCCATGAGCTCCTTACGCTACAACTATGGGGTATCCCACACGGGCTGGTAAAATAGCAACGCTTTCTTCTTTGAAAAACCCTCCATTTCTCCTAATGTAATTATAGGGAGGGCATTTCCTTTGTTGCGCCTTAAACACTTTTGATGACTGTTTGATTTGCAGCTTGGACCGTCTTGCCTCCACACATGTGCCTCGTGCAGCGCATACAGTTGGATCCAAAGACCCTAATGGCAACCAAGGAATGTGCAGTCTTCTTAATTAAAGAAATCCCGACGAACGAAGCCGCGCTTTCAGCCCTGCTCCCTCAAATAGAGTGTTCTGTTGTTTCATGATGTCTCCCTTTCTGTGTTTTTTTTTTTACAATCCACTACTAAGGCGAGGGGGAATGTGTGGCTGATAGGGTACAGATTAAAGGTAACACTATTGCCGCCTATATTTTTTGACATATCTTTGGGGGAACATAAAAATACATTTGAGTTGTATGCCGGAGAATGGGATTGAGCCATGATGATCAGAAGGGCATTTTGGGACAGGAAGTTGCCAGGATCTGTTTAATTTACTATAGCGCACATTTGGGAGGCATTGAACTCAAATAAACTTTTGGAAATGACAAACAGTAATTATACATTTAATGGGCGTAATGGAAAAATATTCAGCCTTTTTCATCAGACTACCATAAGTCACTAGCTGGTTACATCAAAGCAATTGTGAAGAAAATAAACAATTAGCCATGGACTGGGAATACGTTCATAAATAATGTATTTCCTTTTTCCTCTTAGAAAATAAGTACTGCGATGGGTAACCTTATATAGATCTAAAAGTTTTCACGCTGTGAATTGACACACAACATATTAGCCTTTCCCCCACAGGCCACCACAAGGGGAGAATAAAGGAATGTCAATGACATGTGTGAATAAGCAAGCAGCCACCCGAAGTTAGGAACAAGGAGCAACTTATGTTCCTGCATTTGAAGTTCTGAAATAATTGTGAAATCTGCCGATGTGAAAGAGGAAAAACAGTGGAATATCAAAAAAAGGATGGAATTTATTGTAATCATTAAAGTTCTTTGTTTAGGTTGGGGATTGTGAATTAGGAACAGTGAACCATTTAAATGTTCTTTCAAACTTGAACATTTTAATTATTAGATATAAATAAATTACTTTCATGGTGGCATATTTTTTATTTTATCAAAAAAATGGCACCTTGCTCAACAATCACATGTTCACTCAAACCCAAACCGCCCCCTCCAGCCCTACCATCCATTTCACACACTCACCGCCGACACACACACACACACACACACACACACACACACACACACACACACACACACACACACACACACACACACACACACACACACACACACACACACACACACACACACACACACACCCCGACACACACAAGCAGGGCAACACAAGCACATCCACAGGAACATGTCTGAATGACGCAGGGCTGGTTGTCATATGTGAGCGGAGGAAGGGGGGGGGGGGGGGGGGTCGGGCAGAGGAGGAGGAGGAGAGAATTTCCCCGGCTGTCCATCAGTGTGCTATCAGAGTGTTATCTGCGCCAGACGCCCACCGCCTCCACCACCAGCGTCGCCGCCGCCGCCACGGCCGCCATCCTCGGCAGCGCCACGGCGACAGCATCCAGGCCCTGGGGAAGGCGCGGGGAATCACAGCAGGACCCTGGGAGAGGTGTGATGACGTTACCGAGGAAAGAGCCACTTAACCACTAAACAGACATCCAATCTCCCTCTCCCCCTCGCGCGCGCTCGCGTGCACGCACACACGCACCCATGCATGCATGCGCACGTGCATTGCCACACATTGATGCGCGCACACTCACACTGACAGACACACACACACACACATGGAAGGAACCGATGAGACGTATTACGTAAATATACATAAATATACAGACGTATACATACTCTCATATACACACACGCACGCATATGGGCATGCATGGGAAAGTCAATCAGAAGTCCAATTCAATCACGCACATGCAAAAGTATGGCAACACAAAAACAAGGACTTATATACAAATACACGCACACACAAACACACACTCACATGCTACCGCACACTCAACAGGCATGCATGGAGAGGAGAACCAACACCATCTGATATCGGACCACTGTCACTTCTTCACTCCTACACACAAAACAGACGCTCAAGCTATTACGAGACACAACTCACAATATATATATATATATATACATATATATATATATATATATATATATATATATATATATATATATATATATTGTATATATTCACAGATGGTTTTTCAGTTCCACGTATCAATATAAATATATCTGTGAATCGGTTGGCTTCGCTGTAAGCTCTCGCTGCAGGTCGAGCCTGGCCAGCATGTTTCTGTTTCTCTGGCATACACAGGCGTCCATCATAGCGAAAACGTCCAAAAATGAATCCAAACATCTAGGGGTGGAGGAAAAAAACAGCTAGTGTATGTTGTTCAATATTTGGAAGACTTGTACTGTCTGCTCAAATATTGCCCCACGGCTGTTGGGTCGGGCCTGGGAACAGAGTGGCAGTGAAGCCGACAGTGTGATCTCTGTCAGTGGCCAACACTCTGTTTATCCGTCTGTCTGTCTGTTTATCTGACTGTCAAATTATCCCTCTCGGCAAACAGCTCCTCAGGAGCTGAATGTAAATAATACGGCCCAGTGTTACCCACGCCCTGGCTGCTGGTCAAGCGTCTCCAGCTCAGTTGTGTCGGTTGTATTTCATTTATATTTTTTTATTTTCATGTTCAAAAGGAATCTCGTGGACTGTAGAGATGGATCATCCCAATGTGTGAGGCAACACGTTCGCTTTGTGAATAAAAAGTCTTTGAAAGTTAAAAGTAAAAATGGGACGAAAAGCACAATTTTACATGTCAAGGACGACAGAAACTGTATCACCTTATCGAACCACTGCGAAAAGATTATAGCATGCAATAAAATACACAGTTCAGCATTTATAATTCACCTGTATCTGTACTGAATTGTATTCAACACTATATATTATTAGTGTGAATGGCATTAGTGTGCTCAGGTTTCCCCTAAATTCAAAACCTCAATCAAACATTACTGGTCTGTTGGCTCGCCATTTTCACTCAGGCCACAGTGTATACAAAACATTACACAGGTTGGCTTATGAGTGACAGAAGCTTTCATTAAAATCAGATCAGTCTGGTTGGAAATATCCTCTGGTGAAATCTCAACTCCATGTGGGTTAGACAGCAAATATACAGCAAACAGAAACTATCAGTGCATTGATTCAAAGATACTTCCCAGATTGTCACAATTTTTCAAGATTATGTCTTTTCATCTCATGAAACATACATCAATTATTTTTCGAAATCATTGAATCATCAAGTTATTTAAAAAGCTCTACGTCGTGCATTGGAGGTATCATTTCATTCATATGTAAAAAATATTTGAAGTCACAGTTGTAGAACTTAGTTTAGGCCACCTAAAATAAATGCAGGCATTGAAAACATTATTTTTAAACTGACAGTCAAGTAGTAGCCAACAGTGTGTGCATTGGTCACCAGCCAGATAGTAAAACTGTCCAAGAATAGTTAAACCAAGTTCATTGACCAAAAATATCTCATTCACTTTTTTTTCCTTTGGTTTGAATTGTTACCACGATGTCATCCACTGGCCCAGAAAATAAACACACAAGCAGAACTATTCGACGTCTCTGAACAGACACAGCATGTTCGTCCCCCCCACCCAACAAAACTTGCTCCGATCACCCAAAAAAATCCCAGAAACCTCCATTCATCTGAGATTTTGTCTCTGCCTTCTGCTTAAATTAGGTGTATCAGCCAAACCTCTTGGCTTGGCCCAGATCTTCATTTCATCACAGACACACATGCTGTTTAAGTCTTGTGCCAGAGCAGTGCTATATCACAGTGCTAATAACTTATTAAAAGTCATTTTACTAGATAGGTTCAGGATTTTGAAGTCGTGGAGTCTTGGAGATGTTAGGAAAGTCAGAGTTTTTCGTTATTTGTTCCAGAAAGAGGATGTCTTTCGCATTCTGAAGAGAACAGTGCAATTTTCAACACTCACTCAAGTGTCAATTTCCAACAGAGATGATAACCGTGTAAACCATGAGGATGACTTCCGGGTAAGGCTTTCAAATATCAATTATTGGCTCTGTGCGTTCTTGACACACAAAAGACGCCTTTGTGATTTGAAAAAAAACATGGTGCCATGTTACATTTGTCACTTGACAAAAGGCAAAACTCAGAAGAATGGGGCGCACAATTTCACATTGTTCCTTGACGCGTCTTTCGTGCAAAACTGTTTAAAAATGATACACCCCCACCACACACTTGTACCCCCCCCACACACCCTTCTCACTTTGACATTGTTTGAGCCCATGAAGATGCCTTGTGACAGAGAGAGAGAGAGAGAGAGAGAGAGAGAGAGAGAGAGAGAGAGAGAGAATGAGAATGAGAGAGAGAGAGAGAGAGAGAGAGAGAGAGAGAGAGAGAGAGAGAGAGAGAGAGAGAGAGAGAGAGAGAGGGAGAGGGAGAGAGAGAGAGAGAGAGAGAGAGAGAGAGAGAGAGAGAGAGAGAGAGAGAGAGAGAGAGAGAATGAGAATGAGAATGAGAGAGAGAGAGAGAGAGAGAGAGAGAGTGGAGAGAGTACAAATACATGCTCTGCGCAGGGGAGAGGGATAGCAGCCATATGGTGAGATGATCAGGGGGGAACGGAGACGACAAAGCACCGTACAGTAGTGCGAGCGGAGAAGACAGCCCTACTTGAGGCTGGAGGCCTGAGCCCCGCTGCCACCCAGGATGAAGGGGCCGTGTGCTGGAGGGAGGGCCCACACCGTCCGGAACCGAGCCCTGGACCACTTCACAGGAGCCGGCAGGATGTTTGGACACAGCGCTGTACTTCACAAACATCACTGGAGCCTAAATCCTCCTCTGCCACCATGTCAAGCCTCGGCAAGCCGGATTGGCCCAGACAAAATATATGGCCGTCTCTGTGTTCGGCTCCCCAGTTATCTTTGAGCACCAGCAGACTCATGTTTACCGTATAGCGCAATGTAGATGTACGTTGGTGTGCGTGTGTGTATGTGTGTGTGTAAATGTGTGAGCGTGTGTGTATGTATGTGTCTGTGTGCATGACTCTGTGCATTGCTCTGTGAAGGTATGTAGGTTTGTGTGTGTGAGCCCATGCTTGTGCGTGTGAGTGTGTGTGTGTTCCGGTGTGCAAGAGTGTCTGTGTGTTTGTGTGTGTGTGTGTGTGTGTGTGTGTGTGTGTGTGTGTGTGTGTGTGTGTGTGTGTGTGGCAGCCGGGGGGCCGGATGGACGGTTGGCAGCGTTCTGCCCATGATTATGTTTGATTATGTGTCTCCACGTTTGTGTATATTAATACAAAATTTGTATATGTTGGTATGTCTATATGAGAGTGAGTGTCTCTGTGTGTGTCTGTCAGCCTGTCAGCCTGTCTGCATGCGACTGTGTACGCACGCATGTGTTGATGGAGGAGGAGAAGGCGCGGGATGAGGAGGTGGGAGAGGAGAAGGGAGGAGGAGGAGGCGGAGGAGGAGGTGCAGCAGCAGCAGCAGCAGCAGCAGCAGCAGGAGGAGGTGGAGGTGGCGTGTGGAAAAGCGGTGTTGCTCCGAAGCCGCTGCAGGCTGAACCTGTGCGCCTGCCAAAGAAAACTGTGGTCGGAAGAGTCTGCTAATAGAGCATGAGCCGTGTCACCTGAAACTAGAATCATCTGCACACCAGAAACCACAGCAGGCAGCCATCTCCCTGGCCCTCCATTAAAGGGCTGACAGAGGCCCTGGGTGCACGCCATCGCCTCCCTCCCTCCATGCGTCCCGCCCGGGGTCCCTGCCTGCCGTAAGCTGGGGCCCCTTCCGTTCGCGTGCCGTGCCCGCCCGCCCGCCCGCCCGCCCCTGCTGCACTAGGGGACTGCCATCCATGTCAGAGGCACTATTAACGCCTGCTGCCGCGCCTGAGCACCCCGTACCGCAGTTCCCCCCCCAACCCCCCCCCCCGCCAAGAGCCGTCATGTGTAGGAGAGCAACACCTGGTGAGCTGCACGTCGTCCGCACCGAGCAGGGTGCGGGGTTTCGTTTCCCCCTAATGAGCAAATGAGAGCACGGCTACAGGTATGTGAGCACGCGCGTGTGCGTTTGCAGCGAGACACGCGTGAGAGGCAGACGTGGGCCCGCACACACACACAAACAAGCATACCCGTGGTCGCGGGTGTGCAGGCTAACGCAGGTGCATGCACCCACACACACACACACACACACACACACACACATACACACACAAAGATATATAGAGTTAGACAAAATCGGACGCATACACGCACACACACACACAAAGGTGCATAGTAACACAAAGGCACACACAGACACACCCCATAGAGACTCGTAGGAGCACACACAAGCACACATTCACACATACACACTCAAAAGCATTCCCACACACAGTGACACACACACACTAACACACAGTGCACGCATGTTTGTAACCCCAAACAGAAAGTATAGGTACCCAGAACGTGCACGGGACACCCTTTCATAAACACACTGCTGCACACGTGCACGCGAACACCCAGGGCTTACGTCGGGCCCGGTATTGGACCTCTGTTAAGGCAAACTTTGGTTTATGAGCTACAACTCTGCCTTTGTGCAGAGGACAGGTATTTTGAGAGAGTGAAGGACATTATATCTGTTCATTTACACCCTCTCATGGCTTTCCCATCTGTCTCCTCTGCGTCTGCCGCTGCTCACACTCACGGTCATTATAGAACGTGTGGAGCTGAGGTTCATGGATTCACCCTTTTCTGCCGTCTCCGTTGAACTTTCCTTCCCCTAATTTCCCCCTCACGTGGCAAAAGTGAAGTGAGCCAACAACAATTGAATAAGAAACTCTGGTGACAAGTGAAACCACAACTTAGTATAGATATTTTTAAGCGCTATATGATTACCCCGATGGTATATGTATCCCGATTGGAAACCATGGCACACATCGTTTCCCTTTAGACCTGGTTCCTAATAAAATGTGTCCCCACCCACCCACCCAACCACCCACTGCAACAGTAGCAATCCGCTGGCAGGCTGTGGGTGGCGGAGAAGACGAATTGTGTCAATGGCGGCTATTAAAAAGGACCACACACTTTCTTGTCACGAGTCGCCATGATGGATGATTATCTCAAGGTGTGACAGGTGCCGCGACGGTGGGGGGATCTCCCGCGCACACCCGCCATTCCAGCCTGCCTCGACCCGGCTCTCTCTGTCTGCCGGGGGTATCTCGGTCAATGCTTTTACACCCCACTAACATGAGTCTATTGACACACTCCAGATAGCGTCTGGTGGCTAATAAGTGCACCCCTCCCCCCATCCCCCCAACACACACACACACACACACACACCCCTACTCCACCGCCCCTACTCTGTGTGTAGTCTCCGAGTGTACTTTTCTTCTCTCTCCCCCTCTGTCTTGTGTTCTCTCTCTCTCTGTCAGTATTTCTCCCTCTCTCTTTCTCTCTCTCTCTCTCGCTCTCTCTCTCTCTATCTCCCTCTCTTTCTCTCTCTCTCTCTCTCTCTCTCTCTCTCTCTCTCTCTCTCTCTCTCTCTCTCTCTCTCTCTCTCTCTCTCTCTCTCTCTCTCGCTCGCTCTCTCTCTCTATCTCCCACTCTCTCTCTCTCTCTCTCTCTCTCTCTCTCTCTCTCTCTCTCTCTCTCTCTCTCTCTCTCTCTCTCTCTCTCTCTCTCTCTCTGTCTTTCTCTCTATCTCCCTCTCTCTCTCTCTCTCTCTCTCTCTCTCTCTCTCTCTCTCTCTCTCTCTCTCTCTGTCTTTCTCTCTATCTCCCTAACGGTCTCTGTCTGTATCAGCCTGGCCTTTCTCATACACGACGCTAATGCATTTGCATTACACAAACAAAGTCACATGCAAACACACACACAGACAAATATAATTTACGTCATAAATTATCTCTATTCATTTGTGCTTTCATCACTCATTATAAAAAAGTCTGTTCTGTAACAATCCACAAGAAAAAAATACTGACAATTGTATTAATATTTGTTACATTAAATACAATTTATTGTATGTTTTATAGGTGACATGAATACTTTTAACAGCTGGTGCAGAAGTGCTGAGAGTTACAAAAGCTAGGGCCTGTACCCTTGAGTCCAGGTAATTGTGGGTAATCAGGGGTAGGCTACATCTCTGCATTATGAGAAGGGAAAATCGAAGGTGGACTGGTCCATTTTGATCCCACTTACTTGAATGCCCATTTGTTCAAGGGAAGAAATGTTTTCTGCTTTGGCCCAGAACATAGCTTCACCGTTATTTTAATATGGTTGCACTGTTTGTTATTGCTGTACATTCTGCATGTAAGTCTATTTCATGTTTGAGGAAACATTTGCGGATGCTCTTTTTATAACCATACCTATCAGATCCCCCGCAAAAAAAGCATTCATTCATTGTCAATATACATTCAAAGTAGCATCAAAATAAACAAATCTAACTCCTAATTATGCGGTGGAAATGTGTAGTAATTGCGATGCCCTATTTTGAAAAAAAAGAAACAATGAAAACAGCCAATTAGTGTGAGGAAAATACAAAAATAGCACAAATAAATACAATACATTCATTATCCAATGTTGAATAATGACTTTTAAGAAAGAAAGAGTGACTCCCAAGATAATTAGATCCTTCTGATCCTTCATTAAAGACTCCTCCACTGCTCTGTATGCTAATGACATGTCTTAGTCATAATATTGTTTGGAATAAGAGTGTTTTAATTCATATCTCATTCTTTGAATTCTGGTGTCTCAAACGGCAAACAGCAAAAGGGTAAACAAGGTAAAAAATATTTTGTTGTGTCGTTTTTGTGTAGTGCTACGCTATAGCGGTAGGCTACATGCATCCGTATTGAAGAAAAGTAGATAGATTGGTGGCTACTAGCTCGTCGGATTTCAACCGCGAGGATGTGCTGTGAAATAAAAAATGGGTTCCACTAACTCCCCAACCGACCCCTCGCTTCTGGGCTGATGGTATCCACCGCACTATATCAATTTCACTCTCCGTGCCCAAATTTCCAGGCTCTGTGAAATGGTCCAAATAGCGTTACAAATGGCGGGAGATAAAAGGGTTAAACTAATTGCAGTTAGATAGTAATGGAAGCGATTCCTTTTATTCTGTGTCTACTATGCATGGCGGTCAGCAGTATATCCTCAATAATACCCGGGCTGATTAAAACTCCTTCACTCCCCGTCCGTTTTATTATTAAATGAAACACAATCCCATGTGACAAAGTGCTAGTGCCTATCTCAAACGACGGAGGATTCGACATGCTCATTTTGAATTATCACACTTACAGTGTGCTGCCGTACATTCAAAAGACACATGCCTTAGACGATCTCTATTCTTCTCTAGTTAAAGAATCCCATTGTGTTCCTGGGTTTCTAAACCAATTTCGGTGACAAGACGTGACCAATGTGGTGTCACATATCTTTCTGTCTGCACTGCAATGTGCTGACACAGCTTTGATTTTTTTTGTTGAATTTCACCGTGTTTAATTGCAGGGCTTTGTTTAAAGTTGTCACTCCTCTATCAAAGAATATATTGAAGAGGACGGCTGTCATGAAATGCCGGTGCACCAGGGGGATCGGAAGCCGACGACAAAGAAGGTAAACATGACAACAAGCCGATTTCCAACTTTGAAATTAATTTGATGGTAATTCGGCTCAGTTCCAAAAAATATATACGTACAATAACATGGTAGGCAAAATGGTAGAATATACAGTTAATATACAAATCCTTTTGGAGAGGCATGAATTTACATAGGTCACTCTGCGGCATTTTTTTTGTCTGTAATACATTTTAAGACAACCATGCAATACATCCCCATTATATATATTTATAGGCAGAAATGAGTGACAGGAAAGCAAGTACGTTTCTGGGCAAACAAAGCCTCTAACAGCCTGCGCTACACACTGTGCCAGCGCTGCGAGAGTTTATGTAATGCTGGGCGAAAATCCATTATGTCAAAACTAATTTCCTGCATAAGAAAACTAAACAGGACCCGGCTAGAAAATGGTCAAAATTGTACTTTGAAAAACGGTTTCGGCTTCCAGACCGCCCCTGAGTAATGAGTTAGGAGGAGGCATGGATGGTTACTGTTTGAGATAATGTACAGTGGTACACAACAACCGTGCGGTAGCGATTAGTGTTTTTGGGGAGAGAAGAAAAACTGATGGAAAACAATCGATTGAAAAAAATCCTGCAAAATGATTAACATTTTCATTCTCTTCATTGTTTTCTATTACATGACGGCCCCTCAAGGTTCAGCTGTAGTCTTACTTATTTTTCTCCAAAGGTTTGATTATATGGTACATTTCGGTCTCTTTCCTGCAAGATGTCTCATCACCCTGGCTTTTCTGTAATTGTATTACTAATTGCTTTGCGGTGGAGCACTGTATTACTCTGATCCTTGACATTGTAGCATTAACTGGCTTTCAATCCTCATTCCCTGCACCAAAGGAGCTGTCACACAGCAAAGGTCTCAGAAACTTACCCACCTCAAATAAACTTTTCGATAGTTCCCCAAACAGAACT
>NC_079417.1:10087625-10105125 GCF_026213295.1 Gadus chalcogrammus
AATTGCAGTTTATTTGCAATATTCTCTCCTCAAAACATTCCATTTAAACTGTCTTAAATGAACAAACAAAAAAAAATATATATATATATATACCGTATATCCAAAACAGCTTGTATATATAAAACATAATAATGGTACAATTAGGAGGAAGCAAAGTCATGCAAAATGTTCCTACAACCTTCTAAGATCTGGAAAAAAGAAAGTGCAACGCATCTGATATGTCACGAACACAACAAGCAGCGTAGGCTCGCTGTGTGATCAGACAGAATGGAAAAACATATTGTTATATATTTTGCCATGAACCCAGTCCTGACGAGCACCACAAAGTGCAGGGCGGCCCACCGCCGTGTGTCACCAGCCACCACTGACCCGACCGCCGGACAGACAAAGGGCAAGCCAGGGATCAGAGGTCTGCTGCAGATTGGCATGGAGTCTTCTAAATTATAGCATGTTCTCCAGTCACTGCTGTGTTACCCGGGAAAAAATGCTGACAATCCAGGCCTCAGGCAAGAGTATATATATATATGTATATTCGGTTTTTCTAAATATGTAAAGAGTTAAATGAAAAATGTTTAAATTAGGACCAAACAACAATCGCCAATCAGACAAACGTTGAATTTTTTTGGAATAGCTACTCGGGCAGTACCATATGTTCCAAGAACTGTGCTCAGCCTTGCGATCGCTAAACACATGTAAAAGTTTCTTGGTTTACATTTTGAAGTTCACCTCACCAGAGGTAGATATCTTTGCTAATCGCAGACAGATGCTTTTGCTTTTGCCTCAGCATGTGGGCAATAAGAGGAACATAGGATTTCTGCTGGACTAATCCTTTAAATACATGTCATGTAGATGTTTGTAACAGAAAACCTCTACCGAGAGACCTGTGCCACAATTTTCCAATAAATCAATTTTCTCTGGAATTAAATTTCCTGTAGACATGCACTTGATAACCTGCAATTATGCTGTTGCATGATGTGGAAGAAAGGGGTCCGGTACAACGATACAATACCAACAACCTTAACTGTTAGTCTTGGCTCGTCCGCGATGTAGTCTGCGGGTTCCAGTCAACTTTCAGACATCGTGGTGGTTTATTAATCTAAATAAAGACATGATCTGAACTCAACAGACCTTTATTCATAGAGAGAGAGAGAGAGAGAGAGAGAGAGAGAGAGAGAGAGAGAGAGAGAGAGAGAGAGAGAGAGAGAGAGAGAGAGAGAGAAAAAAAAAAAAGTCCCCCTCCAGTACCCATTAATATTAACGTGTCTGTTAAGAAATCCCGTCTTCTAGAGGCGACTACTCGGTCGGAAAACAGAACGGTCTATTTTACACTTCCATTTTACTCTACTGGAACATAAGAGCTCTGTGTCTGAAGTCGGTCCGTTTAACGGGTCGCTGTGTGCTCTTCCTGACTTGAGAGTTTGTTGTTGACAGCGGGCCAGAAAACATCAGTGAGGTTGTTGTTTTTTTGTTTAGTTTTCTTCCAGGTTCTTTCTTTTCTAAAACGGAGGCAAGAAATTCTGTCGTTGTCCGACCACAGGAATCCATCCGTGGAGAACAGCCCTTTTCATGTGGCCTCCCGCCACAAGCCTGTACATTCCACACACACAAACATGTTGACCGAGCGGGACTCATCAATCCAGATTATTCCAGCACCCCAGCTCTTAAAAGCACACTCTGGTCTCCACTTGTTCCCGCTTTACAAAAACCACCTGCCCTTTGAGCCAATGTGGTTCCAATTAAGAGGACATCTTTCTCAAGATCCAAACCCAAATTGCCTTAACCCTTGGTTCATTATTTACAAGTGTCCATCTGGAATGCTGCGATGGATACTCATTTTTGGCCTCACATTGCTGCTTTGCGATGCTAAAACGATATGCCTGGAATTGGAATTGAGAACTTAAAAACGGATCTAGTGTTAGAACGATGGCTGTCATCATCCCCAGTATATATCTGGACTGGCAATCATCTGAGAATTCTTGTTTTTTGTGCATAAAATTGTTTACCTGACAGCAATAGCCAATATAATGGAATCGCTATCTTACACATCGTCAGAGCAATTGCATTCAGTGAGCAAATGACATCTGGGTCCATATAACAAATAAAATAAAATACATGGCAGTAATTAAACTGATTAGGCTTACGGGGGGATGCCAGTGTTTTGCTATTTGAACGCGTTAGATACCTATGATGATTTTCACGTGGGGGTTTCTGTGTGCTGGAGCTCCCATTCCTCATTCCATTTGATAGCTAATCAATGAGAGGGCCTGGAGGGGGACCAGCTGAGTTCTGAGGAAAGGATCCTAATTGAATCTGACAATAATTTTCACATATTTCTCCAGCCCTGTCTCCAGTGCCATTAGCGACATCACTGTGATAATAGTTGCCATGACAGCATGAGCAATGCTCATTAATGACCCCGCTGGTGGTAATGTTCTGGGCCGTCTTCGTCTTCTTTCTTGCTTTCTTTCTTTCTATTTATCTCCGTTATTCCTCTGTTTTAGTTCTTTATTTCTTTCTGGACTCTGTTTAATATTTTTGCGGCATTCACTTGTGTACTGCCGATTTGTTTTTCTTCAAGAAATAGAAAATACAAATACAACACAAATCTGAAAAATAAACACAAATTGGTCTCATGTTGTAAACTAAATGAATGACTTCACAAAGACACAAATACAAATAAACGTATATGCATCGCAAAGACGCAAAGACATTAAATCCAAAAGTCCAGCACCATTTATGTGTGTTCAAGGGTGTGTCTTGTGACTGTTGGGCTATACCATAGCATGTCACATAAAACGGGGTCCGGGGGTAATTACCTCCCCTGAACCCACCTACCACACTCCACAGCAAAGTGGCGATGGGGATGGTGGTCGGAGTGAGGGTTCTATTCCTATTGCCTTGAGTGCAACGGAGGCTAGCCTGCGCCAAACAAACATCTGTCCTGTTTTTGTAGTGTGGTCTGAGCTTGCTTAACGAGATCCCTGGAAGCTCGCTCCAACCCTATTGGTCGCCTTGCAGGACAAATGGTTCTGGAAGGATTGTCTGTGTGTGTGTGTGTGTGTGTGTGTGTGTGTGTGTGTGTGTGTGTGTGTGTGTGTGTGTGTGTGTGTGTGTGTGTGTGTGTGTGTGTGTGTGTGTGTGTGTGTGTGTGTGTGTGTGTGTGCGTGTGTGTGTGTGTGTGTTTGGGGGGGGGCTCATATCCGTCTGCACTCATGGTAAACAAGAGGGTGATGTGAGCCCATGTCACGTGACAGGTGGTGTGCTGCAGGCACAAGCATACAGCTGTAGCGAGGGAGAGACACACACACACAAACACACACACACACACACACACACACACACAGACACACACACACACACGCACACGTGTCACATTAAATCAAATGTATAAATCAAAAATATATTGTAATAATAATAATCATCTTCACAATCATAGTAATGATGGTAAGTAAAAAGTATCTATATTTTTAATATGTATCATATTTAATAAATATAAAACAACCATATTAAATATATAATTATGACGCAGTCCAAAGCAGTTAGCATTTCCAAAATAGGGAAGTGAAAGTGTCTCTCTGTTCATCATTAAACCGGCATTAGGACCAAGCCTTCTTTCAGTTCCACATCCACATCCTTGGTGTTGAAAGTACAAGGATGTCTGAAATACCCGTCAGTACTGTCTTTATCACATCAGTCAAAGGGAAAAGATTCTGCAGAGATATTAAATCCAGTGGCCATCATTACAGGCTACACAAAAACTACTATTAGCTCTATTATAGTGTGGAATGATGGAATTTCACAATACAAGCATAAGTGTCTAACGCAGTCAGCACCCATACGCTCATGATAGAATCGGCATGGATGTTGATAACTTGATAAAAGCAACAGTGAACAATGAAATGAATGCATTTAAAACATTACTTAAAAATACATAGATCCATGAATTAATAAGTACAAATCTGTAACTGGTAGTTAGATATGTAGGCATTTTGACAGCCATGCCTTTCCTATGGATCTACTTCTGCCTACCTTGCAGGGTAGCAGTTCATCATATCTCCCTGTAAACCACGTTATTGGGGGCCTGCATGTGACAGAGGAAGGGACATATCCTGCTGCTTGACTGGATGCACGTTTGAACCCCTTTGTTAAAGCGGAGACAGAGAGAGAGGGGGAGAAAAAAACATTTTAAAGTTGGTTGACAGCTTCCGTGGGTCCTGGGGCTGTTTGACATTCCTCATCCTGGCAAATTAAGGTTAAGGGGAAGGTAGGCTGATGCTATCCCACGATGACTCTGGCTACTACAATGCAACGAGCCGCTGCAGGGCATCCCCATCCTCAGCATTGAAACTACATACATGGGAAAACACAAACACATGTATACACACACATATGCACACGCACACACACGCACACACACACACACACACACACACACACACACACACACACACACACACACACACACACACACACACACACACACACACACACACACACACACACACACACACACACACACACACACACACACACACACACACACACACACACACACACACACACACACACACACACACTAGAGTCTGTCCTTATTCACTCCTTGTATCCATCCCCAGCTCAAAACAAAGATCTTATACATAATATGGAGCTGAGTGTTTATTCTTAATTTCCTGAAAATGTGTTCTGTAACATTGATGCAGCTCCAACGGTTCTGTTATCAAATCTCGAAACCTCAACTGCTTCTTATTGACGCATTACCATGGACCGCTGGCACACACACGTCACACTAAAATGTGCTCACTAACACACACACACACACACACACACACACACACACACACACACACACACACACACACACACACACACACACACACACACACACACACACACACACACACACACACACACACACACACACACACACACACACACACAGAGAAGCAACCGTCTGCCTAGGAGCCATTTTTGGTCCACTATACATCTCAGGAAGTGAAGTATTTCAACACCCGAGACTGCCCCGCACAGCAGCTGGACAGACGGACAGGGCGAACAGGGGGGTTTTCCAGCTAAGAACACGTCCGAAATAGAAATATGAATGTAGACGTATGGCGAGACAGACCTGCAATGAGACACTCATTGACACACATATCCTGTGCCACGATCTCAGCTTGGTTACCCCGGCTACCTATTAGACCACTGTGAGGCTTTAATAAGTTTCTCCCAATCTGTTTTATTTGACCTTTAGACTTTTATCCCGCTCCGCAATTAATTCTTGATCAGATAGCGAGCATATGCCAATAGAAATTAGCAGATTGAATTTGTATCCAAACGGGTGACTGTGTGAATTGCACTGCCTAGGTCAGTGTTACTAGTGACAGAATGGGGACAGCTTAGTTCTGTCACATGAAAACTGAGATGTGCGCTTCATTAGCTGATGCAATTATTAGACTAAAGTCCTTATTATTACAATTATTAAAAATGTACACATGTACACATGAATCCTTGCTTAATGTCTGCCATTCATTTTTATTCATTTTTTTTTTAAGATTTGTGATTCATGCATTTGATGTTCAGGTGAAAATTAGATAACTTTGAACCCAGATATTGAACTCAAAATCAAAGTTTCTCTCAATCTCACCTATGGCTACTGTATATACAATCTCCCTTCCTTGGCAAACCATTTTTTGTGGGCATTTTTTTCTGATTTACAGTATAAGATAAGTATAACATACCCAGGAGCACAATGCTCATCCCTCCTCCAATCATCTCAGCAGCCTTCACCAAGAGGCAAAAGCAAGAATTTTCAGTCCAACAAAAAGAAATCCACAGAAAATATGCAGATCCTTTTAGACTCCATTTTGTTTAAGTGTGCAAATTAAAGATCAAGGCCAGGACAGGAGCAGCACAGTAAGTTAATTATGTCTAATAAATCTTGGTCCAAATTGCCCTCGAGGGGTGGAAACGGCTGCCGGGGAACAGAGGAACCAAAGTGGCACTTTGGTATTTGTTATTCTACCTTTAACGGATTACGCATGCTGACTTGTCATCCCTCATCCAGTCGGCCGAGGGAAGTGAAGGGAAGACGCCAGCAGGCCGTCGGTCACTGCTTCTGTTTACCTCGCTGGAGCCCGGGGGCTAACACACGCTAATCAGTGTCCTGCAAAATGCCCCTTTAATTGGCTGTGTTTACTCTGTGCTTTAGCATGATTCCATGCCTGGTTGGATTGTCATATCCCATCTACGGAAAGAGGGTTCTCCTCTTCACTGAGCACTGTTTTTTCCTCTGTGTGTGCATGTGCCTGTGTGTTTTTATGTGTTTGTGTGTTTGTAAGTATGTTTCTGTGAGTGTGTGCGTGCTTGGGTTTCTGTCTGTGTGTGACTATGTGTTGTTTGGGGATCTGTGCATGCAAGCGTGCTTGTGTTTGTGTGTACATGTTTGTGTGTACGTGTATGTGTTTGTGCATGTTTGTGTGTGTGTGTGTGTGTGTGTGTGTGTGTGTGTGTGTGTGTGTGTGTGTGTGTGTGTGTGTGTGCTTTTGCGTGCATGCAGGCATTTGTGTGATGCCATTAAGGCAAGCAGATGAGAAGGTGCGAAGAAAATTGTTGATATGAATATGATGGAGCAATACATTTAGGGGGATAATAACACAAAAAACATAAATTATAGGTTTTCACATAATCAAAAGAACCATTACAATGTTACGTTGTCACCTCAGCGTAAAAGTAAAACACTAATTCCAAAACGCAATTATGTTTTTCGTCTCAAATAATAGAATATATGTATATGTATATATATATATATATATATATTTTATGCATATATATATATATATGCATAAAATATACTTAATGAAACACCAAAGTTATGATTCACTACTAGTCTTCAATTACTTTACATTGGAAAATACATTTCATTCAGTTTCCACTCTTTTGTGGATGATGAGAAACTAAATAGCTTTAACATGCTTGTCGGCGTGTCTTTGTTCCTGTGTGTGTATTTGCATGGGAACATTAGACATGGAAAATCACCTGCCTCCATTGCCTTGGCGTTGGGTTCTCCGTTCTACCTGACCCGTGTTTACAAATGGGTTATTAGCATGTATTAATCTGGGACAACAGGGGTACCTCTATGTAATTACTATAAATACCAAGACAACAAAAGACATCACTTATTTGCGGATGGCTGAACTATTCAAGCCTCTACAAGGGGTACTAAATGGATTCCTCGTTGCACACCATTTTTTAAACCGCTGTGTCTTCAGGGCATGTTCTTGTTTTTTTATACCACTGGTAACACTGCTTTTGTGAGACGTTAGTGTGAAAATAAGTTGAGAATACCTTGTTTCCTTAGCAGAGCAAGTCCAACGTCGGGGCTGGGGATGGGGTTACTGCAGGTGCTGGATAGCTGGGATCAAGGGATTTCGCCTCGGGGTAAATTGGCAACCAACCAATGATGGAGAGAAGTCATATTTATGATTTGGGGGTTAGCTGTAGGGGGGCGGTGAGTAAAACCCAGCCAGGTATTTCGACATCTTGAGAGACAGTGAACAACAAAAACAGTCAGGCTGGATTTGGTTTGATTGGAGAGCTTTGTTGAAAAACTGTTGTTTGTGGTTTGTTATGGTGATTGTAATACCTTTATATATTTTTTTCTTTGTTATCTGGTTGCCTAGCGAATTGCACTGAAAGCATCAATTTAATGTTTCAGTTTTTAGAGCTAAATGTTTGATCAATTCTACCAACAAATGTCGTTCAGGCTGTATAAATACCTTACTTAATGCTTGTATGCAAATTAGCATGGCTAAACTTTCTCTCCGGACCAGTTTGACACAAACTCGAGATCACAGTTTGACACAAACTCGAGATCTAGACAGGGGGAATAAGAAAATAAACTATTATATTGCAACCATCCAAGATTAAAGGGGTGATGTGCCTTCCACTGTATAGCTCTGTTTATCACACTGATTGTTTGTGCACCGGTCTAGCATTGAGCAAGTGTTTAAGTGTGTCCAAACAGTGTTGTGGACAACCAGCCTACGCAACAAGGCTTTCTCCAAACTCTCCCACCGTCTGCCCTGGTGAAACATCCTCAGTGGGCTTCCCAAGGACCCCCCCCCCCCCCCCCCGCCTCCCTACACACTGTTCACACCCCGAACATTCACATCCAAAGACCCGTATCCTTCGCCAGTTTCTTTAAACAGTTGTTAAAACGTACACCTCTTTTTTCCTTCTTGCAATGTCAACAGTGTGAGAATCACCCTACTGGGACCTGCACCGCTGTATATAGTAGAAGCGGGGTGTGGCGGTGGGTTAGGGGGGGAATTGAGGGGGTTGCAACGGGAGAGAGGAAGCGATGAATGGCGAGCGGACTCCTTACACCCCCACAATGCCCACAATGGCCACTCCCAACCACATACCCCCCGCACTTCTCTTGTCAGCTCCGTAGAGGTTCTGCTTGAGAGACCTACTAACTCAGCTCTGAAACCATCATCCAACCGGACCCCACCCTATGCACCCTACCCCCCGAAAACCCCCCCGCACCTGACATTCTGTCTAACCAACCGCCCCCGAGAATCGACACTACCAAGACCCCAGGAGCAGCAATTACATTACCAGTACCTGCGAAGACTTGGCATACCCCAGTCCGCCCTGAATGGAAACATTGGGCAAATATAAGCAGGCTGGCCTGTCTGCACTCTCTCTCTGCCCGCAGACGGATGGTGAAAGGCAACATGAGCCGCCGTGGTACAGACAGGACGTATGGTTGGCTGCCTTCCCCTGTGAGGGCCTCCGATAGGTCCCCGGGTCCGGTCTGGTTCGGTATATACCCCCGTGGAAAGTCTTGTCTGAGGGAGCGTCACCGAGAGAACAGAAAGGTAAACGGGCCGCGGGAGAACACGGGAGAGGATGGAGGAAAGAAAACAAAGAAACGGAAAAGGGGAATAGAGAGTGGGTAAGAGGGAAATATACAGGGGTGGAGAAAGAATGTTTTTTTGTGTGTGCGTTTGTGGGTTTGCGTGTGTGTGGGTTTGTAAGAGAGCAAATTGTTTCGAGGGAAAAGGGGGCAAAGACCACCAGGGTTGGTGTCCATTTGTATTAACAAACGGGGGGCTAGACTCTGGCAGGTCTCGGAGCTGCCTTGCATTGCCAGGTTGGTATCCTGGCCTGTCTGTCCCAGATCCAGGCCTGGGTAATGCCTTCAATTTGGGTGGCAGGAATCAAGCTCTAGTAAAGAGAAGGCACGAGCTGGACCCTACTGCCAAATGCGTGTAAGCTTCCTGGCTCTGCTATGCCATTCAATTGCATCATAGCAACCGATGCTACACTACTCACACAGACACAACTTAATAAAAAATACACAAAAAATACATCATTCTACATCATTCGCTCCCAAACACACAAACACACATCTATGCACACACTCACACACACAAACACTCATACACACAGGGCTAACTTGTGACCTTTGTGTATAACAATGCATAGTGTATTGTGTGTATGTGCACGTGTAAGTGCGTGTATGCCTTGTGTGTGTGTGTGTGTGTGTGTGTGTGTGTGTGTGTGTGTGTGTGTGTGTGTGTGTGTGTGTGTGTGTGTGTGTGTGTGTGTGTGTGTTTGTGTGAGAGTGTGTGTGTGTGTGTGTGTGTGTGTGTGTGTGTGTGTGTGTGTGTGTGTGTGTGTGTGTGTGTGTGTGTGTTCATGCATGTGTGTGTTTGCGCGTGTGTGTGGGTGTGTGTCCATGTGTAAATATGTATGCGTGTATGTGTTTGTGTGTGTTTGTGTGTGTGTGTGAGCGAGAAATACCAAGTCTAATATGCAACATTTGTCTAGACAGGGTCTTTGCATGAATAAAAATAAGTTGCCATCAACAGCTGTGTTTATGTGCATGCAAGTGAAACCAGTTGGAAATTGACCATGGAAGCACAGGGGTCTTCAACTGCAGAAATTAGTGAAGCAGAAAGTGGCAAGGTGTAAATTATTGTATAATGAAGAGAGAGAGACAGCGAGAGAGAGAGAGAGAGAGAGAGCGAGAGAGAGCGAGAGGCAGAGAGAGACTCAGAGAGAGAGGTGCACACACATGGAGAGGTGCATGTAAAGACACACAGTAGTACACACACACACACACACACACACACACACACACACACACACACACACACACACACACACACACACACACACACACACACACACACACACACACACACACACACACACACACACACACACACACACACACACACACATGTTGCACAGTCGCCCCCTTCCACTGGCTACACTCTCAGGATATAATTGCCACAGAAATAAACAACTGGAAAATGTACTTTTCTCCCCGTCTCTGTCCTCCTCCCTCGTAAATGCCTTTCTAACAGAAAAAGGAAAAAATAAAAAGTGTGGCGTGATTAAGGAGAAGTGTAATTCATCTGTGGATGGGCGAAGACAAGCTTCCTCTCCTTCCCCGGCACACGGCAGCGGAAATAAGAGAAATGATTATGGAGGGGGGAAAGGAGAGGGAACTTAATGGAGGAAATAATTTGGACATTACCATCATTTATATGTTCTCAACAACCCTGCAGGGATTGCACTCCCTCTCCCCAGCACACTGTAGCGGGCTAGGGAGGCTTGTTGCACTCGTAACCGATGTGGGTTCACTTCACACACACAACAGCATTGTTAGCATTGGGAAAGCCGACGACACAGAGACACATTGTGTGTAGGCTTTAGCGGTACAAGCTAGACGGGTGCTTGTTCTTGGGAGAATTGCTACTTGGAGAAAATGAACCACACGTGGCAGTACTCTATCCCTGAAGCGCCTTTTGCTTCTCTTTTGGGTGTGGACCTACTTGTGAGGAGTCCAACAAACACTAGCATGAATTGTGAAATATCTACAAAAAAAAACAATAAGTAATTGAAGTGTTCACAAATCCTCCTCCTTCTTTTCCCCAATGAAGTTACAAACCTCGGGGTCAAACAGTAAGGTTGTTTTACCAGTTCTACCTGAGTCTGTGCTGTGTGGAGTGTGTGGAAGAATCACACTGCAGGTGTGATACCTGCTATGTGTCATGTGTAAATATAGCTCATTTTAAAGGTTCTCTCACAAAGAACCAAACCCTGGTTGGTTTAAGCATATCACCCCAAAAAAACGAGTACATTTTATACAGCTCAAAAGCGATGCAAAAACGATTATTTTATTATTGGGTGTATTATTATTCACCCGAGTTTGGTCAGGGGCAACTTTGGATGATTGTGTACATAAAGGTTGATCCATGTATAGGGAGGGAGCCGGCGGAAAAGGTAAACAGTACCTCAAGCACAGAACCGAGGTGTAAAACACATTTAAATAGACCACTCAGCACCACGTGGTGATTGCAGCACCTGAACATATCATGTGCTCCAATCACACACTTGACTAGGATATCAACTGCAGCTGCCAGATGCCTGTGTGCGTGTATGTGTGTGTGTGTGTGTGTGTGTGTGTGTGTGTGTGTGTGTGTGTGTGTGTGTGTGTTAGTGAGCGTGTGTACGTGTGTGTGTGTGTGTGTGTGTGTGTGTGTGTGTGTGTGTGTGTGTGTGTGTGTGTGTGTGTGTGTGTGTGTGTGTGTGTGTATGTGTGTGTGTGTGTGTGTGTGTGTCTGCGAGTGTGTGTGTGTAAGTAAATCTGTGGCTCAGAGCTTCATAGTTTGCTGCCTGAACTTTCTTTGCACTTTCATACCAAGTCGCTTGGCTCACTATACAGACAATTACCATTTCGCTAGAAATATTCATTATGCTGTATGTGTTGTTGTTGTTGTGGGCCTGGAACACAAGGTGTAGCGCTTTTATCGGCAGCCCTTCTCTTCCGAATCCACCCTCCACTACAACTTCCTCCCCGCTAAGCATTGTTTCCACACAACCTTTTTTTCAAGTAATAAAGTGGAAGGCAGCCAAAGCAAACAGAGCGCTTGATCTCTACCATGTAATTGGGGTTCTGTGTAATCGTTAACCTTGGCACAGTGCAGGAAGTTAATGAATCAAATCAATACCCTCTCTCTACTGATCCATAATTATTTGAAAAGAGATGAAAAATTAAACAGGCCCAGTCTATGAGGTTATCATGCCATGCAATTAGTCCGCCGGAGGGAGATTATGTTACCTAGATACCGATGGGGAAGTGTAATTTCTCTTGCAGATGAAGTTTTTTTTTTTCCTTTTTAATGAAGAGTGCAATTACCTAAATAGGTCAGCCGAGGAGCGACGCGATGCTGCCTCTGCGTGCGCGGTGCTCCTCCGTGCACCTGAGAGGGGGCTCCCGCACAACAACACAAAGGACCATGTTCTCCCTTCCCTCCCCCCTTCCCCTTCAATGCTCAAGCTGAATACCCAGTGGCATGTGCCATAAAGCGATCCTGTCTGTGGAAATGCGAAAAATACCAAAAAAAGGGTTATATTTGAGCTTCAAAACCCATTGTTTTAACGGTTTTGTTTTCTATACCACCGCAATTGTGTTTTTTTTCCTCTCTGCTATGCTGCACAGTTGCAATTAGGGAACACACACACACAAACACGCACACGCACATACACAAACACACAATGAACCCAGCAGGTCGCTAATACTGGCTAAGTAGTTTACAAAGATGCTTCCTAATGATACAAAGCGCTGTGTTCTATTTTTGTAAACTCATGATGAAAATATATATTTGCATTATAGAAGTAACAACAACAAGGAACAAACAACAACAAATAAATACCCGGAAAGAGTTTACAAATATTAACCATAAGATAGATCATATTTTTTTCATGTCTTCAACTCAAGTCTGAATGTCATTATTGTTGGCACGGAGAACACATTCGCTCTACATGATTGAAAGCAGCTTTTGGCACATCTCTTCTCCGGCAACAGAGAATGATTGACCTCTTGAACTGCCAAATGGTGCCTCGCTCAGGTTCTCGACGTGACAGGTGCTTTGATCGCGATTCAAGCAACTTGTCAACAAGCACTGCCTCCCCTCGACTTGGCACGCGCTCCACAACAGATTCCAAATTTCACAACCTTTCCAAGTTTCCCAGCAACTTACTCCTTCCGGAAGATGGGTGGATTTTCATGGCGAGCGCAACCGTTGATTGTTATGAAAAAATAACGGGCTCTAAAATAATAGACATGGGCATATTGGGTGCAAAGTTCAGTTCAGCAGTAATTTCATCAAGATCTCCACGTCGGGGAAGACTCTCTGGGTTTCAACCTGTGGGTTTTGATGGACAGGCTTTGACCAACCCTCCCACACAGTGACACACGGGGAATATGTTTGAGGGAGCAACACGAACGTAGCCTCTTATGCTTGATCATCGCTGATCACGCGGCTCTCACTTGGCTCTTTGGGTAAATAGGAACTGCTCCAACATCACATCCATTCCAATCTGTTTGGCTCTCTACACGGGAGGTGCATGCTGTTTTCGTGGCTGTGTGTGTGTGTGTGTGTGTGTGTGTGTGTGTGTGTGTGTGTGTGTGTCTGTGTGTTTGGGATGGCTTCAAGTTGTTTGCGATCAAAAGGCTCTTTCAGACACTCTCTCTAAGACGCATCACAAGACAAAACTCAGATCTATGTCGCCTTCGGACTGAAGTTATTGTTCATGAGCTGTTTGATTAGGGATCTTTTACTGAGACCTGTCTGAGGACTCGGACGGAACATGCTCACAAACACACGCGCCCACGCACGCACACTCCCACACACACAAAAAGAACGCAGACAAATCATATGTGCAAGCGAGAAAGAAACATCAACGGTCCTACCTTGCACATGGATCTCCTGACTTATCAACCCTATTTTCTTAATGCTTGTTCTCCCTATACAAAGGCTCTGTTTACACATCCCTCCCTTTCTAGTGTATAGAGTCTTTGTTGTGTTCCCCCCCCCCCCCCCACAAAACAAAGCTTCATCACCCTCCACCCAGGGATCTTCTCTAAATGCTCCCCTTTTAAACCTCCACTAAGAGCCTCATCATTGATTTTATCTCTGTTTTTGTTGTTGATTTTTTTTTCTCTCTTCCTCTCCCTCTCTCTTTTCTCTCTGAGTTGTAAGCAAGCGAACGCGGCTGAACCCCGGCACCCCTGCGTCCCGCTGAGTCTCCCTCAGGGTGTCTTCATCACAGAACGAGCTCCGCAGCATCTCGCAGTGAAACACCCACAGCAACACAAGGCCACAGCCAGGCAAAGGTGACGAGAGCAGGCGTTTCACCATTTCAACAGCCATCAAATGAAGCTCTCTCTCTCTCTCTCTCTCTCTCTCTCTCTCTCTCTCTCTCTCTCTCTCTCTCTCTCTCTCTCTCTCTCTCTCTCTCTCCCTCGCTTTCTCTCTCTCCCTCGCTTTCTCTCTCTCCCTTTCTTTCTCTACCTCTCAAACTCTCTTTCTCATTTCATATCGTTCCCCTACTCATGGTTCAGTTATCCTAACAACCACTCCCTCCCCTCCTCTCCTCCTCTCCTCTCTCTCTCTCTCTCCCTCCCTTTTTATAGTTTTAGTTTCCTTTAGTTTATGTCCTATCCATTTATTTTTCTCTGCCTTCTGAATTCTTTCTTCATGGTTCTAGCTTATTATTTTCCGGCAATGCCTTCCTTGTGCTGTTAGATGCAGTGCCAGGGTAAACAACAAACGCTTTCCCAGGTTCTTGTCTGTTGTCTCGTTCTCTTCATCTCTCCCTCTCCCCCTAACCCTCTCTCTTCACACTCTATCTCTCTATGTGAGATAGAGTGTAGGCATGTAGCTACCCACTTAAGTGCTGACTTAGTTAAGCACGACTTAAGTGCCGACTTAAGCACCACAGAAGCACTGACTTCAGCACGACTGAAGCCCTCACTTAAGCTCCCACTCTAACACCAGCATTAAGCACCGACTTTAACGTACTGACTCAAAGGTAGGGTAGGAAATGGATTTCAGAACTATTTTCTGTCACATTTGTTGAAATTGCCTCCCGACAGCAATCAATAAATCAAATGCTCTTAATTATATAAATATTTTTTGTTATTATACCTCTAATATGCCCGTCCACTCATTTAAATCAGCCCAAACAATTGATTGGATGGCTTACCTGTCTGTCTACCTACCTACCTGACTAGCTGCACGTACTCTGCCCATGCACTGAGAAAGACAAGTCTAGACAAACCTATCGCTAGAGCTAGCGAGCTAGTCACATGTTCTAGGGGGAGTGACTTTGGAGGGAGGCCTGAAGGGATTGGTGGGATTTTTTTCAGCTGGATACTTTCAAAATGTTTCTTACTCAGGCTGGTTGTTCTAAATTGCCTACCCTACCTTTGAGTACATCTTCAGTATGAACTTAAGCACTGACTTGAGCACTCTATCTATGGCTGCATTGCTTGCTTTTCCGCGCTGAATCCCGGTGTGAAGGTGTGCTGGGTGGTTGGGTGAAGAGGACCAAGCATTGCATTTGGACCAAGTTGCATGTGACAACACCCCACCTCCAGTCCCTGTTAGCTCAGCCATTTTCAGGCGGTCAGGCTGTCTTGCCACAATCGCACACTGGCGCCACAATTGCCTAGCCCCAACTGCAACCCTTTCACTGTGTAATGAATACATCCAGAAATAAACCTTAACCACTCGCGGCCTGCTGCATGCCCCCCATGTGTGTGTGTGTGTCTGTGTGTGTGTGTGTGTGGGTGTGTGTGTGTGTGTGTGTGTGTGTGTGTGCGTATGGGTGTTCAACACAAAAACCGAGCAGTGTTTGTGTTGTGTTGTGCCCCAGATGGGGTGGGCATGCTCACCTGGTCCATAAACCCGGCCCCATGTGATTATTATGTGGTCATGGTCCAACAATGTACAACTGGGTGAGAGAGAGATGCCCGGACCCCTGTCACCCATAGGATATTTTACACAAGCATGTGTGTATTATCGGTCTAACAATGGATTAAGATCTGTTGAAAAGTATTGTATTTTCTGTGTGTGTGTGTGTGTGTGTGTGTGTGTGTGTGTGTGTGTGTGTGTGTGTGTGTGTGTGTGTGTGTGTGTGTGTGTGTGTGTGTGTGTGTGTGTGTGAGTGTGTGTGTGTGTGTGTATGTTTGTGTGTTTGTGTGTGTGTGTGTGTGTTTGTGTGTGTGTGTGTGTGTATGTGATTCAGTTTGTGTTTGGGTGCGTGTTGCTGTGTGTGTGTATGTTTGTGTGTTTGTGTGTGTGTGTGTGTGTGTGTGTGTGTGTGTGTGTGTGTGTATGTGATTCAGTTTGTGTTTGGGTGTGTGTTGCTGTGTGTGAGTGTGTTTGTGCACATTTGTTTTTCTATTTGTTTTTCTATTTGTGTCCATGTTTGAGTGTGTACATAAGCACGTTCGTCTATGCATGTATTTGTGAGGGCGCTTCCACACAGTCGACGTGCTTATGTGCATGTTTCAGGGAGTGTCTTAACTCTGTGTCTTTATTAAAATGTTGTTGGGAATTTTAAGCAGAACTTCAGTTGCCACAGGAGACAAAAATACCTGCACCCAGGCCCCAGTACTTGATTGAGCAAGTGTGAGTAGGAACATTCAGTAATTTTCCACGTCTGCACTCAGCATACTTTTTTTAAAGGGCATTTGAATTTATGGCAAAATATTATATTATTCATTAATAATATATCTCATTTTCTGTGTATGCTATAGAAAGATGTATACATACAGTATATTGAATTTGACAGTTTTTTGTATCCATATATATTTTCATATATATATATTCTTGTTTTTCTGTTGCCTTGTCTGAATATGTGCTTGTGTGCACGTGTGTGTGTATATATGTGTGTGTGTGTGTGTGTGTGTGTGTGTGTGTGTGTGTGTGTGTGTGTGTGTGTGTAACTGCGTTAAACATACCGGCACATCTCTGCAATCATAAATGGATACCTTACTTACTAACCGCTACATCTGTGGCGGTGGCAGATCTCAAGCAAGCGCCCTAATTCGGTCCAGCTGTTGTGTTATTAGCGGCTAATAAGCCAACTTACACACCTTAGAAATAGGACAGCACAATATTTATTTTGCTTTCGCACCGCTAATAAACGAAACCAATTAAGCCACACTTTTAAATGAAGGAGGAGACAAATTCTAATTTCCTCGTTAAGTGCAGTTTCCACGGCAATCAGAGGACTCGGCAGGGGGTCGCGGGGAAGGAGGCTCTGGGTGGGAAGAAGCACAGCAGGGACAGACGGTGGGAGAGTGCCTATTCCACTTACTGCTGAATTCTCTGCTGGCATGCCCTCACACTCACAGGCACACAGACACAGGCACACAGGCACACATACACAATAGACACACACACACACACACGCGCACACACACACACACACACACACACACACACACGCACACACGCACGCACACACACACACACACACACACACACACACACACACACACACACACACACACACACACACACACACACACACACACACACACACACACACACACACACACACACACACACACACACACACACACACACACACACACACTCTAATAATACAATATATCATTCATCTTTGC
>NC_079417.1:10107625-10110125 GCF_026213295.1 Gadus chalcogrammus
ACAATAACAAACAAAAAACTTTTCAATTCTATCATATTCTTGTAATTAATTGCATGATGATTAGCATTTGTTTTCTTTCCTGGCAATAAACAAAGAAATCGTTTGCATTTCAGTATCAAAAACAGAAAATTCTCTCTTCATTCTGGATGTAAGAGGAGATGGGTACTGTGGTTAACGCAGACTGCCCAATAACATTGAGTAACATGTAATGTCCAACTATTGGATTTGCTCAAATAACAAGGTTCTCAGCAAACAATTGCTGAAAACAATAAAACATCCCAAACCATTTTTCTTTGAACATATACGTTTTTTTCATCATGCGTTTATAATAAAAAAATAAATCCTAGGGCGGCTGTGATGTATTGTATCTGTGGGCGGCTCTGAGGCCACTTCTACCTGGTTAAAGAGAATATGAATAATATATGGCGAGAATGACACTGCCTCCGCCAGGGGTAATGAAAGACTGACTCCCGGCTCTCTCTTGTCACTCCCCCCCCCCCGACACGCCAGCGCGCTAATAAAGACGACGCTTGACAGCTAACGAGAGCCATCCTGGGCGGGGACACGTGCCATACACGTAAGGGAGAAAGCAGGGGTTAGGAGGGGAAGAGTGCAGGGAAATAAAACTAAGGCAGAGGCCAAAATGTCCCTTTGGTTCCCTGGTACCTTCCCCGGGCCAAACCACTTGGTGTTCTGTCAAGAAGCTCCGACGGCGAGTGCAGTGGTCTACTGCAGTTAGCAAGTCAGTCAGTCAGCGTTTTTTCGTTTTTTCGTGTATGTGACACTAGATGAGCGACGACGTGTCACATGGTCTTTGGGCTTTGGGATCGATCCCAGGGAGGGAGAGGGGCGGGGGGGAGGGCAAAGACCACTGAGAATAGCCCGGGACCCCTCCGAAGAGCCTCGCTGGGAGCGCAAAACAGAACGGCGGGAGCGTGGCCAAAAGGAGGTGGCGCTGCCCGGAGCCCGATCCCATTGGTCGGTCTGCAGCGCCCAGCCAATGCCACAGAAAGGGCGTGCCATTGTTTACCATGGCCGTTTCGGGTAAACAATAAACAATATGAAGACTGAGGGGTTGCCAGGTCCTCGCCCTAATGGTACCATTTCGGGAACCTTGGGCACGCCCCCACAACCCCCCCGCCTCCGCCTGTGTTCACCTCGCTGCCGGGCCCCACTGGGGCCCCACGACCCGCCCCGCCCCACCCCACCCACCACCTCCCTCCCACACCAGCCCTGTCGACCGGCCCCGCAAAACCCCCGAGGGGGCGGCCGCCTCGCCTGCCCACGCTGCCCTGGGAGAAACCGCGGGAGGGTGTGGTTCCGCCTGGAACAGGGAAGCCATTTATTTCGGGCTCATCTCTGCTGACTGAGTCATGTGTTGACTGGAAAGTTGGCTGCATGCTTCATGGCCCGAGGTTCTGCCAGCCCTGTGGGCTATCAGTCCCTGACCTGCAACCCCACCACCCCCACCCTCAGCCCCACCCTCCCCCGACCTCCTACCACCACCCTCCCCTTTGGGCCCCCCCCCCCCCCTCTTTGTACCTCTAACCAAACACAACTCAGAGAGCACCAATAGATAACCCCTCTCGTACGCAACCCCCCCCTCTAACCAGCCTCTTTGGCCAGACTATTTTTGTCGCCACCTCAGCTCAGCTCCAGACAGGCCTCTCAGTGTCACCGTTGTCGTCCTGCCCTCCAGGCTTTGAGGACGTCCATGCATCGGTCGTGTGTCCTGGCTCACATCCTCATCTGTCTATCCTCCATTCTTCACAAACCAATACTCTGGATTATTTAGAACTCAGCAATGGTTTTGTTATGCTAAATATGTTTAATAAAATGATGTGAACTTGGAAAGCAGTTCATGAGACATTCCGTTTGAGGAAATACAAGATATTCATACATTGTTTGTGCAAACAGATATTGTGTGTTTCATTCCAAACTGAACCAGCAAAATATTTGTTTTACATTAAACATGGATTGATTTGTGCCAATCCAAAATAGCCATGTAAGAAATTATTGAATTATATTAAAAGTGGAATTGATACCAACAATTTTTAGTCCAATTAAAGATGGCAAAATGTTGTAAATAATAGTAAACATAAATCAGTGAGACAAAGTGTTTATTTATTGCTGAAGAAAAACAATCAATTTCATATCACGACAACTTTTTGTGCATGTTTTGTGCATAAAAGTATTTTAATATGTCAGACATTATGGGGACAAAAAATCTCAACCAAAGATTTTTTTATTTTTTTTATTTTGTTTTACAGCTCGGACATTCAAGATGGCTTCAAGAGCTCACATTGATAGATAATGATCCATAAAACATAATACTATGAAAAATATACACTTTTACACCCTTACATTGGAGTGAATGCAAAGTAATTAAAAAAACGACAGAGACAATATCCTTTACTCAAAGCAGAGATACACATAATATTTTTGGTGATGAATCAACATGTGACGACGACCCCATAACAAAGGCCAACAAAACCACACA
>NC_079417.1:10112625-10117625 GCF_026213295.1 Gadus chalcogrammus
TGTAATTGTCACCTTGCTTGGGGAGAGGGGAGAGATTAAGATGGCGGGCCACACAGCGAAAGGCAACAATCAAAGCACTAGGAAAGGGCACAGAGAAAAAAGATGGATGCTCGCAAAGAACAATGAGGAAAACGGAGGAGAAATGGTGAGAATGGCGGCTAACAGATGACCATTAGGGAAATGATGGGGTGGAAATATCGTCGAGTTACAGGATAAAGAGACGGACTAAATGCAAGCATAACAAAATGTATTGCTGCAATGACTCTCGCTTTGTGTCATCATGTGTGTTTGTGTGTTTGTGCCCGTATGTGTGTCAATATGTCTATGTGTCTTTGTGTGTGTTTGTGTGTGTGTGCCGGTATGTTTGCATGCGTCTTTGTGTATGTGTGTTCTTGTGTGTGCGCCCGTGTGTGCGCAAGTGTCTTTGTGTGTGTGAGTGTGTTTGTGTATTTGTGTGTGAGAGTGCATGTGTGTGTGTGTGTGTCTGCCCTGTGTGTAGGTTTGTGTGCCCATGGGCCTGATGGAGAGAGAATGAGCAGGGCACTCAGCACGCAGTGCTTGTCCAGTGACTGCAGTCATTATGTTATTAGTGTCAATGATGACTGTGCTTTATATTGACTGAGTGCCTGAGTCACTAGATGACATTGATTCTCCCATTGTTCCTGAAAGCCAGGGAGCTGGCGTTGTATTTTGTCAGGCTCCTACAGTTAAAGGGTAATTTACGGCCCTTTAAGTAGCTACTCTATCAGAGAGACTACCCTCAACTCTTCTTCATTTCGAAAAAATACAATTAGAAATTAGTAATTATGGTATTTGGGTGTTGGTTGGTGGTTGATAAGGATGATTATATAAATATCATGCATAAATAATAATTGATGATTCGACCCTCAGATGCAAATGCTGTTTAACATCATGCCACAATGGCGCTTGGAGAAGAAAATAAAAAAACGATTAAATCAGGAGACCAAGTGAAAATGGGAATAACGGAGGATAAGAAACATGTCCCGAAACAAACGACTAAATCCATCACCCCAAACAGTGGAGCGGTGCATGTGAAGTCACCTCCCCTTCAGTGCTCAAACACACACGAGCCCGACGTGTCCCTGTATCCACAGCCGTGCTCCCTCTGTCCCTCATTAGCTTCTATTAATCTATTTACCCTTCACGCTGCCCAGACACCACCCGCGGAAGCCCGCCCCTCGCCAAAGCCAAAGTGACACCAGCACCCGGGGCTGGGCTGGGGGGCCCGCGAGGTCATTCTGATGACGGCACTAGCTGTCGACCGGTGAGGCACTGGGGGGGCCCTGTGAGGCAGCCGTTGGGGCCTCCGTCTCCCTGCGAGGGGAGGAGGAGGAGGAGGAGGAGGAGGAGGAGGAGGTGGAGGAGGAGGAGGAGGAGGAGGAGGAGGAGGAGAAATGCGGCATGCCGGGGGGGAGTGAGACATTCATTAGGCGAGCCAAGCTGACGTTGTCACCCTCGCCCTCACCCACACCGTCACCCTTATCCGTTTCTAACGCGTCAAGCCACCGTCAGCCCAGACATGAGCCAGCCTCCGTCGCCTTACACGCGCGCCCCGTTCGGCTGTGACGCAGCCACAACGTTCGTATCACAGTTTCCCGTTTTTCTGTATGTGCATCTTTGTGTGTGTGCGTGTGTGTCTCTGTGTGCACATGAATATAACTGTATGTGTGCCTGTATGTGTGTGTGTGTGTGTGTGTGTGTATGCATGCACGTGCGTGTGTGTGCATATGTACATATCTATGTGGGCAAGTGTGTGTGTGTGTGTGTGTGTGTGTGTGTGTGTGTGTCTGTGTGTGTGTGTGTGTGAGTGTGTGTGTGGGCGTGTGTACATATCTGTGTGCGTGTGTGGGTGTGTATGTATGTGCGCCACACAGCACACACCCCTAGGTCTTGCAATGCAATCTGTCTTTAATGCTGTAAAACATTTCCATGGGAAGTGTTTCTGATAACGTGGGGGGCTAGATTGATCGAGTGGGAGCGCTGTGATTGGCAGACAGAGAGAGACCGTGAGACAGGAAGAGAGTCCATCATGAAATGCAGGTACCTGCTTACAATTCATGTGGCAGGGCCCCCTGCTTATGTCAGACAGCCCCGGTAACAAATGAGATGAGCGTATTGCAGATGTCAACCCGTATGCCTGCGGAAGCAGAAGCCATTATTGGACCTTTAAAGCAACCAGAAGGTTCCAGGAGTCAATTACTGTGTACCTATTCTGTGCCGGCTTGAATATCAACTTGTTGTAACGCTATCTAATAATGAGCACCCTGAACAGAGGGTTGTGCTACGCTGTGTTTGACAAACACAATAAAAAAGTGAAATTCAAAAAAGCGACAAGATGAAAAGAGAACCTAAAAAATGTAAGCAATGCAGGGAAGTGTTCAGCGTCAAGGCAAAATGGGGATTTATTTTGTCGTCAACGCAATGAAAAACATCATGTACAGGCTACCGTCAGAGATGCTACCCATTATCGTTTTTATTTTTACATCTTTTTTAGGGACATTGTATGCAGCCCTCTCTTTTATCTATATCTCCCTGTGTACAATGTATATTCAGGTTAACTGTGTGAGATTGTAGTCTGTAGAATACATACACATATTAACCAGCTGGAATACATAGTTTGAAAAAACACTGTCAACATTAATTTCTGAAAAATATGTTGACTAATTATTACAGTAGTAGTACTATTTATATACAAGGGAAGAACTTAAGTTTGATCATATTTTCCAAACTACATACATCAATTAGATAACATTTAAAACCCATATTTTCTTTTTACCGCTTTGTACTTTATTTTTGGTATCCGATAGCTATTTTACGGCTTCCAAATTAGACAGAACAACGGAGATAATGAATTCCTCCGATGTGCACTAATTCTATCCCAGTGAGGTTGGTCTTGTCAGCTCACAGCTATTCAGGTTAGGAGAACTCTTTGTTCGTTTGTTTTAATTAACCACAATGAGAGAGGTGAGGCAAGACAATGCAAGCAAATTGTTATTCTCATTAAACAAAATTACGATTTTCTTTCAAGAAAAATGTTCCAACTGGTGCGATGCGGTTGTTATTTGTTGATGGTTTTGATTCTCTGATTGGTTGACTGAAGCATTGTTAAATGGCTACTTATATGGGCAAAGATTTCCAAAACAACATACCTTCATAATAGTGGTGTATTAGAGTAACTTGTACCCTGAAATTTCTCCTTGGTTCAAGCGTCATTGTGACGGGTATAACATTTTTTTTTTTTTTTTAAACTAGCTACCCAACTACCAGCTGGCCTTACAGTCACGACTATTCTCTGAAAACAATACAATATAAAAAAAAAAATACAGGAATAACAGATTGGATAATAATGCATATTCGACATGTCATAGCCAGCCTCGAGAATTTATGTATTAAAAAAAGTATTATGCAAAGAACTGACTTGAAGACACATGGACAGCCTCATGTCAACACAACAATATCCATCAGAGAGCTAGAACAATACAAAATAGTCAACATAACTTTATTTGTAGAAAACTATATCAAGCACCGAGAGTGGAGAAAGCAGTTTGTTCGAATGTGCATTCATCCAAAGATCTCCGCCACGGTCTGGGCGTCACATATAGAAACATAGTTGAGGGAGGGGGAATTTGTTTTATTTAGTGTCCTGACCATTGGAAAAGACCTCGGGCATATTCCAAGCGTTTCGCCCCCCCCCCCCCCCCTTTCCACCTGAATGCTTAATTACCTAAATGAACTCATTATGTACTTCATTGGACTAATGTAACTCCTTTAGTCCAAGGTCAAGTCTGACAGAGATTTAAAGCCACCACAGACCTCAAGCCTCGAAGGCAAGGAGCTGAATGGCATGCTGTCAAGAACAAGCCAGAGACAGGCCAGGCATGCAATGTCCACTCTCAGGCTCATAGGATAGACAACCATGTTAGATCAAAAGAGAGACACAGGGGCATGAGAAGTGTGTTTGTGTGTGTGTGTGTGTGTGTGTGTGTGTGTGTGTGTGTGTGTGTGTGTGTGTGTGTGTGTGTGTGTGTGTGTGTGTGTGTGTGTGTGTGTGTGTGTGCGCGCGCGCGTGCGTGTGTGCGTGCGTGTGTGTGTGTGTGTGTGGTTGTATATTAGAATGGAAGATTTCTTGAAACTTTATTGGTGGGCGTTTTATCATGGTAACACCGGTACCGTACGACTCTTAAGGTTTCGCCTTTTCAGGTTTTAATGAGACAACTGAAGGGAGAACCTTAGGAGTTCACTGAATGATTTGATTGTAATCTGATTTGAAACTGAATACGGACATTGGATCAGTTGACAGGGTTTCCATCTGATATGATTAATGACTAACAAAAAGCGAATTTTAATTATTCTGCAAAGATTATTGAAGACAATTTACCACAGTTTAATTTCTTCTGTTTGCCCATGCATTATGACTGTACAACTATTTGATACACTGTATTTTGAATCGTCCTCCATTTTAGGGGACAAAAATAACTAACCAAAGAACAAACTTGATTCTACCTGCTACTTAAAAGCAACGCTGTATACCTACATTATATAAAAATGCTTGTATTTTATTATTCGAAATGTAGACAATACGGTATGATTTGTTGCTGGGCATTATTTTGTTGCAAATTCACCATATGTAGGCCATACCGGGTTTTCCACGCAACCCTCTGCTCTCCCTGCGTCTCTTATCTGGCTCCGGTCGACTCCTGTTCCCGGGGACCACTGGGAAGGACAAGTCCTGGCTGTCCTGGCTCTTGACAGAGGAGATAAATCACTCAGCACACCGGAGGATAGCCTTCCAGCCGGCAAGCTGGGAACTTCATTATCCCGCCCCTGCCACACATTACCATGCAGATCGCCCCTGATTGGGCGCCCGCTGCAGTGTGCACAGCCTACTTCTGTCACCGCTAGCGGAGACTCAGATCCGCCTCAGCAGATGAACAGGAGAGGAGAGGAGAGGAGAGGAGAGGAGAGGAGAGGAGAGGCAA
>NC_079417.1:10122625-10137625 GCF_026213295.1 Gadus chalcogrammus
ATTCATTTTCCTGCGGTTCTTTTGATCCTCTACTCATCCCCTGCCATAAATCTGGACATGACTTGCAAATCTCTAAAGAGACAGTCCGGTCCGTTATGGTCGGACTACTCCTTGGCTTCTTCCTATACTTCAGATTATTAAATGATGATGAAGGGAACTGAGTAAAGAATTTATGGGCACAAATTGAGGGATCGAGAGAGAAACAGAGAGAGAGGGTAGGGGAGAGAGAGAGAGAGAGAGAGAGAGAGAGAGAGAGAGAGAGAGAGAGAGAGAGAGAGAGAGAGAGAGAGAGAGAGAGAGAGAGAGAGAGAGAGAGATGGAGAGGAAAGAGCCGGAGAGAAACAGAGAAAAAGAGAGAGGGAAAGAGAGAGAGAGAGAGAGAGAGAGAGAGAGAGAGAGAGAGAGAGAGAGAGAGAGAGAGAGAGAGAGAGAGAGAGAGAGAGGGAAAGGAAGAGAGAGAGGGAAAGAGAGAGAGAGAAAGGATAAGGGAGAGAGGAAGAGAGGGAAAAGAGACAGTGGGAGTAACAGAAGCGAAAAAAAATAAGAGCTGAAAAGAGGATGAGTGATGGGGGAGTGAGAGAGGCCAGCTGAAGCTGTTGGGTAAAGAGGCTGCAACATGAACAGAGAACAGAGAGAGAGAAGAGCAGGGAGGAAGGAGAAAGCATGCCTCTGTTAAGTGCATAAGTGGCCGTATGCATCCAGTCAGGTGGAATCGGACCTCGGCAAAGGGAGAATGATGTCCTGGGTCGAGCCTGACTCAGAATCGCTTGAGTAGCCTCTGCCCACCAGAGCAGAATGCAGCAGAGAGTGAGAGAAGAGGAAAGGAAGAGAGGTGCAAAGCTGAGTCAGCACAACTTTATTAACACCTAGATGGAGGCCTCCTACGGCCTATTACCACACTGTCTGGTTTTTATCTTTTGTGAAAGTCCAATCATAGTCACATGACAATGCACGCATGTTTGGGCTCAAGGTCAAAAAGAAAATGGTGGTCCTGGGCAAGGCCACGACATTCTTACTTTTACCTTGGTGGCACACGTTCTTCAAACCATGCATTTCAATGGAGGATGTAGGAGCCAGAAGGAATAAAGCTAAGATTGCTCAAGTTATCAATATAGTAGCAGGGCCTGTTTGTTTAGTTGTATTGGTCACCAGCATGCCTTTAGAGACCCATGCTGTGTATGATTGTTCCTGTATGTTGATATTCCTTAAACCATAAAACTGCTGCTTTCATCCTGGTGTATTCCATGAATTGATTTATTATTTGATGAATCTCAACATCCCAAAATAGCTTATTTAATGAAATATGAAATGTTTCATTCAGCCAATGGCGTTTTTCTGCGATATGGCTACTCGTCTAGCCTGTTTATTGCACTTTAGCAATTTATTAATGGCCAAAGATGACATCCACAAGTCTAAATGTGCAAAAAAATAGAAGTTATAAGTCAGAAAACAAATACGCCATAAAAAAAATCTACATATGTATCACTTAATTTAAACCGGCATGTTTTATTTTTATTTCTGATATATTCCTTATTTTTCATCGCTTTCTCTTGCCATAAAAGGTACTCTCTATTCAATTGTAATATCGGGCAGACCCCTTCCACTTTATATAAATATTTATTAGCCAGTGCCACACCTTTGTATTTGGGGGTTTGCCTCTGTTCTGCAGAGCCCCCTGCCCTTCCATCCATGACTGAACGGGCAGGGAGCACGGCACCCGTCAATTTGTTCATAGAGCCCTTAAATCCCAGTTCCAAAGGGCGTCGAGGGCCGCATTATGTGACACCCCATTGCTCCCCAAAGGGCCAGAATCTGAGGGGAGGAAACCTGGGGAAGGAACACAGAACGAGGAATTCTTCCCTGGTGGGCAATAGGTTCCATAATGGATAGTTGTAATGGTAGCATAACAAGCAACTGATTTAAGCAAGTTGCTTGTTGCTAAGATTTAAATGGTGAAGTCAGCAGGATATCAGGGTTATTGCATAGTTTAATGTAGATCTAATCTTAACAGCTTTGTCTTAACCTATAGTGAACAATGCACGACTGTTGAGATGGTGGAGCTGGGGAAGTGGTGGGTTTCTTGACTTGAGCTTAGGCAGCAGTTGTAGCTGTGAGATGAGTAAGTGTGTTGGCGGGGGGTTGCCTACAGCAGTTTACAGAGAAATGTGAATCGTTTTTTGTCAATTAATATAGAATAAAGGGTGCCTAAACGTGTATTGTGTAGGATAAGGTAGAATCTAGCACTAAGGTTGCAGATTGCAACTGGCTATGACAGGCTCAGTAGGCACTTCCCAAATGATGTCATTGTCTACAACAGCATCAACTATCCATGTGTCAAGTGATGAAGTTCTTTGATTGGTTATAAACTGCATCTAGTTATTATTTCCGTTGAAGTAACTTTTTTCTTGTCCTTTTGGGGGCTTTGGTCAGGGGGGTGTCATTAATAGTTGGCCTGTTAAGTCCTTTGAGACTGTAATAGTGATTAAAGGCTATACAAATAAAATTGAATTGAACTATAGGTCATATCTTACAAGTGAGATAGCGATCCTAGGATAAGTTAAGAATGGGTCCTCTCAATTGATATAATAAATTGAACATTTTGTTTAATTTCATAAGAAAGGATGAAGACACAATTTTTATGTTCTTAGATGCAAAATATCTATCTTATTGACACCCCTATCATATAAACCATAGGTGTATCATGCCTTGATTCTAACACACAGCTATTTGCTGCTTTGGTTTAATTCTGAATGCTACCATGTAGACAAACGATAAATAACTTCTCTGGGCCGAGAGCAGGAACCGGCGCGATACTGGGTCGACAGTACAAGCCTTAGCCTGAGCCTGAACTAATGGTATGCAGAGTTAGCCTGAGCTAACAGCTGGGGTGTCGTCTGAGCTCCCTACCCCAATACTTGCACCATGCCGCTGACACAGGTGAGAGTTTATGTGACACAGATGATTGGATAGCTAACCAACCGGTCGCTCCTGTTCATTTGCACACTCTCACCCCGGGGTCGGATGTGTGACACGAGGTGTCTGCTAGTTTCTCCACTGCTGATGTCAGTTTTTTTTTTTTGTGTGTCTGTAAGTAGTGCAGGTGTGGCACAGAGGAACTGTAATGCTGAGGATGTGTGATATTGCGCTCGTTATGGGGCCTCAGATGAGCAGCCGCGGCAGCAGCAACCACAACAAGCTTTGTGGAATAGTTTGGGCGAACATTCTCTTGATTGTCTCTTTGCATAGTTTTGCACCTCTTTGTTTTTTTAAAGAGTCATTGTTTATCTGAACAAGAAGAGTGTCATAACTGTAGGCAGGAAAGTTCATCTGTGTTAACATGTATGGCAATGGACATAGATTTCATGTGTTTTCTGAATCGAAAGACAAACATTCTATCTACAATACCCTTGGGGTGTCTTACTGACAAGTAAAACGTGTTGCTTAAACCAAAACCTTCGTTTACGTGCAAAAAGGGCTTTGTGTCTCCCATGCATACATATTGAAGCGTAAAAAATATGCAGATACAGACTTACAATCTCTGAAACCTGTATCCTACAAGCTCAAAACTCCATCACAATTGGACAATAAGTTATCCCCCCCATTCCTGCACTTTAAGACCCAAGACCCAGAGTCCAAAAACCATTGTGTAGTCAAGTTATAAAATGAATTAGGTGAGGGGGCCATGTGGAAGCAGACACAGCATGAGACAAAGGTGACAATACGGCACCTTTCTGTCATACCACTAGTCCTGTTCATGTGTAGGTGAGAACTCAAGGCAGCGTTTCCATTCCCTTATGTCAAGATTCATCACTGACGCATATGCCAGAGAATGAACAGTGTGTTTCTTGATAATAACTAACTTAAACCCGTTCGCTTGTTAAAACGAAATAGTGTGGAACACCAGCAGCGTCTTGTGTGATTCACAAAGAAGCATTGTTCCCGGTATGTTTTTTTTCCTCTCCGCACCTGTGCTACGGGATTGGAAGTTCAAAGGTGGGATTCAGCATGCAGTTTATATCATTCACGCACAACTATTGACCATGTGCCGCACAAGATCTAAACAGGGCCCTTTTTCGTGACAAATCAGTTTTGCTGATGACACATAATGGTAATGATATGCCATTAGGTGGTCAGCATGAAGTAGGGTCTCTTCAGAGGGGCCCGGGGCCACTTGACCATCTGGGGACTCTGTTTTCTGTCCCCAGAGAGCCTCCCAGTTATCCTCTTGTGAACAGGTACAAGGTCCACTCACCCTTTTAGGATTTTACAAAGCTAAATAAAGGGTAAAAGCATCCGACAAAATGGAGGCGTCTCTATCTTAGCAGCAATTGGACAATCGAGAATAAAGAGAAAATCTGAACTTTGTCTGTTTACGTTTGCGCCCCTGGCTTCCTTGTAATGTGATTTGAAAAAACAAGTTATTTGGCTGAAGTTTTTTTCAATCCTTGACAGGCTTGCGCTGAATGTAAAGGAGCACTGGTTCAAAGTGTTCACGGGACCTCATTCATTTTTATGAGTTGTTTTTCTTGTCAACTCCAATTCTCCTCTCTTCCCCCGCCAACGCTGGACCTATCAAAAAGTCTTTATTTCCCCGCTTTTTTGAATATGAATCAAAGAAACGTTCGAGGTCAGTTCTCTGAGACACTTCACTAAATATTTCTCTGGTGCTGGCGGGCCGGGTGTTGACTTGGCTCGGGCCCACGTCCAGATCCAGCAGAACCTTGTTCCTCCTCCTTCTCCTCCTCCTTCTTCCTCCACACGCGTGCCGTGTCGTCTTGTACTTACTAGAAGAACCTTCTGCTCCCACAATTCATTTCCTCCAGAGCCATGTCTTACCCTAGAAGCCTTTTATAGGATTGACAGTGACAGTGCGGTCCACATGTTCTCTCCTACCTAGTCCTTAATAAATAACCTTTTTTTTGTTCTTTTTTTTGTCATCAAAATGCCTCAGGATTTGTTCAGAATATACACATTTGATGCAATATGTTTAATGTTTCTGTAGGAAAGATAAAGAGGGGGTGCCCAGAACAATAAGCATTATTTTTGCCTTTTTTGATTCTTTTTTTGACTATCAGAGTCTGAGATTCTCTGTTTGTCAACTGTTAAAGAAAGCGTTTGAACTATCTTATGTAGGTTTACCAAATGGTAGGAGTGATTAGTCTCATTATCCCGGAGTCATTAGAAAGACACGGCATAGCCAAGTGCAGCCATAGGATGACTAGCTCTCTAAGCAGCTGCTGCATGAAATCCCATCAAAGTAATACATCAGCCAAGTTAAAATCCAAGAGGCTGTGCAGATGTGTGATAGTATTCTGTCTCCTATTTATTAATGACCTTTAATGTGAGCTATGTAAAGAATTTGAAAATGTTAACGACTCAAGTTCTTTGGGCAGGTGGCACTGTGGATTTTTTTTTACCAAATGAGATGAAAGGTGCCTGTGTAACACTTCTGAAAATGACAAGCTTTGTGAGAGACACCGTTTTCTTTAACACTGGCCGAGGCTTTCCAAATGCAGAATGCTCTAATACACAGGCAGCTGCCTAGTGCATAGTGCATGGTGCAAAATATGTAGCTGCAAAAATCATTGAGGGCTCATTCTGATGTCTATGTTCCTAACAATGCTTTATTCTCATCTTTCCAAGGAAAATAAATACATTTGAATATGTGTGGCTGTAGCGCCAGTCGTGCCACTTATGAGATGATGGCAGGATATTTTAGTCCAGCGATCAAAGACCACTTTGAAGTCTCCCAATGAACCTGACATTCAACACAGTGGAATATTCTGTGTGGCTAAACCGGCGCATTTTGCGGTCACGATTACACTCGACATCAAAAAACTAACGATCCTAAAAAATTGGACAGCATTTGTTTTGTTTTTTTTACATATAATAGTTAACGGGCAGGTAGGAAAATTCCATGTCGATGCTGTTTTTCTAAGCCCATAGGAACACATCGCTGAGCCCCGCTGGATAAGGTAAAGTGTCATGTTTGTATAGGCCTGGCGAAAAAACTGTCTATAGCTTCATACACATTCAACACACCACTGGGGGAGACAGTCTGGCTGCCCCGAACTCAACAAACATTGTCACAGCAAACAAATCTGTTCCCAATTTGAATACGATCAAATAAATTATAGAAATATATATTATTTATTTTCCTCGCTGACTGTATTCTTCGAGCTGAGACGTGCACGCAGGCCAGTGAGTGGTCGTAAGAAATAACACTTCAGCCAAGATATTCCTCCTCAAGGAAAAAGAAGCAGAACTCTGTGTGAAGTCATCCTTTCTATCTCCGTAACATTTAGGGACTGGGGACTTCAGTTCTCTCTCTCTCTTAAAGCTTCCAACAACATTTTTGATACAGGCAACATGATTATGTGTGCTGTTCCCTTCACAGTAAAAGCGCCTCGCTGAAGGAGGAATGGGAGCGAAACCATGACAAGCTTGTAAAACCCATGACGTTCTTAGGAATCTTTGCTCTTATCGCCGCACGGCTCTTTTATCTGGCTGGGATTCTCCAGCTTGCCCACCCCTTACTTTAATCCTGTCTGCCACAGAGGGGTCCTGGCAGCCGTCACATCCACTGGAACATAAGTGGCTAGCATGGGGGCTTGTTCTGTGACAAGCGCTTTATGTTGTAGCTGGGGGCTGGGGGGGCATATATATATATATATATATATATATATATGGGTATGTGTGCGCTTGTGCGTTCCAGTCTGTGTGGTAGGGGGTGTTGCACAGACGTGTGCCCGTGACACTTCTGTGTGTGTGTGTGTGTGTGTGTGTGTGTGTGTGTGTGTGTGTGTGTGTGTGTGTGTGTGTGTGTGTGTGTGTGTGTGTGTGTGTGTGCGTCTTCGCTCTAGCAGGGAGACAAATGACATAGGTCAGTGTGTGTCTGTGTGTCTGTGTGTCTGCGCGTCGTGTGTCTGCACGTGTCTTATACTGTTAGCTAGCCAACGTTGTGAACACGCACACACAGGCTGGCGTGACAACACACATGCAGAGCGATTCGTCTGTAGTGTTCCAGGCGGACGCACTGCCTGGGGTCCGAGCCAGGCTGGCAGTTTAGCCCAGAATGACCCCGGCCAGCAGAGATATGTTCCCCTCCTTCCCTCAACCCCCACCCCTCCACCCGGGCCTCCTCCACCGTGCCCCTTCAGGAGCACGGGTTCATGGGAATGACCAATGGGAAGCGTGCCTCAGATACTTCCCACAGCGCACAGACAGCTGTTATCCCTTCTCCCCGACAATGCATATTTGCTTCATAACAACAAGAGAGGAGAGAGAGACACACACACACACACACACACACACACACACACACACACACACACACACACACACACACACACACACACACACACACACACACACACACAGACACACCACTGACATACTGCTTAATAAAAACACAGGAGAATTGACATACATACACACACACACACACACACACACACACACACACACCCACACACAAAACACATTATAATCGCTGCCCGGCATACAACAACACCACAGGAGGACGCAGGAGGACCTCATCCCACACACCATAGGTGGTGCCGGAATTCTTAGCGTTTTGCGGTGCTAGTGTCCTCCGTTGCCTCCCATCGTTCATCACCGGACCCTCTGTGGCCAGCGAGTGTGGCCACAGGCCTTCAGTCAAACCCTGTCCCAGCGCTCCGGCAGGGCACTCGTAAAACAAACAACATATTTCTGCCTACACAGTGACCCTCTGAGAAGGCATGTTTGGGCACCAGGCTCCCCTCTCCATCGACCATACCCCCCCCCCCCCCCCCCCCCCCCCACAAACACACCCACACACAGACACACGAACACACACACATACCCAGACCCCCGTCCCTCTCGCTTCCTCAATTTTCGCTTGTTCTTCATTTTTACACTCCCCAGCGCCCCTCTCTCTCCACATCATCACAGTCCGCTGCCACGTGCTGCTCAGCCGATGCACGAGACGTCGGAACAGCCACAATGCACAACAACACAACACACAATGTGCTGCACAACACCGGTGTTCACCACGGCTAAGCCACTCAATAACGCAGGGGTAGCACCACGATTCAAACAGAGGGCCGCCACCCGTCGTCTCTGTCACTGTCATCTGCTCTTCCTCATCCGCAAAGTGTTTCATCCGGGCCCACGTGCGGAGAACAAGGAGCACAGAAAGGTGTTGGAGGAATTAGAAAGATGAAATAGCCATAGGGGTTTTTAAAACAGCCATAGGGTTTTTTTAAAGCGAGCCATAAGATGCAAAGAAGACGGCGCTATGTTGCGAGCCTGCCTATTGTATCTGCCCGGTTGGGCACAGAGGCGTTAATGTTACACTAATCACATTAACATACAACGCTCCTGCGATCATTGCCACGGAACAGCAGGCTTTCTCTCGTTGGCTTAGGAAGACATCCTCCCTCTCTCTCTCTCTCTCTCTCTCTCTCTCTCTCTCTCTCTCTCTCTCTCTCTCTCTCTCTCTCTCTCTCTCTCTCTCTCTCTCTCTCTCTCTCTCGTCTTCAGACAGAAGCATTAGCATCAGCAGTTGAAAACAAGAGCGGTACAACAGTAAGCTGAGAAGATTTGTCATCTGCTTTGCGATGGTGGGGAGGGGAAATGAAGGGAGAGGGAGAGGGACAATGCCATCAGATAAGTAGAGAACAAACAATGGCAGAAACAAATAGACAGTTGCATTGTGACAGTAGTAAGGCAAGCGGGCTGACAGTGGTGAAGGCCTGACTTAAAGCAGGCGCGATAGGATCGGGGTTTGTTGAATGGCTCTCTGTGGGTTGAGCAGCTTAGTGGTCCATGGCCAGAGGAGAAAGCCAAGTGAAGAATTCCAGATGAAAGCAGATGAACGTATAGGCAGAGAGGGGGGCCTAGGGAAGGAGACACTTTTTATTGTCTACATGGGTATTCACTCTGAAACTCTTGATGTAAAGCCTGGAAGCTATGGGCTTCTTCTTTTTTTTAAATAGCAGGTAGGCTGGTGCTATAAATATTCATCCTATGCTGTGTGTGTGCCTCGACGGACAGTGATTGGCATCATGCGCTGTAATAAACATGTTAACTAGGGGACTTCATGAAGCGATCGTGAATACTTTTTGATTAGTAATTATAAAATGTAAACACTGCATTAATAATAAACGAAAAATTAAATAAATGTATTTACCTAAATAGGATTTTTTAATTTTTGCATTAATTTGCTCCCATGAGACATTAAAATTATTGTTATATTATCGTTGTTATTATTATAAGTGATTATTATCATTGTATTAATTATGTTAGGTTTTTTCAAATGTTAAACTTTCGACAAAACAAAGTACACGCGATGCAACTGTTGAGGAGGTAATGTCATGCTGTCATGTCTTTCTGTCGTTCTCCACACTTCCCCCTTTGTGTTAAACTAGACTCAGAGAATTTTGGCGGCATCTGTGCCATCTTCCAGGCAGGCCTCGTCTCTGCGGCCTGCCCACTTCCTAATGTTATTTGGCAGATCAAAACACCTGAGCACTCATGCCAAAAATCCCTGCCAAGAAGCATTTCTTGGGCATATTGAGTTGTTGTGTCGGTGATATTACTGCTTAACTGGGCTGCCCGTGTGACAGGCTACGGGCACGGAAGCTTTCGCCTTCGCGTCTTCTTTGTTCGCCGCGTTTTTGCCTTTCCCTCTATAAACTCGCTCCTTTTTTTTTAAAGGGAAACCGTCTTTCCCGCTTGTCCTGGCATTTCTGTGACTGTATTTACTTCTGTGTGTTTTTCCCGCTCTTACTCATCACATTCTCTTGCTGACATTTTATGCATTCTGTTATTTTAGTCCTTGGTTTTTCCATTCTTACTCCCCTCATATGTGTCTATCTCATCTCTCTCTCTCTCTCTCTCTCTCTCTCTCTCTCTCTCTCTCTCTCTCTCTCTCTCTCTAGCACACATATACACATATACACGTATACACACAAACACACTTAAGTCCCGCTCTTATTTATCTGCGTTTGTTATCTCCTCTCTTGGCCGCTCCTCTGCTGCTTCATGTTGCTCGGTCCCTCTTTGATGCCCCTCTCGTCGCTGGGTGCCGGGGCGGTGGGAGCGGGTTGGAGCGGCTGACGGTTGAAGCCATGAGCTTCTTCCTCCTCCCACGCACACGTACGCCGCGATGAGCTGTCCTGCGCGCTTCGCTCTGCTTTGCTAGGCTGTCGATTCTGCCGCTCAGCCCGCTTGGCTACAAGAGTGAGAGCCAGGGTGGCGGCGGTGGTGGTGGTGGTGGTGGTGGTGGTGGGGGGAGGAGTGGTGACTCAGACGCTGAGGTGGGTGGTATGGGCCCAGGTGGGTGGCAAAACAGACAGTGAAGTGAGGCTTCTCGAGCAGCCAGGCGCTCACTTTCCCCCCAACCGCACATTACGATGATAAGCAGACGAAACACAAAGCGCAAATTGGAGAACACCAAACGGCTCTCAGATGTTGTCTGTGTATCAAAGATGGCGGTTGGGCGGCGTTTGTTGTTGTTTTTGTTGTGTGTAATATCTCTGAGGTTGTCTTTTTTCATTTTGGAGGCCTACCAACTCGATGGATTTGATTTGGTGTTTGGGGGAGGCATTTCTTTTTTGTATTTGCCTTGATAGGGCTTTTAGCCTGGGAGTAAAAAATGTCACAAACAGCTCAGCATTATCATAATCGTTGAAGCCGCGCAGCGTGGTGCGTTAATTTCATAATTGCCAGATCACATGAAAGGTTTGGAGCAGGATGTGTTAACATAGTTTGATTTTATTAGCTGGTGTGAAGACTGTGGCTCTGTAGTGCTGCCTAGCCTTTGCCGACACTTGCAAACCGATAATCAATGCACTTAATCAATACGACCAAATGGTTAAAATAAGTGTTTTTTCACGGAAATAGAGCGACACTTGGAATGCAACAACAAAGCAACTCTTATCAGGTTAAGGAAATATGCATATGGACTTTTTCTAAACATAGGATTATGTCAAATCACGGCTCCATAGATATGATAACCAATGAGTGTTAAGTAGGCCCACAGGTCAAATGACAATAGATACAGAGGCTCCTTCTTCTAAATGGTGAGAGGCTTGAGATTTGCCCTGAGTTAGAGATTCAGATTCTCACTCCTACCATGGGTAATTCCCCCTGACAGGCTAAAGTGACGAAGTAACATTGTGTGCCCTCGGAGAAAATGCAACTGGCTTATCTTTGAATGTGATTATCTTTACATAATTTGGGTGTCTGTAGAGCAAAAAGTGACTCACTATCTGAGGGCTATGGAATTTTTTTTTTTTCTTCATACACACAACACAGAAAGCATTTGCTAGATTAAATTTTCTTATTCTCGACTAAAAAAAGAAAAGATGAGGAAATATTCCTATAAAATAAAAATGCATTTCTATTTCATATTGTTATATTTATAGTATTACATCAAATAATATATATATATATATGCATACCTTGCATGTGCAATGATAACATAAACTAGTTGAATGGAAAATAAACAATCAACCATCATCTCTTGCCTGATCAGTCTTGTTTTAAGATGTAAAATCAAGGTCAAGAAACCATGGTTAGTGAAAAAAAATGGTTTTGGATGCTTTTCTGATGACTTTTGGATGGGCAGCATTAATCAACTTGCAGTCTATCCTTTAGGCTACCGAATGTTATTTACCTGCCCTCTCTTCTGACTGTATTGCCAAAAAATAATTAGTTTGAGCACCAGCTGAATACCCAACTCCTGACAGTGTTTTTTTATCAGGTTTTGGGCAAGAAATGATTGTGAAATAAACACAAGAATGCTTAACTCAAAGCCAAGAGATTCCCGGGTTCAATCCCCGATGTCTGCAGCCTAACCTGTAGGTATCCCTTGCATTACCACTTCCTTCAGCTGAATGCCTTTCACCTGCACTCCGCGTGCAAGTCTCCTATGCAATACTCAAGATCTAATGGCCTGCGAGGGAGAACACAGAGGAAGCCATCTCGCGTAGCCATGCAGAGTATATGGTGATGAGCCTCTAAAATAGGTCAAGCACACATCAGCCAGACACCGCTTTCAGGGAAGTCATTAAGTGCATTAAACAACACAATGATTTTACCCAATTTATGATTGTTGTTTTACAAGAGCTCTTGAGCAAAAACAAACAATCGTCTATGCATCGGCCTGCACTAACTCCTTAACCCCCCCCCCCCCACACACACACACACACACACTCCCTCCACCCCCCCGGTTGTACCACTACACACAAATGAGTGTGAAGAATAAATCACCGGGCTTGTCTCGCTGCAACCAGCAGCCATCTGTTAGGAGCCTGTTGTGGAGTCTTGATGGCTGTGCATCTGAGTGGTAATTGAGCCTGAAATGTACTTAATAACGATTGTCCTGCTAATATACCACATCAGGAGCTCGTAGCACCGTGACAACCCCCGGAGCATCTGAGACAGCCCGGCAGCCAGACAGATATAAGGGAAGATGTTGCTGGAAGGGAAAATGTTCTTCCACATCCTCCTCCACCTCCTCCTCCTCCTCCTCCTCCTCCTCCTTTCCTCCTCCACCTCCTCCACATTAGCCCTCCAGCAGAGGGCTGGCGATGCGCAGAGACCCGCTGCACTGCCAGGCGGGGAGAGTGATGGAGGGGCAGGAGGTTAAAACAACCTCTGCTGTAAGGGAAGGCGCTTCGCCCCGGACCACTTGTTTGCTCAGGTACACTGACATCAGTTGGACTCTGGCAAAGCGTTGCCTTCTATCACCTACATGTACTAACTATTATCACCTCCTCGGTGCTTTCTGGCAGGTCCAGCTTTTCTCTCCCTTTTTTTTTTTATCACGTTTGGAGAGGAAAACGTCTAACTTTAAAGACAAAAGAAAATAAAAAGCGGTGGTGAGACTTATAGCTCGTCTAATTGGGAGTCTGATCAACCTACTTTTGAATTAATATGTCAAGCTCAAATTGATCTCGGCTGCTATGACTATCAGCGAATCCCCTGGGGGTGGCAGGTTTCCGTCCCCCCTCCTCCCCCGCTCCCCGCCCCTCACCCTACACATCCTCCCTCCGCCCCAACCCCCTCCCCATCCAATGTCTTATTAATAGGAGCTAAATTATGTTTTTTTCTTTTTTTGGGGGGGTAGCTCTCTCGGCAGCGCAGTCTGATGACGGGGCCTCGCCGTGAAGCCGTTCATCTCACCGTCGCGCCGGGGAGAGCGCGCGGCGTGGCAGTAAAAGAGGTACTTGTCAACAGCCAGCCAGCAACAAAAGGCAGTTGTCGTCAGAGTCAGCAGGGGACGGTCTCTCTCCGTGTTTGTGTGTGTGTGTGTGTGTGTGTGTGTGTGTGTGTGTGTGTGTGTGTGTGTGTGTGTGTGTGTGTGTGTGTGTGTGTGTGTGTGTGTTTATGTTTGGGGGTTCTGTGCTTGGGGGTTCAGAGGGCGTGCTACCCTGTTCAAAGGCCCCCATCCCAGGAGGGGATGGGTCTGTCGCCCCATGCCCCTGTCAGAGTGCGACGTGAGGGGGGGGAAACGTCTCGACAGCGGTACACCCTTCGCCCCAGAGGAGGTGGCTCTCCTGTGGGGTGTGGGGGCACAGTAGTCATCACCGCTGCCGTTTCATATCTATAATCAGTCGTTCAGCGGGACAACGGGACAGGAAGAAGGGCTTGCGTCTCCCCGCTATGTTTGTCAGCGTTGTGTTAAACGCTAAAGAGATAAGGGGCTCACGGCCTGGGGGGTGTGCTCGTCGCCTAATGCCCTCAAAAAAGTGTAGGCCTACCGAGAGTCAGAAAAGAAAACAGGCCTCAGAAGGAATTGCATTTCTAGCACAGTGAAACTTATATAAACAACACCAGGGCGGCGCGGTGAAGCCGTCCTTATTTTTCTCTAGCACTAATATACGTTTCTTTCTCTTTTTAAATGTGGCATGTGCAGTGTGTGGGTGCTGCTAGCTCACACGCAGCATCGCATGCATAAGCTGCTCAACGGTAGCTAAATGCGACTCTGGGGACTGTAGCCGCGCGAGAGCAACACCATGCATCACACACAGCACATTTAAATACCAAATATTGCCCATTTGTTTCTACTTCTCGAGCCGAACGCGCGCACGGCACTGTGTTTAGCGTAGGGCCGTGGGGGATTTGAGCAGGCAAAACAGATGGGACCCCTGGAAAACAGGTATAGATGAGGTAAAGATGTAGGAACACCGAGCCCCCCCTGGGAACACCTCCAACCCTTTTGCCGCCTGTTTAGTGCCGAACTCTCTCGGCATCACTGCGAAGGATTGATTGTGCTAAGCTAAATCGTGCGTTGTATCAGATACAGCAGGTGACACTGAAATAGTGGGGAGTGGGTTCCTTATCAGTCTCTTTATTTATTTTTATTGTTGTATTGTATTAGATTTTACAATTATGGGATACCTAAAAAAATGTTTTGTTGTCAGGTTTATATTTTCTTTTTTGGTAGAGAATATGATTTTAAATGTGATCCGTGTTTTCCTTCCCTGTTTTTCATTAAAATACAACTAAATTCAAAGAAATGGAAAAATATATAAATAAACGTGTAAAACGAATGATTAAACATCCCCATTTCTTGGAAGACACAGCCGGGCTCGCGATGTGGTACTGTAGTCAGTAATCACAGCAATCAGCACTTCTTATTTCTGCATTTTCATTTCCCTTGGACTTTTTACGCGGCAGCTCACGAAACACATGGAGGAGCAAATCTGACAACTCTGGCAACAAGATGGGCACTTTGACCTTCCCATGGCGCGCCGCCCACCACGGACAAACCCTCCGCCGGCTAAACCCCACTCAACATGACGGCTCTCCGCGCGTCTCCGCCTGGAACCGCGGCAGCCGTAATTGCGCCTGCTGTCCAAGTGTAAAGGAAGATGTTTCGTGAAAGACCTTTTCTCAGGGAATCTGGCGGAAGAACATGACAGAACAAGGGTACTCATCTACGTCCCATCTTTTGGACTCCAAAGGTTCCCCAGCTTTAGTGTGAGATGTAATGAGACAATGTAG
>NC_079417.1:10142625-10200125 GCF_026213295.1 Gadus chalcogrammus
ACGGTGAGCCCAGAGACAGTCTTGACCTTCCTGTGAATCCTGAGGTCATCTCAGTCTCTTTAATCATTCTACCACAGTTGAAAAGTGCATCTTTTTCTCTCAAAGTCTCTCAAAGGAAAGGGGTAGTGGGAAATAAGGAAAGAAAAAAAACCTAATAAAGAGACAAACTAAACATCTCTCGGTAAAAGTAGACGAGAAAACAAACGATAAATGGCATCAAATGTTTTCTTCCCCAGAAAGGAGGAAGACATGTTCCTATGACACTGTTTTCCCTTTTCATGGCGGAGAGAGTAGAGCCAAGGTCGGGCATGTCAGTGTGAGTCAAGCCTGAAAGTGTGAACACTCCAATTAGACATAGCCTCGGGTCTGACTCCAAAAGACAGGGATAACACACATCCCTCCGTGAAAATGTGTCAAACAAGGCATTGTGAAAACACATATACACACACGCAAATACGCACACAAACACACACTCACGCGCACGCGCAAACACATGCGCTCATACACATACTGTGTTGCATGAGTGCACACAAACACGTGGTGTGTCTTCGTGCCCCTGTTTCACAAGAAATGCATGTTGATAGCACAGCTGTTTGCACCCCATCCATCATCTCAAGCAGGCAACAGGCAGGATTATTAACAAGCAAAAATCTGTCACGCATTATTATCAGCATAAGGGACCTGTAAACAATCAAAAGGCATTAGGTAAGTAAACAATGTGTTAATATAGAGCTGATGTATTTAATTATCATGTTTCTGAATCCTAAGAAGTTATGATTTCATAGCTTATTTGCACCTAATTGAAACATGTTGCCGGTAAAAATACCACAGCATTGATTATCGGATGTGGTGTAAATATTGCAAACTTTAGAGTGTTGACTTCACAACAACTTATTCCTGAGCGCATTCATTGAGCTTATTGACTTATTCCTGAGTACCTACGACACCATCCCTGTCTATCATAGGGCCGCTTTCACCACCCTGGTGACGGGTGACTAGCTGTTTCCATGAAGAAATTGTGCCATCACATGGGGGCGTGTCCACCCAGGTCGCTCAACTCCAGACCCAACCCAGACCATGTTGTTTTTTTACATGATTCTATTATTTAAATTGTCGTTTTCAGCAAACAAGATCGTCATTCTCTTTGTTAACCTCACTTTCCTAGATACATAGGTGGAATTTATATTAAGCTAGCCCATCTATCCTTGTGGATCGAAATGTTAGAGTAAATCGTGGCAGCGATATCACATTTGTGTTTTTATTTTAAACAAGATATTTAAACAATGGAAATAATTTGTTGATGGATTCACAAGAATGGGTGTCCTAACTCCTGCTGAGGTGTTACCCATTGAGGTAGAATTGGGCCAGGGGTAAGGTAACTGGGAATAACCTCACAGCCCTTGTTCATTGCTTTGTTTTACACGTTATATCAGCTACCCAAAGGAAAAACAGGCCCCAAATATAACTCCATGCCACACCAAAAGAGAGCGGGAGGACGTTGATCTGATTTGACCCTGAGACCAGAGAAGAAAAAAGACAACAAAAACATCTGATGTATCATGGACACCAGAAATTTAGAACGGTATAGAGAGATGACAGCAGGTGCAGTCTCTCTCTCTCTCTCTCTCTCTCTCTCTCTCTCTCTCTCTCTCTCTCTCTCTTTCTCTCTCTCTCTCTCTCTCTCTCTCTCTCTCTCTCTCTCTCTCTCTCTCTCTCTCTCTCTCTCTCTCTCTCTCTCTCTCTCTCACACACACACACACACACACACACACACACACACACACACACACACACACACACACACACACACACACACACACACACACACACACACACACACCTAAACCCTGCAAGCACACACACACACACACACACACACACAGACACACAAATGCACAGAACAGATGTCCAGTGTACAGTGTGGACTTAATGAGCCATGAATGATATGAGAGGCAAGTGGAGATGCCTGTGCCCATCAGTATAGAGATGCACTGTCGCTGGGTCACATCTGGTACCCTACCTCCCTCCACCTCCCCTACTACATCTCTCTCCTCTCCCATGCACCTGTGCTTCGGAGGAGAAAGGCAGGCTACCGCCGTAACCTTAGCCGTATATACTATACTCACCCATGTGACCATCTGTGGCCGATTCCAAGAAAGACAGCATGGTGAACACAGGGAAGACCACAAGGTAAAAAAGGAGCAAAAGTGGTCCGGACATTAGGTCCTCCTACATTGTGTCATATTTTTCTTGTAAAAAGATAATGCCAAGGATAAACGTGAATGGAATGGATTGAAGACAATACGGGTATTCAATAAACATTTGACCACAGCAATCCTTGCAAGAGAGCGGAAATGGTGACAGATATTGTAAAGCAAAGCAACAGGAATAGGGACAAATAAATAAAGTTGGGAGTCTGGGAAGGGAAGGGATGGTAGGAAAAATAAATAAAGTTCAGTCTGGGAAGGGAAAAGGATGGAGGGAAAAGTCTGGTGGTTTAATTCACTGTCTGCTGGTCCCACAGCTGTGAATGGGACACAGATGACCCAAAACCGGACCTCACCACCCCCGCCAGCCCAGCAGTGCTCGTCCCTGAACGGCCATGCCACAGCCCTGGCCTCATTTGCACCGATAGATCAAATGCCAAGCCCTATAAACCAGCCCATAGTCTAGTTCCCCCACCACAGCCACCGCAGTATGGATGGGAAACTTTCTTTAAGTTAGCTTTAGGATGTATACGCCCTGCTATTACCGTCGCTACGTTGCATGTCTCTGCATGTATATCCGGTCCGTCGGTCTATCTGCCTGCTGTGTTTCACACGTGCTGATTATATACTGTGTATCGGTTATTTAAAATGACATCATTGATTGGTAAATCATTATGTATGCATGTTCAAAGAAACACATGTTAAAAAAAAGTGTGACTTATCTGGTTTTGACCAGCTAGCTTCGACAAGATTTTTTAAGAAAAAACAATGCATTTCTATAAATCATGCCGTATTGTCTTTGTTAGGGGGGTTAAGCTCTGTCGTTTAGCAATCAATCACATTGTCATCAAATGGCCTGAGTGAGTGAATGGAGTCAATTGTGATAGAGAGTAGAGGTAAGGAGGTCATTTTGCTGGAAGTTAGTTGGAACGACAGCCTTCGTACAGTGGCACCCCATTTGACTATGATTGCAATCCATTTCCTCTGACCAAGAAACCCTAATGTTGAGTGTCTGGGTCTGTGTTGAAGAAAAATCAAACAGGAATTTCGAAAAAGCATGACGCACAGAAACACACACATACACACACACAAATGCACCAATGCACACACTCACTCACACACACACACACACACGCACACAAACCCATACACACACACACACACACACACACACACACACACACACACACAAATGCACACACACACACACACACACACACACACACACACACACACACACACACACACACACACACACACACACACACACACACACACACACACACACACACACATATACACACAAACACAACGCAAACAACAATAACTACAGTTTGCTTAAGTATACAACGAGTCACTTTAGGGTCTAATCAAAAGCTGGAGGCTGAATAGCCTGATTGGCTGACTAGTTTGTATAAGGAAAAAGGAAACACACACTCTGAGAAGCATACTGTGTGAGCAGAACGTAATAGATGCCTTTGATTGTTTCTGGGTACAATACAACTTGCAGAACGCTGATCCATAAGTGAGTACTCTCGAGGTATTGTTCACCATAGGACAGGGAACAAACAGGATCACAGAGTACCACCCGTAATAGGCCTGTGTTCTGTGACTTTGAAACCAGAGTTAAGGTCACTTTAACCATCCACTATGCGTGCAACCTGTTAATGCGTCCATGTATCCATCCATTCATACTTGCATCCATCCACTGATCCAATCATCCAGGGAAAAGGGAGAGCGAGATGGAGAGGAAGAGAGAAAAAGATAGAGAAAGAGAGCATGTGTTCCTGTGTGTGTGCGTGCCTGCGTGCATGCATGCGTTCATGCACAAGTCTGATAGAGAGAGAAAGAGAGAGATTGAGAGAGGTTAAGAGAGCATGGAGAGAATGGAGAGACTGAGAAAGAGAGGGGGAGAAGTAAAGAGAAATCACTGCAGGCCTCTGGACAACCTCTGTGGTCCCATCGTAGCATCTTCTCGCCCCAGCCCTGCCACAGCAGCAGCAGCAGCAGCACCACCAGTGAGTGAGACAGAGTGGCCCTGCTCCAGCCTCTTGAATAATGAATAAGAGGCTGATATCCTGTGACGAAGACTGGGGGGGTGGGGGAGTGAGGGAGGGGGGGGGGGAGCACTTCCTCCCTGGGCAAGAGTGGGGCTTGAATACCCGTGAATAATACATGGCCAAAAAGTGGCTCTGTTGAAATGACTCAATACTGGAAGTCAAGTGAAAGATTATCTTTCCACGTTATGAAAATATGGTGGGGAGCTTCTTGTGGCATGGTGCATAGAGGTGAGAAGACCATCAGACGCGGTGGACCTGCATTCACAGCTGTCCCTCCTGGGTTTGTCCTTCGAAACGCACCGAAAGGCACCCAAAAACTTCTGAAAGTGGACGTCCTTTTTGAAAACTTGCTGAGAAAGTATGTTTCCGTCCAACGAATAGCGGCAGTGACCCGTATCGGGTTATACAATAAACACAAGGGAAGAATGTGACACGTACAACCGGAATACACACCTTAGAAATACACTGAAGGATGAATGAAACATCCCAGACTCGCAGAAATATCCCAAATGATCACTTTGCCTGACACGCGTGTGTGCCGACTCACTCTGACACTACATGAGTGATTTTTCAGCCACACCGATTTTTTCCTCTTTCTGCGGCCTTTGTGTTTTTTTTCCCCCCCCATTTTCATCCTGGGAATCTGGTTACAAAAATGTGGAAAACGAATAATCTGGGCACCTGTCTTTTCAAACAAAAATAAATCCTCCCGGACAGAATTATGATCTATTTACTTATCTTTATACAGTTGTCAATTTACACATTCAGAAATGAATTTCCATTGCTCCCACAAGACTAACTGGGGGCCCCCTGGTCTCTGGTGGGGCCAAGTCAGCCTCCAAGAAAACTAGAAACCACAGGCGCTCGCTCAGCCCTAGCGCGCTCAGCCAACCACTAATCCATGTGTTTGATACATTAGACTCACTGCACGGCTTTGTTCTGCAGGGATGTGCTGCCCCTCTCTGCTGCCAACTCCCCCCAAACCCGCCTTACTCTATATCCCTTGACTATCTCTCGGGGTCTCTCTGTCTCTCTCGACCCAACCCCCGTCACTACCCCTTGCTTGTGCCACCGTCTGCTCTCTCTCTCTCTCTCCCCCTCTCCCCCTCTCTCTCTCTCTCTCTCTCTCTCTCTCTCTCTCTCTCTCTCTCTCTCTCTCTCTCTCTCGAACGAAGATTATGTGGGAGACCATAGGATTCCTCTAATTGTGTTTAATTAGGCCTGGGTCAAGCCTGCCAGAGTCCCATTGCTTGGGGGGGGTTGTATTGGACAGAACTCCCCCTACCAGAACAGGCTGGCCCGGCTGGGTGTAGGGGTATGTGTTGGGTTGGAGCGCAATAGGGATGAAGTGAACAGAGAGCAGACAGACAAGGCTCAAATGAAAACAGGGATGAGACATTGAGAGAAAATGATCGGGGGACAAGAGAGAGAAGAAAAGATGGAGTAGAGACAGAGAAGAGAAAGAGAGAGAGCACAGAGAAGAGAGTACAGGGAGAGAGAGAGAGAGAGAGAGAGAGAGAGAGAGAGAGAGAGAGAGAGAGAGAGAGAGAGAGAGAGAGAGAGAGAGAGAGAGAGAGAGAGAAGAGAGTACAGGGAGAGAGAGAGAGAGAGAGAGAGAGAGAGAGAGAGAGAGAGAGAGAGAGAGAGAGAGAGAGAGAGAGAGAGAGAGAGAGAGAGAGAGGGATGGAGAAAGAGAGATGGAGAAAGAGAAGAGAGACAGTAGAAAGAGAAGCAAGAGACACTAGAGTGAAACGAAGGGGGAGAGAGAGAGAGAGCCGTGAGAGTGTGTGACTTAGCTTCGGGGAACAAGGGAGGGATGACAACAGTGTCTGTGTTACATTTCCCGCGAGGTGAAATCGATTGCCACGCGGCTTGCTGTTCCCCAAGACCCGGGCTTCACTGGGGCCGCTCTCGGATACCATGCAAGGAGGAGCCGTAACCCCCTGTGCCCTTGGTCAGGTCTTAAGCCTGTTGTGGGTCTGGGAGTCCTTCCTTTGGCACCACACACTGTGTCCTGTCCCTGCTATATGAATATATGCTTGCTAGCAAACCACTCAGAGTACAGACTTTACGGAGCAAGCACACACAGCAAAACCTTCCAGTCTTTTCAGGAATGAGCAAACAAACAATTGGGTGAACAGCGAACGTTTATTAGCAAGAGTAATGTTGATGAGGTTCACATTCATCTCACTCTCTGTCTCTATATCATGCGCGCCACTCAGTAGCCAATAAATGTGTCACAGACAGGGGAATGCATTACACGTACACGATACAAATTCAAACAATGCATAAAAGAGAAGGGAAAGAAACAACTGTGTATGCTCGTGAAGGAGCTGTCAGGTGAAATCCCCCATGTGTTTTCTACTGTTTCCGACAAAATGATTCTGGTTGGCTCGTAATGAGGCGCCTATTATGGCATTGTGTTTACGGAGGGCAAAGCAAATTGTTATCCTATGGGGGGTTTGAGGGAGTGCGGGGGGTTTGTGTGTCTGTAATGTGTGTACCCTGCCCGACGTCATCAGTGTTTACCGTGAAAGCGGAGGGCTTCGGAAATGAGATCAATTGGCGTGCAAATGAAAACGATGGCGGCGCCGCACGGAAGGAGAAACAGGGGGACCCGGGAGCCTGATGGAGCGGCTGACGACTGGAGCTCCGGAGAGCCCAACCGAGGATGGGGGGAAGGCGGAAGGATAGGAGGACTCATTGTGCACGCACTGTGCATGTTTGAGCGTGTGTGTGTAAGTGTGTGAGTGTGTGCGTGTGTATGCGTGTGTGCTTGCATGTATATATGCATGTATGCATGTATTTGCGTGTGTGTGTGTGTGTGTGTGTGTGTGTGTGTGTGTGTGTGTGTGTGTGTGTGTGTGTGTGCGTGTGTGTACATTTATATATGTATGTATGCATGTATTTGTGTGTGTGTGTGTGTGTGTTTGTGTGTGTGCGTGTGTGTGTGTGTGTGTGTGTGTGTGTGTGTGTGTGTGTGTGTGTGTGTGTGTGTGTGTGTGTGTGTGTGTGTGTGTGTGTGTGTGTGTGTGTGTGTGTGTGTGTGTGTGTGTGCTTGTGCATGTGAGTGTGTGTGTGTGGGTGTGTGTAAAATGCATTCAACGTTGGTTCAGGAAAAGGCATCGCTGCAGGGGGTGAAGGGGGACATCCCAGACAACAGAAGCCTTTACTCCAGATGGTCATCTCAGACACAAAGCAATAGGATCGAGCCAGATAAACAAATCAAACCCTTGTGAACTCCATTGATTCAAAAGACTCCTACAATTACTTTGTACAATTGTATCACAAGGAAACTTTCCTTATGTAACCCGGGAGGTTAAGAGAGTTCTTGCCCTAGCTACAGGCATCAATTAATGGACTGATGGTCATCATGGACTCATAGCAGGCCAGCCAACAGTTGCTGTGAATATTACATTGCAAGCAATTAAGTAATAGCCCTGTATCCAAGGCAACAACTTCTGGGGGAAAGAACCTAACTCTGTAATTTGTCCTCATACACTCACCATGGCAGTTTGGGACAGGGGAGGAGGGGGGGGGCAGTAGATAGATAAATAGAAAGATAGATTTATAGACAGGCAGACAGACAGACAGACAGACAGACAGACAGACAGACAGACAGACAGACAGACAGACAGACAGACAGACAGACAGACAGACAGACAGACAGACAGACAGACAGACAGACAGACAGACAGACAGACAGACAGACTTTATCCATCTATTGTGTCTATAATATTCATGTGGCGGGGACTATGCTTTCAAGAAGCGATCCAAAGTTCAATCGCCGGCATTTCTCTTATATCTAAGGAATCATTCAGTACTGATGAGGAAATACTGGTCAGGAGCTGTCTGTGACTGTCCTTACCGACGAGCGTATCCTTGAGCCAGGCATTGAAGGCTTGTAGTTTCACCACAAGGCTAAAGAGAAGGGTGAAATGAATTAAAGGTGTATTATTCATTACAAGGTCGGCAGCAAAAGGACCGAACACAATTTCTCCATTTGCATCACACTGACAACTCCAGCCTCTGTCATCGTTGGCATTAAGAATTAAGCCGTATATTTGCTGTATATTTTCCGTATATACAGCCTACCATGGCATATTAAATCTCTTGGTCTTTCCACACCCCCTCAACCATCCATCTAGGTTTCGCTGTCATTCACATCCAAAGTGTCTTCAACTGCATTTATTAATAAAAAGAGTCAATAGGGAGGTGTGTTGCAGTGTACATTAATGTATATATGTACACTTTTTGGTTTCAAATCTTAATTCAACTACAAGCTACGAAGGGGTTTAACAATTCACCTTGTATTTCTCCCAGAGTAATAAACCCAACTCGATAAAGAAGTACCTGAAAAAAAGTATTCAGAGACCTGGTAGGAAAAAATAAGATAAAAGAAGGAGGGAAAGGGGGTAACAAAATGAATGGCCTCCCCTTGTTTAGGTTCCATAGGTGGCATTTGCAGACAGTCGATATACCTTTGGTTTTGCCAAGAATCCATAATGTTAAAGTGGGACACAGCCAGTTAAATTGGAGAGAAGTGCACATACAGAGCTGAGACTGGTTGCCTAGTCACAGCGGAACACTGCAATGCATTCTGGTCCCAATGAGCAGACGGAAGATGCTGATTCAGCTATGTCCCTCAGCTGCAGGCTAGAATTGGCCCCTAGAAGCAACGTGTCTGACCCACATAACTCATAGCTAGAAAGCCAGAAACAGCATACATTATATTGTAGCTCACAGAACATGTAGTCAAATACCCATTTCCTTTGACATTGTTTTAGGACCGAGCTTCAATAAGTTGTAATGGTCCTCATACTGTTCCAGAGTCCAGAATGGCGCAAAAGAAAATAGCCTTACAATATTTGTGGAAGATGGCCTGTCCTTCCCTGACCTGTTACCATACTGGGAAGGCAAGGGACAGGAATATTCTAGTTGTTTATGTGGCATCTGTGTAATTTGGGAACTTGGTAACGTAGCTCTTCATAAATGGGCCTTTTTATTCTCAAGCTTGGCTAAAGTCCATATTGGTTTCACATTGGTTTGGGCACACACACACACACACACACACACACACACACACACACACACACACACACACACACACACACACACACACACACACACACACACACACACACACACACACACACACACACACACACACTCGCAGCCACACGAAAAACACACACTCTGAAACACAAACATACACACAGACACACACATGCAATGGAAAGTCAGATGCGGCGGCTCTGGGCCTGGTTGCCGGTGGCTACCAACCGCGTGGCCAACCTTCGCCTCCAATTAACCTCGTCTGAGCAGGGTGAGGGGATTGCAAACAGGCGTCAGCGGGGGACTTTATATTTAGATAGCTCTTGTAGCTATCTATTCTCTCTTTGTTACACCTTGAGTGCAGCTACTTGCCGGTTTCCCTGTAACCTGGCAACAGGTTAGCTTTGCATGCAGCAGCGTTACAAAACCACATTAAGCCTATGTAATGGAGTTGAAGGTTAATTCAGAGCAGTTGTATTCATCCATTTGCATTTTTTTGGTGTGATGTGGCATTATGATGTGAAATAATGATTCTGAAATAGGTAAAGAAAAGTCTAGAGGAGAAGGGAAAATGTTTAGGTTCACGGTAGTCTTTGTCTGATTTGATCACATGGCCTACATCTTCTGCTTCTCAAAGTCCTTAATTAATGATAAGTCTGGAGAACATTTTAGTGCCAGCTTTGCCCTGATGCTGTCAAAAATACCCTTCTGACAGCACCAATCCAAACCATACTCCAAGATTATAGATCGCTTATGGTACTTTAATGCAGAGACAGAGTCTACCTTTTCCTATATAGGCTATAGGCTGATGGCTTTCATTCAGACAGCAGTCCTCTTAGGAACCTCTTCCTTCCATCCTATCAATAATTCATGGTGTGTTTTTGAGTGACATGTAAACAGTAAACAGGATCCCGATATATCTAGATAACGTGACCTCCACTGTAGTGTTCTGACGGCCCTGAAGGTCATTGATTAGCGAGATGTATTCAACGGCTATCTGCCAGTTTTATTAGGAGCACCGCAAGTAAGACAGTCACCCATACAATCCATAACCTTTCCATAACCTTTGATTGAATTTCAGAGGGATGTTTCAGTCCACTAACTGAACGGAAAGACAGCTTGATTGATCAGTTCAAAAACTTTTCTCATGGCATGGCGTAAAATACATAGTCAATATAAAATATAAACTTTGTTCGTCCGCTGTTCATCAAACATATGAAGCACAAATGCTGGACTAAACTTTTCCAGTGAGTGTCACTGGTCTAGCCAGACGCCCCTTCGGCCGCATGGCCACTGTCAAGGTAAACGCTTGCGTTAATTGTTTAAACTAACACCCCCCAATCTGTACTGTAACCCGGGCAGGGGGGGGGAGAGTTTGCGTAACAGAAGTCGGCTCAATTTTATCGTCAAACCCAGGAAGCCGTGGAGGAGAAAAAACAGCATGAACTTGCATCAGCGGGGCGACCGAGGCAGAGAAAGGGAGCGAGAAGCGGTGAAAGAGCGAGAGGACACTTGGCTTTATTAATAGTAACAGACCCATTACAGTGAACAGAGAGTAGCCTGTGTGAGCTACCTTTTATTTCAACCACCCCTCCATATATACCCAGGGCCCACCGACCCCAGCACCCCACCACCACCACCACCACCACCACCTCCACCTCCTCCACCACCACCACCATCACCTCCACCTCCGTCCCACACACACCCCTCCAGCCCTGCACCCACCCCCACCGGCATCTTATGAAATATGTACATGGCAAACAGAGGTGGGGTTTGATGCGCAGACCTATTTTTTTCTCTCTCTCTGCGACGACTAACCACTACACGTCCAGCGCCATTACTTATTTATAAGGCCTGCCGTGTAAGTGCCAGAATGGCCTCGCTCACTTCCCTCCATGCCATAAGGGCACTTTCATAACACCCTGTTTACATTTTAACCACCGAGGGAGGGGAGATAACACACACAAAAAAAAAAGGGGGCCGGCTCCCAATTAGTTACAGTGTCCAGAGCCCGGGTGCGAGGCGCGGGGCCCGGGGACGGCCCCGACGACGGTAAATATTTGGAGAGCGCCATAGAAACGCTGGCGTTTCACGCTGGTTAGCATCCGGGGTTATTGGAGTCGATGAGTTAAAGCATGAGATGAAAAAAAGTTTTCTTATGGGATAAATGGGGCAAATGTGTGGTTGGGTTTGAAGTCCTAAACCCCGTTTATATATACAGGGAGAGGGTGATTTCCCGAGGGGCTTATTGGTTTTTTTTCCGCAGATAGCGTGCACATTGGATCATTTCTATTTTTCCTTTGTTCGTATTTGTCTGCTTGACACGCAACGCCCCGGCTTGGAATATCCTTGAAAATAACAATCAATTGAGTAATGGTTGATGTCAAATAGGACATCGAGTGAAGACTCAGAGGCATCTTGAGTAGTCTTAATAGAGTGCTTCACTTCCCACCACGCAGGGTTCAACTAGTTAATATATTCAACTAGAAAATATGAAAGAAAATGCCATGCCAAAAGCCAAATTTGACCTTCGCAGTTCTGCAACCTAATGAAGTGGCAAGAGAGCCAAAAACAGCATTTGACATCTCATACTAAGATCATCAAATGCTGACACGGTTTTTTGCGCAGATTGTTTTTAACTAAACAGTATTGTCAAAATAAACGTCTGCAATGCTGCAGGATTTTGCAAGCGATAGCGATACAATATCTGGAATGAAAAGATGGCCAAATAGGCTTAAAGATGATCTCACACAAAGTATGCAAGCAACAGTACTTGAGCAGTTTTTCAATCACCCTCCCTTATGGCAATGTAGGTCATATTTTCCTCTAACTCTGCCTCTGGAGTGTCTCATCACCATGCCTGCCCCATCTCTGGTGCTACCAAACTCTGTGGCTGGCTACCACCACCAGGGACACACACACACGCACACACACACACACACACATACACACACACACACACACACACACACATACACACACACACACATACACACACACACACACACACACACACACACACACACACACACACACACACACACACACACACACACACACACACACACACACACAAACAGATACACAGACAGACAGACACTGACACCCACTCAAACATTCCGACAGAAGCCTCGCCAGGCAGACCTCAGACAAGTCACCAAATTGCACGACTGTCTGGGCCCCTGATTGCCATGGCCTCCCCAGCCACCATCCAGCGCCACGCCCCAGCCGACCATATACCCCCCCACCAGCACCACCGAGAGAACCGAGCGGAACCGGGGCCCCCGACCTCAGGGCCGCCGCCGCCGTACATCCACCCCTCTCTTTTCCTCAGCATTCAGCCCTTTTTCTTCCCTCCTCTCCCACGTTCCTCACATCCTAATCTCTCACTCATTGCCCGTCTCCGGACGGATGGCGGTCTGGGAGAGCCGGCAGGCCCTGCCGCCCGCGCCCTTGCCACGGCCATCTGCTCCGCAAAAAAAGCCCAAGGAAAAGCGGTGTGGGGAACGCCGGCCGCGTCTGCCAGCCGGCGAGCGGGACCATGCCGAGGGGCGCTCGCTCGCCGGCGTCCAAAAAAACCGTGCTGCCGCTCCGCCGAAACCCTTAACTCACTGTCACGGGGCCGTCCGCCGTGATTGATCTGGTCCATTTAGTCGGTGCGGCCAAGTCCGAGGGAGGCCCGGTCCGCCAGCAGCAGCCCCCCCCCCCTCCCCCCCAAACCCTCCGGCCCGCTCTGGCCCTGACATCCCTGGTAGCAGAACACAAACAGCAGAGCCCCGCCAGCTGGCCTGCAGGCTTGACATGCAGCGCTTGCTTATCAGTCAACATGCCACCGGCCCGAGCTCAGCGCCGCGCGGCCACATGCTGCTGGACGCCGCTCCAGCCGGTCCAGGGTAAGCGGCCAGTCCGGGGTAAGCGGCCAGAACGAAGCACACTGGCTAGCGTGCTAGCGTGTATTGCTTCATCATGTGTTCTAATCGACACCACGGCCGGGGGGAAGTCGTCGTGCGGGATGGTGGCGACGACCGCATCGTTTCTTGTTCTATACTCTGATTTAGTAGTGCTGAATACCGGATTCATGGGTTGTTTTTGTTCGTTTGCTCTTTAAAGGCTTCCCTGTTTTGCTTCGCATTTAGGTATACTTCAGCAGATTTACCCACCGTGTTTCAATTTGATTGAATAAAAATTCACAGGAAATTATCGGGGTCATTAGTACACGTTTGTTCAGTTTCGTTTTACATCTATAATATTATTTCCTGTTCCGTATTTACATATCCCTGCCCACCCCTCCCCCCCCCCCCCTCCCCCACCCCTTTATTGGTTGGCCGGTGCTCTGGCTTGGCTCATTCCAAAGGAAGACATTTCATTGGTGTTTGGTTACTATGAAAACGAGCTCCCTAGACAGAGAGGTCATGGCCACGTTCCTCCATCCAGTTTCTATTTGCGTTCTGTGTGTATTACATCACTTTGAAATCAAACTAGTCCGAAGCGGTGACTGCTCAATGCTTCCTTTTAACAACGCTGCTGTTAGTGTTTGGGATTTACCCGCCGCTAACCTCCAAAGGTTTTCCTTTAAATTCCAACCACATCACATGCACTTTTTTTTCTCCTTCTCAGATGTCCGACCACTGGAAAAGAAATCGATTCTTGAGCTGCTCCATTTCACTGTATAAACACGGCAGGCTTGTATATTTAGCGTTAAAAGTCATGTAAGGTTTACCTGATTTGCTCATATGGATGTGACATCTAGCTGAAAGAGACGTTGATTCCAAGGGGGTTTTATTTGGAGCGCCGAGGCACGGCAACCATGCAGACGTTTTGGTTTAACGCCGCATTTCAGCAGACTAATGGACTCTGTGTGCAGCACCTACACCAGAGAAACCGACCGAGGGAAATTGTTGGAAAAGTTGCAGGACCTTTCGCTTTAATATTTAACAACAGTAGATCTGTTCCCCCACTCTTACTTTCCACAGACCTCTCCTGGTCATTTTATTTTCTCTCTTGCTCCATCCACGCAAGCCATCCATCCATTCTGTCATCCCCCTCCTTCCTGGCATCTCTCTCTCTCTCTCTCTCTCTCACTCTCTCTCTCTCTCTCTCTCTCTCTCTCTCTCTCTCTCTCTCTCTCTCTCTCTCTCTCTCTCTCTCTCTCTCTCTCTCTCTCTCTCTCTCTCTCTCTCTCTCTCTCTCTCTCCCATATCACTTTGATTCTCTCCTTGGCCTCCCAGTAGACGATTGTCTGTACTCTGTAGTATATCTTCCCCTCAGAGTCAGGAAGAAAGCTGTGGAGTGATGTGAAAAGACGGGAGGTGTGACACTGTGCTCTTAAACATCTCCTTTCTGTCTTCCTGTGTGTTACCAACTACGAACAATCTCCTTCCTACTTATTATCACTTACTGTAGTGACAATCCGTAGCTTTGGAGGTGACATTAATAACAGGTCATAAATACATTATTATAATCACTAACTCATAATACATTTAATTTAGAGGCGCCTTTCAAAACACCCAAGGTCACCTTACAGAGCATATAGTCATCATACATATTTAAAAAAAAAAAAAAACAAGACATTGTGGAAAAAATAAATAAATAAATAAATAAACAAGCAATAAGAAATAAATAAAACAAAAACAAGACAAAACAAAACAAACAAACAATCAAAACAGTGATCAGTTAGACGTTGTGTGCGAGTTTGAACAGGTGAGTTTTGAGTTTCATGTACATCTATGTTATCGGGTGGAAACACTGTGGATGATAAGCAGTGTATGCAAAGGTGGATGCCGATCTATGGAGTTTTAACTGTAGCCTGGTGAATAATTGTGTGGGGTGTTCGACTTAAAAAACTAAAACGAGTGACGTTACTTTGACGAAGGTGTCGATGGTTGTAGGAGATAACTCTGCTCATTATTTAGTGAAATGGAGGGCGAGTTGAGATTTAGTGAATATGATAATAGTCATGGCTGGAGGAATTTAAAGTGGATGTTGGTTTCGTTGTTTGTTTGATTTCAGACCATTGTTCACACTTGGGCCGATAAGAATATACCAGACGGATATTCTTGTGGACACAATTCCAGTTGGTTACTAGGAAGGAAAACATGTATTGCCTAGAAAGTTATATGGTGGTGCTGTCTATGTACTTATATTGTCACTTCATATACTTAAAGTTGTCCGGAACATAAACAAAAGGGTTAGCCTAGAATTTGTTCATCAGACTGAAAAACATGTTGGTCCATTCGGTGCAAAACAAACACAACAACATCCAAAAATTGCGTTTGGTGACCTATCAATCGACCGCACATGTGTGTGCTAATTAAAGACAGCGACAGCGATGCAAGACGAAAGGTCCCTTTCTCTTCTTCTGATTCCAGCAATCTAACCCAGGTTAATTAAAGGGTTCTCTTCTCAATATGCTGCAGGATCGTGGTGACAGTTTATATAAGCAACCAGGTAATAAGATCCCTTATTTTTTGTTCAGTGTTGCTGAGCGTATCGCAAAGTAGTTTTAATCGCGTCTCCGCTGGTGACACCTCATCACGGTGTGGTATGAAATGGTCCTGAAGTTGAATGAGACTCAGACAAAAGCATGAGGAGGGAATTAGTGCACGCAAGGCACACATCCAGAAAGTGTTTATGTTCCTCTTAAAGCCTTTCTCTGGCAGAAGCGATTACATGAACGTCTCCTACTTATTTGTTTTCATCTGAACATTTGGCTGTGGGGTTTATCCATCTTGACAAGCACATAATATGGCTTTCCGGTGCTCCGAGGGAGAGAAATGAGTGAGATTGGAGCAGAAGGAGGCGGGGAGGGTTAGAAATGGTGAAAGTTAAAACAGAAGCTGTATGGGTTAGGTTTTTTTTTTTGCACTTTTCTTGTTCCGCCGCATCCTCTCCCTGAAAAACATGCTTAACTCCTTAAAGATGTGTAGAAAGATCACTTTAATCCCCTCCGAAATGACATTAGTCCCCACCCTCCTTTTTGAGTAGGTGGGTTGTGTCGGAGCCAAATTACTCAAGACACTCTAGGGTGTTGGAAATGTAGCGATAAACACATAAAGTTCCAATGTAATTTGATTAAGTCTCCAAAAGTATAAATATGGCGTCCGGTTGGCATTCTACACTAAGCCAATTAGGAGCTCTACAGTATATGAATTTGGGTGCATTCGATAATTTCCCTCCTTCACTTGAAGAAATGTTAGCAAGGGAAGCCGATTACACACACGATACTGACATTCTTTATGGATGGAAAATATATATTCAACTAAAATATAACTATGAGACTTTCGGTTTAAAAAAAGTTGATAACCGGCATCATAAGGTAATGGTTAGGAAATTAAGTTTGACATCATTAAAATACAAATAGCTATCGTATTCACGACATTACCCCGTTCCTGTTTAACAGTTATTATTCCCCAGTGTCCTATTTCTGCTCTCTCATTTTACGCAAGGACCGAGTGAAGCACAGCAACTGTTGTCTAACATGTTGAAGCATATCGCCAAATAATACAATCATATCGGGATTATCTTCAAAATAATAACCAAATAACAAATAACATATGGCTCATATGCTGCAAACTTAGCTAATGTCATTACCGGGAAGGATGGCTTTGACAAAACAACATCAGGCGTATTTATGTACCGCATACAATACCTGAAAAAAATAAAAAACACGAGTGCTTACTTTACTTTTACTTTACTTCACTTCGCTCCATCATTTGACATTCACTTTAAGCACAGCCCAAGCGGGAGTATTAGGCATTACTAAATAATACAGTATGTGGTCATCTCCCCTGACCCATGATGAGTTGGAAAAACTACAGCCAGTGTGTGCAGTAAATCGCTTATGTCTGCTCCGCCGGTCGGGGAGTCTGGGAGGCCTGGAGGAGGCCTTGAGGAGGCCTGCAGCTCTGCCCGGTCCCTTCAAACTGCTGACAGGCGCGTAAAGCAGATCTTAATTTCCTTGTTTGACCCTACTCACAGCGGGGGGGGGGGGCGAAGGAAGACTCTGGTCAGGTGGAACGAGTGGGCGGGCAGAGACACACGCCGTTCGTTGTTGACCTGTTGTTGTTGTTGTTGTTGTTGTTGTTGTTGATGTTGTGCCCGTTCTTGCTGCTATTTTATTTATTTATTTTTTCTTGCTCATGTTGCTTATTATTCAGACTCAGAGGTGCAATTTAAAAAATAAAGTTGGGTAAAATTTGGAAGTAGGAAGTCTACGTGTGTTTGTGTGTTTATCTGTTTGTGTGTGTGCGGGGATGTGTGTAGGTGTGTGTTTGTGCATTGTTTTATGTGAGTGTGTGTGTATGTATGAGATCCCCGTCAAAATTGTCATACTTTGTATGTGTGTGTGTCTGTGCTCACGCATGTGTGGGTGTGGGTGTGTGTGTGTGTGTGTGTGCGTGCGGGCATACATACATGCGTGTGCGTCTTGGTTGTTCTGTTGTCGTGTGAGCTGGTAGGCACAGCAGGGGCCAGGGGATGGTTTGTATCTTGTATGTGTGTGTGTGTGTGTGTGCACCCATCCTTGTGTCCCATCATGTCGGGGTGGGGTGGGGTGGGGTGGGCTGGGCTGGTACATGTGCAGCGTCTGTGGGGTGGCGTGCCCCCGTACGCTGCCTTAAGTGCATGGGGGGGGGGCTGTCTCCTTTTTCTCCCCATCCACTTTCCCCGGATCCCGCTCACGAAGTGTTGGATAATTAGCTGCCTTATCAGCCCGGGACATGGGCGGTCTCCCTTTCACTGACAGGTCACAGAGCCCAGAGGGCGGGGGGGGGGGGGGGGGAGATAAGACCACTGGAGAGGAAGCAGTACGACGGGTGAGAGAGACAGGTCGAGGGAGAAAATGGGGGAGAAACGAGAGAGCGAGAGAGAGAGAGAGAGAGAGAGAGAGAGAGAGAGAGAGAGAGAGAGAGTACAAAAGTGACGAAGTGAAAGAGGGAGGGGAGGAAATGAGGGGTGATGGAGGAGTGTGTATGGGGTGGATCACAGCAGTGAGGAAAAATGCAAAGTAGGAGAGAATGAACGAAAGACAGAAAGAAGGAAGGAAGAAAGGAAGGAGAGAAGGAAGGAGGGAAAGAAAAATGGTGGGGCGAGGAGAGGCAGCCAGAGAGAGAGGGGAGAGACAGGGATGTGGAGCAGTGGAGAACGGAGAGACAGTCGGTCCCCGCTAGGACAGAGCAGCTGCCCCGGCCTATCAGCCCCTTCCGTGAGACCTCACTGCTCATTAGCATAAATTCAAATGACAAATGTGGCCCGCTTTGGCAGAGACTAATTAATTCACGGAGGGGGGAAATCACCAGAGTAAGAATCCAAATCCTTCACTGCCAACGGGCCCTGTACGAGAGCGGGGATGAGTGGGGATCTGCGGGGATGTTGTGCGTGTGTGGGTGTGCAGGGTGTGTGTGTGTGTGTGTGTGTGTGTGTGTGTGTGTGTGTGTGTGTGTGTGTGTGTGTGTGTGTGTGTGTGTGTGTGTGTGTGTGTGTGTGTGTGTGTGTGTGTGTGTGTGTGTGTTCGTGGCATGGCGCAGTACTCTGCTACTCTGCGCCCCCCTTGTACTTCTTCTCCAAAAAAGATTGCGTGTTTGGCTTCTTCCTGCGTCGTGGTTGTTTACATTTTTCTCAGTGTGGGAGATCCATTTTTGGAAAAAGTTTGTGTTTGTGGCAAGAAATACATGTGTTGCCTCTTTTCGTGTGTGTGCTACTTTCCCTTTTGCACAGTGGGATTAAACGTAAAGTATCTGCTCACACCGCAAAGTAAGATGCTGTTGGGTTACCTGTGTGTGCGCGCGTGAGTGTGTCTGTGTGAGAGAGAGAGAGAGAGAGAGAGAGAGAGAGAGAGAGAGAGACAGAGAGCGGGGAGTTGTACGGGAGAAAGTGAGACACTGCATTCCGTGCACACACATGTGGTCACATTATTACGTGCAAACACATAAATAAACACGCACGCACACAAAAAGAGGGAAGGGTGGCGTACTGTATCTTGAATCTTCTTAAAGAACAATGGCTTTTATACGATTGCTCCCGGTGGACTTTGTTAGGCATGGCGTGCGGGGTGGGGGGTGGCGGGGGGGGTGGCGGGGGGGAGGGGTTGGAGGCGAGGGGTACTGGGGGTGGTGTGTGGGGGGCCACGGGGAAAGGATAAGTGCACCCCCTTGTGTTCAACAGATAAGATTCACATTTCTCTGCAACAACTGCCGCCGTGGCTGGCTTGTGTCTGTAGGTCTGTTTTTTTTTTCTTTAACGTTGAGCTGCGTCCCATTCCCCTTGGGACGGCGCGGTGTCGAGTCGCGTTAAAAACGGGTTTCCCGTCCCCCGCGTGTGATGGATGCTCTTCTGCTGTTTTCCAAGGTGTCATTCCTGTCCTTGTACGTATGGATGCACTTCAAGATAGAAAAAAGAAAAGGAAAAAAAACTTGCGCAAAGCATCACATTTTGTCTCGGTGCACAATTAGCTTGTTTTAAAAAATAAAAAAGTAAAAGAAAATGGCCAACCCCTGCCAAGGCGACTTGTTCCGTGAACTTTTACTAACAAGGCGTTGGTTCTCGGGGGGATTTGGTAAATTACAATGATTCCAGAAGTACCCCTAAGTAAGTCGTTGTGGGGGAAGTGGGGAAGTGGGATGAGGTGGAGGGGAGATAGGGGGTGGGGGGGGGGGGGGGGGGGGGCTGTAAAGGATCTGCTGGGTTGAGATTATCGATGTGGTGTCTTCCTTGGTGCCCAGCTTGTTTTCCATTTATCCAGGCTTAACAGGCTTAACAGGCCACAACATCTGCCACTCATCAAGTCCAGGTGTTCTGTTCTCGACACGCTGCATTGTGTGTGTGTGCCCCTTGTATATGCGTGTGTGTTTATCTGTGTGTCTCTGTGTGTGTGTGTGTGTGTGTGTGTGTGTGTGTGTGTGTGTGTGTGTGTGTGTGTCTTTCACAACGCAAATGTGCGTGCTGTTGGAGGCACACGTAGGCATGGATCTTAACCGTCTATCTCTCTCTCTCTTACACACTTTTATTTTTAAATATTTGCCTTCTATATGACTTCGTCTCTCTGTCTCTCTCTCTCTCTCTCTCTCTCTCTCTCTCTCTCTCTCTCTCTCTCTCTCTCTCTCTCTCTCTCTCTCTCTCTCTCTCTCTCTCTCTTTCTCCCTCTCCCTCTCCCTCTCCTTCTCTCTCTCTCTCTGTGCTGGTTCGTCTTTATTACCTTCCCACCTCTCCTCCTCCACATGCCAAGATCTGCCAGGTGCGAGCGTTTTCCTCACTAAATCCCTCGCTAAAGACCCGGCGACGCTTGCCCAAGAGCCTGCCGCTAAAGCAGGCTCTTCCAGCACCGCAATTACATCAAAACAGAACATGTTGTTCAGTGTGATGAGTATTTATAAGTCCATCGGGCACGCCAGTTTTCTCTGTCCCCGCTTCCAAAGAACATCCTTATTTTTTACTAGTGTGTGTGCTCCTGTGTGTGTGTGTGTGTGTGTGTGTGTGTGTGTGTGTGTGTGTGTGTGTGTGTGTGTGTGTGTGTGTGTGTGTGTGTGTGTGTGTGTGTGTGTGTGTGTGTGTGTGTGTGTGTGTGTGTGTGTGTGCATGTGGTGTTTCTCTTCTGCGTCTGTGTGTGTGTGTGTGTGTGTGTGTGTGCGCGCGTAGGTGTGTATCTGTGTAAAAGTGTGTTTCTGTGAAGTATAATTACATTCATTTCCAGGTAGCATACAGAGAACCTGGCCTGATCCTGTCCATTACCCTAAAACCAATATTGCTACTCCCCCAGAACCATCACACCTGTAAAACACATTATTTCTCATCCTAAACACAGACAGAAGGCTGTATTCCTTCTCCATTTCTACTCCTCTTTTCTGTGTCTTTAGTTGATCCTCAAATTCATTCGTGGACAGCTAAAGCAATTCAGATGCAGCGCCATAACCCACTGATGGTCGGTTCAAAGGGGATCATTCGGGCAAAACCACAGCTATTATGACCCTACTATTCATATCTTTGCATGAAGCCATCACAATTTCCATACTCGTTCTGTATAATATGATTGCTCTTTGGGCTGAACTACAGAATGGATCTTTGTTGGACGGCTCCCATAGTGTGCAATGTTCCAGCCTCTAATAGGTAATTACAAAATAGGACTGGTCAATAATTTAATTAATGTCATGGCGTCCAGAGCAGCGGCGCTTTGGTCAGGTCCTGCTGGCGTGGGGTCCTTAATAATAATAATAATAAATGAAATTTATATAGCGCTTAATATGGTACTCTAAGACGCTTCCTAATGTGAAGGCTATTCCCCTGCTCTGATTCACCCAGAGAAATTAGTCTTGAAGCAGTTTGGAGACTCACAAACAGTGGTGTGGTCTGACCTGTTTGGGTGCATGACGCATAACAGATAACACACCTGACACACACAAACAAATTGACATTAAAAATGGGGGCATGTAAAGATAAGTTTCAAGTGAGTATAACTTGGGTCTCTGAATAGCGTCTGCTTACTAAAACGTCCATGGAAGGAACTTGAACTGAGTGACGGTGGAGAGACAGAGACTGCGCTAAATGACAGGGTACACGCATCAAGGTGTTCTTTGATGGATTGACTGTTTCATTAGTGTCACTTCAGTGCCATTAATTAACGTTTTTTTCAATGCAATTGAATCTGTCACACACACACAAACACTCTCACAAATACAGATGCTAAAAGCTCTCCAGGTGTTTTTTAACAAACTATCATTGACCCCGTCACCTTAGCTGTCTGTGACCCTGATGACCTGTATTTATGAGGGATTAACCACTAAGGGGGCTTTAAGATCACAGATAGGGCTGGAAGGAGTGAGAGACACAGGGAAGCCGAGAGAGAGGGAAAGGGATGGAGAGAGGCAGAGAGAGATAGACAGAGAGAGAAAAGAGAAGGGAAGAAAAATAACAAGAGATGGTTTGACAGAAAGCAAAACTTAAAGGGCAAATGAGAGAGAAAAAAAAAAAAAAAAAGAGAGAGAGAGAGAGAGAGAGAGAGAGAGAGAGAGAGAGAGAGAGAGAGAAGTGGTCAGGCTTGCCATTGACTGGGCATCAAGGCAAAATAATGGGGCAAAGGGGGAGGAGAGATGAACCCAGGGGTGGGAAAGGTTTAATGGTTGAGCTGACGATTCAGATTAGTGTACCAGGAATGGGTAGCATCTGCAAGCACTGGTGTTGCTATCGCTAGCGGCACACACCCATCTCCTTGGACTGAGAAATACAGCCCCACACACACCCACGTAGGCAGGCATGCCGCAAACACACACAATCTCACACACTCACACACACACACACAAAAACACACAACAATGCACAGACGCACATACACACACACACACACACACACACACACACACACACACACACACACACACACACATACACACACACACACACACACACACAGGTACAGATAGGCATACACGCACGCACGTCCGCATACTCACACACACACACACACCAATGTACGCTCACACACACACATACACGCACGTGCACACACTCAACAGACACACCTATACATACGCAAGCACACAAAGAAGCCTACTTGTATACAGCCACACAAACATGCAAAAACCCGCTCGACTGTCTCTCTCCAACACACACATCACAACAACACACACACACACACACACACACACACACACACACACACACACACACACACACACACACACACACACACACACACACACACACATCACAGAGGCATTATGCATACAGCTCGCCCCGACCTCCCCGCGGAATGTGACACGGGCACCCATGATCCTCTGCCTCCCGGTGCTGTGAGGCTGTCATGGCGACGGGGAGCGAGGAGGCCCGACGCACGCATTGCTGCGAACCGGGATCAGATGTGTCATCAGCGCTCGGGAAGAATATATAGCCATATAAATAAATAGATGAATGAAACGTGAACAAGCAATGGAGGAACCTTCCTCCCCGCTTCACAGCATCTGGTTCACGTTCGTCATCTCTTAGAGAGGATGTTATCAACATTTTTTTTTTTATATATTATATGTAATATATTTTTTTTCATTACGATTCGAAGATGCCGTTCGATACGGCGTGGTGTGTTTCAGCCCCGAGAAAAGTGTTTTGAAGGATGGAATTGACGGATGAAAGTCTAGGTTTTTCGTACGGGTATATCTTTATCTTTTTTGGTGTGTTTTTTGAGTGCAGAAAAAAAATAACGATTATAAATATGTGTTGTGTTGAGCCTGGCAATACAGGTGATGTGAAGACAAAACCCCAATTATCCTGCTCCTACCATTTTTACTTTATGACTTGTATCTAAGCTGAAACAAATAGGTGAGACACAGGTAGAGCATTACAAAGAAAGCGAGTTGGAGAGCCAAACTCCATTGTTAGCGGTTCAGAGGGACCCGGTGGTGAAATGAAATGGGTGAAATGAGAGCCAGATTGGCTGAGCCCACATTGCAACAGCTCCTCTGTGTCTGACAAGCTGTCGCTGTGTAGAACAATCATGATACAACCTGCCCGCATGACACACAGAGCTCACAATGCACACGCATAAACACACACCCGCACACAATTCACGTGCGCAGAGAAACACACACACATGCACACAAACACATTCAGGCACACACACACACACTCACAAAGATAGTCACGCACACACACACAAACACACTCACGCACACACACACACAAACACAGACTCACACACACACATAAATATGCACAGACACACACATCCTTCCCCCCGATCCCTACAAACACACAGACCTACGTACTCACAACATGGACTCACAGTAGAAAAACATGAATGCATAACCTCGCCCGACCCACACACACTCACACACACTCACAGACACACACACACACACTCTTTTAATGGAAGCAGATTGTGCAGCATACCCAGCATAGCAATGTTCAGAAGAAGACGTGTTAATTGTGGTGGTCGGATCTGGCCCCGATGAAAGGTGACGCTGGTCGTATTTAAAGTCAAAGGTAGGCCCCATATGGAAGGCATGGCATACCTCCGGCATGCACGCAGCGGAGCGGGGAGCTAGCGCCCTGCTGCTAATGAGGGGGGTGACCATGACGATTGCATATTGTTTGGTCCCTGTGTGGATTAGATAATGGGTGTGTCTGCTATATGCACGCTTATCCGCTCGCGTATAGCGGACACCCTGGCAGCATTGCAAAATAATTAAAAAGTTTTAAATGTTTTTTTACACACAGATAACGTTCGCCCGATCGACACGAGGCCGGATGGTACCGAACTAATCACTGGAGTGACATTCTTTCCATGGCTAAATGGATGCATTGGTGACAGAAGGGTCTTGCTCAAGAGTGCTGAAAACACATTGGAAAAATATATAATAAAATGTAATACAATAAACAATACTAATTGTATTCTAATGTCGTCGAGCAAATAATAAAATAGTACAAATCTGCCATTCCCTCAGTTTGCCCTAGTATGAGTTCATTTTACTGCCAAGAACTTTTCTGTGTGTGGTCCGCTACAAATGGTAAACACATGTGCTAAGCTCTCGTAGAAGATTAGATGGTTGAATACCTTTGTATTGTCCTCGTTAAGTATGAAATAAAACTATAAATTACTTTTATTTAAGAGCCCTGACGCCTCTGTGGAAAAGCGCTCTTTGTGATGTTCTTTGAAAGAGGAAATGTCAGACGTTGGCCTTGGGTGTGTGTGTGTGTGTGTGTGTGTGTGTGTGTGTGTGTGTGTGTGTGTGTGTGTGTGTGTGTGTGTGTGTGTGTGTGTGTGTGTGTGTGTGTGTGTGTGTGTGTGTGTGTGTGCGCGTGTGTGTGTGTGTGTGTGTGTGTGTGTGTGTGTGTGTGTGTACTTGTGTGTGTGTGTGTGTGTGTGTGTTTTTCTATGTGCATGTATGCATGTATGTGTATGGTTGTTTATAATTGTAGTTCTGTGTGTGTGTGTGTGTGTATGTGTGAATGCGTGTGTGTTTTCCAGAACGTGTGCGTGCGTGTGTGCATTTATGTGTTTGTGCAAGGACAGGTGTATAAGCTCAGGGGACTAATGGGCCCCTGTGTTCCCCTGCTATCGGTCTAGTTCAGGGCTCCGTTCGGGTGCCTGAAGGTGTACCCACGCCTGTGTTGTGGCAGCCTGTGTAATCACGATATTAATTATTAGTTGTTTGCTCTCCATCTCACACGCTTCTCCCCGGGACGGGCCGAGCGCCAGGGGCTGTCTCTGATTGTCTCACGTAAGATATATGTACCTGCTTTACAAACCAATCAGCGTCGACGCTCCGCGCTTTCCACAGCACTACGCCCCATCCTGTGCTCTCTGTCTTGTTAGGGGAAAACGCAGGCGATATGGAATTCCTCTTATATTCATTTATTTTCCAGCATTGTTTGTTTTTTTCTCTCTTTTTTTTTTGCGGATGAATTTAATTTACAGCCTTCCTTTCTAGGTTCGCCTCTGAATTATACCGGTGGCTTAATCGCATGCAGCGGTGCCAAGAAACAAACAATGTTTCCCCAAAGGGCCTTGCTGGGAGACGCCGTAGCCCAGAGAAGATGTCTCACATTATTGCGGTTCGCTGTCTCTAGGCCCAGCTGCACATTAAGCTCAACTCTGTCTGATTTCATAGCAGGCCTTTTTCACACAGCCCAAGCCCCTTGTAACAAACACGCACACGTAGGCAGTGGATACACAGGCACCCTTTTGCACACAAGTACACATACACAGACGCACATGCGCGCGTGCGCATATATACATTCGCCCCTGGCGTCTCTCCGAGAGTGGCCACTTGCGTAATTGTTGGAGAGGAAAAAACACAAAAGTGTGGTGAAAATGGTTCTCCAGGCAGTGTGTAGAGATTGGTGGATGGTGTGCGACATGTGTGTATGTGTGTCGTTTGCGTGTGTGTGTGTGTGAGTTTGTATGTGTTTTACAAGATTTGTACACTTGTTTTAATAATTAATCAAATAAAATTTAAATTACTCTATTTTCCTTTCAGTGGATCTGCAAGGTTTGAACTTTGCATTTGACAGGGAAAAATATGTAATATAATGATTTAAGTTTACTTACTTGAAGGAAACAGAAATTATTATATGCAAAATCAACAAAGTTAAGGCAAAGAGAGAGGGACTGAGGTAGAGATATTTACCCCCTCAAAGAAAAGTCACTTTGGAACCGTAGCCTATTTAATTAAGATCAGTAGTTTTCAAGAGAACAACTCAATATCTACTTTGCTAGTTCCAGTTTTCAAGGAAAACATGTTGAAGATGAGATTTGGACAAGACTGCTGGTGAATTCAAAGCCTTAGTCTTGTTTTCATCTTTGAGGAAAAAAAACAATAAAACATAGAAAAATAAAGCATTTCCAATCCGTCTGTTGCATTAATTAACAACCAATGTTCCCCCGTGGTTTTCCAACCACTTTGAAGATTTCTCCACAATAGAACCAAGAGATTTACCCATTCACCAACTACAGAAGAAAGGGGGGGAAAAATCTGTGATTGGATCACAATGCCACATGTTGGCTGATTGCACGGAGATGCTAGCGTAGAAAAAAGGAAAAAACTCCAAATCCTCTGGGGAATCATGTCAGGAGTGATCTCAAGGAGGAGGATGCTGCCAACTCGTCTTCACCAACGTCTGTTTTCTCATTGTTTTATTCTTCTGCTTTTTTTCATACTCCCAGATAGAGAGATGTTCTAATCCCCATTACATTGTTAAGCTTGTGAGCAACTGGCCGAGGGAAATGGCTTTATGATGACAGAGGAGGAGAGCGAGCGAGTGAGCGAGAGAGAGAGAGAGAGAGAGAGAGAGAGAGAGAGCTTTACCAGCAAGGGCCTCAGAAGTTAATGGGGCAGTTTCACTGTTGACAGTAAAATCTTGGGCAGTTCTTATGCAGCGTTTATCTTTTCTTTGTTTGGATTAGCTCCAAAGGGAAAACAGGAAATTATATCATCAAAAACATGAACCACAGTTAAGCAAATGTTTTATCCAGTCTTTCCCCAAAATAATCTTTGAACCAAAGCTGAGGCACAATAACAATTTGGGTTCATGCCCGTTCAGTAGATCTGTTGTTATCCGACTCTTTTAAAAAAGCACTGATTCCGAATGATGCTCTCTCTCTTATTGAAATGATTCCATCCCAAACATGCACTCACTCACACAGGTGCCATTAGAAGGAAGCAGGGCTCGGAAGGGCTGCGTGTCTATTTGGAGCAGCCTGTTGTGTGCCTAAGCTAGGTTAACCTTGCACGCTGGAAACAGCGCTGGGCCTACATTTCACAGCACTTAAGACATGACAGTAGCCCTCCCCGCACTCTGGGATAACGGGAAGGACACATGACAACCACAAACCCTTGAGCAAGGACAGGATATCTTCACTTTTTGTATGTATGTGTTTGTGTGTCTGCTTATGTATATGTGTGTGTGTGTGTGTGTGTGTGTGTGTGTGTGTGTGTGTGTGTGTGTGTGTGTGTGTGTGTGTGTGTGTGTGTGTGTGTGTGTGTGTGTGTGTGTGCGTGTGAATTTTTACGACAACCAACTGAAGAAAGAAATACAACACCAAAATAGAAAAGATGCTGATATTCTAAATGCTGCTTTAAAAAAAAAGAGACACTTCAGGCAAACATAATTAATCACAGCGTTGAGGCACAACACAGACATTGAAAGAATGGAAAATGAACGTATGAATGAATGTTAAAAAATTAAAAGACAAGGAATAGCATACACGCCTGTGTGTGTCTGCATGGCCCTATGTCGCACATACGTGTGTAGCAAGTGCGCACGTCCATGTCTGTGGTCTGTGCATCTGGATAAAAAGCGTAAAGAGGCGCCCGGGGTCTGCTTGGTACAGACACCGCGTCTGTGGGCCTGCAGCCATTGTCAGCCAGGGCAGATTAGCTGGCTGTCGTTGGCCTTTGTGTTGATAACCCCGCAATGAGTGGCGTTTCCCCACCACACTGCACCTCACATGCCAGTCCACCCAACCACCAGCCAGATAGGGCCTGTCAATTAGCTTACAGATAGTGCGGGCATGTGTGTGGGTGTGTGTGTGTGTGTGTGTGTGTGTGTGTGTGTGTGTGTGTGTGTGTGTGTGTGTGTGTGTGTGTGTGTGTGTGTGTGTGTGTGTGTGTGTGTGTGTGTGTGTGTGTGTGTGTGTGTGTGTGTGCATGGAGGGGCGGCGGAAGGATTGCGTGTGTGTGTGTGTGTGTGTGTGTGTGTGTGTGTGTGTGTGTGTGTGTGTGTGTGTGTGTGTGTGTGTGTGTGTGTGCGTGTGTGGGTGTGTGTGTGTGTGTGCACATGTGTCAGGGATAACAGTGGTTATAGACATGCTCTTTGTTTTCCTCCACTGTGTGTGAGATTCCGTTCCGATTTCCGTTGCGTTCCCGGGAGGTCGAGGGAAACAACCCCCCCCCCCCCCCCCCCCCCCCGACAACGTAGAAGGAGAAGAAGGAGAAGAAGTTGACAGAGACCACTGCCACATGAATCCGGGGTCTCCCTATCACTCAGCCTAATCACAGGAGACATCAGATCTGTAGCGTTGTGCGGGGGATGACCACCAGGACGGAGGGAACAGAATGGTGAGGGGGGGGGGTCCGCACTGTCAGGACTTGTTTGCCTTCACACTTTTGGTCCCACAGCTGTCCTAAACAGGAACAGATATCTCTTCTACTGCACACCCTAATGTATACTGCGCGCAATGGGTAAGTAAAAAAAAAAAAAAATGTAAAAAACACATAAACACACACACTCTGACACAGACTCTGACACACACACTCATAGAAGGTTGTTAATATCGTGTAAAAAGGGTTGAGCATGAAAAAAAGAAGGAAGTTTGGATTGATGCGGTTGAAATTGGAATATACATTTTTGTCTATGATTTGAGGCTTGGATTTCCCTGACTGGCTTCTGAAGGCAACTTTATAGCAGTTTCATTACAAGCACATCAACTCTATAAAAATATCACCGGCGATTAGCCTTCTGGGAAAACCTAGACAAAATACTCTGTTGGATGGAATTAAATCAGTCTGCAGTCAACAGGCATCAATCAGATGGAGCGAAAGGCATGTCAAATGTTACCTCTGTCTTTCAGACAGGGGAGCGAGCTGCCAAACACTGCTTTTTAACTGGCACCACAGAAATGTAAGCTAGCCCACCAAGAAAAGGTGGGCTATTAAAGGTGTTTAGTTAAGCGATCTTAATGTCACATTTAATCACTCATATGCCTTGGGGCATAATCGTGTTTGAGGTGTAGCGGTATTAGCAATTTTTAGCTTTGGAAATGTCTGGATATGCTCCTTCTGAAATGTGTGTAACAATAAGCCTCCTCTTTGCCTGCCAAAATATTTTGCCTCGTGTCCCGAGGTGTCTGTTGATTCCAGTGGGTTCATTATGGCTGCGGCCTGACGGGTAAGGCAATGTCTCCCTCTATAGGTTACCAGTGAGTACTACAGCCTACCAAACTTTGTTTCATAATTGAATATTACAATTAAATGTTGAAAAATATATAATGCTACTTAAATTGGCAAACATTAACTGTTGCTCGTACATATTCTTGCTTGCTTTCCCAAAAAATGTCAAATGCCAATGCCATGCTTAAAACCGCTTCTGATCGTCTTCCGAAACTAGCACGATTTACATTCCCAGCCCGCTATAAAACTATATCGACGCCTGACCCGCACCCCAAAATTAGACATATTAGATAGCCTACTACAAGAACAAATGTAGGCTATCTAATGTCTAACCATATAAACACAAGTTTAACTTCAGTTGAAGTTGAAAAGGCACCGTCTGCATGATGAAAACTGAATTGGTTTTCGCTCACACTAGGTTATAGCCTAATAAAGTCAGCAAGCACAGATCCAACCATAATCAAGACAGGACTGCAACACAAATAAAATAGGCTATCGAACACAATATAGCCTCCAGCCAGGGTGGCCTACTATCAAACAATTTTTCTCTGCCATGCACAAAAATAAAATAAAATTCAGTTAACAGCACTTGTTAACTAAATTACACAGTGTCAAACTAGCCTTAGCCCATGGCCCGGTCTTATGAAAATGAACCCAAAGTTTAGATGATATAGTAGTAGACGATAGGCCTTTTTAATTCCCATTAAAGTCCACAAACAATGTAGCCTGCATTAACGGAATACACATCAGGATATTAAACTTTATACAACTATGGGACTGACTAGGCTCAAGGGCACTTTTGGCCTACCTTATCCTATGCCGGGGAATGACACTATTTGGGGTTTAAAATAAAATAAAACCATTTAAGTGCAACATTATACTGTATATATTAGGTGTATTTATGGTATAGGCCAATAATGTTTAGTTGCTATGGTGTTGGAACATGTCCTGTCTGCATCAACACTGACCTTTCACAAGGCAACGCATCTCACTGTGCACGTTTGCCACTATATCGTGTGAATTCTCAGAGAAATGTGTTGCAGGTGATGGTGCAGAGGTAGTGGCTGCTGATTAATACTCTGTAGGTAAAGATTTGAGTCCCCTCACATATGGCCAAATCGAAAAATACATAAAAATAATTTTACCAATTGAGCAAATCAGATCACTTGAAAAAGGAGGGAAAGAAAAATGATCGAGAGAATGAAATAATATGGAGAAAATATTTTTTTTAGGGAAAATGGAGGCAGAGAAAATAAAGAGGGAATAAAAATTGAGAAAATCTAACCCTAACCTAACCCTATACTTTTCTCTACTTCCATCTTTTCGATTTTTTATTCCATCCATCATTTTTGCATACCTCCTTCTCCCCCCCCCCCCATTAATATACTATTTTGCCCTAACCCTAATTTTTCTCTACCTAATCCCAACCCTAACCCTTACCCCAACCCAAACCCCAATGTTAACCCCAACCCCATCTCTCCATTGCTTCTATATAACTCCTTCTTTTCGATTTTTTATTCTCTCCATTATTTTTCTCTACCTCCTTTTCCCCCATAAATATTCGCTTTTGACCTCACCCAAACCCTCATTTTTCTATAGGCCTACCTAACCCTAACCCCAACCCTAGCCTCACCCCCAACCCCAACACCAACCGCAACCCTAACCCTAATCCAAATTTTCATTCACCCAAGTCCAATTAATTTTCTATGGGTACATAGGAACGCTAACCTTAACCCTAACTAAGGTCGTAGAGACACACCGTGAAGATCTATCCCCTCCCCACTCAAATGACCACAGGCCTACCAACGGCACCAGACATGACCGGATGTGACCACCGAGTAAAAGTATCATTGTTCTGTCGATAGGACCTTCCAGGGACTATAATTCAGGGTCCCAAATGTAGCTTTTACCTGAACCCGAAACCCTTAACCAAACACATCTTCTTAGACTTGTCTTCTTACATGTAACCCGGAAATTTTAACTTTTGCAAGGTATCGTTTTCATTGTTGAAAGAATAATAATAATTTAACAGCAGGAAATCTATCTAGGTAATCAATAATACGATTGGAATAATCAGATTGGATCTAAATCTAACTCATAACGGAACGAGATTCTCATCCCTTCAACAGCTGGGAGTCAGTAGTGGTAGTTCCCCTTCTCGGCCAGCAGAGGGTGGTGTTTAGATTAAACCAGTGGAAGTTCCCCTTCACGGCCAGCAGAGGGGGATGCTAAGGTGAAACCAGTGGAATTTCCCTTCTCGGCCAGCAGAGGGGGGAGTCTGCTCCTGCTGGGACTGATAGCTTTGAGTCAGCTGCTGCTGCTGCTGCTGCTTGGACTGATAGCTAGGAGTCTGCTGCTGCTGGTTGCCGTAGATTTGAGCCAGCTGCCTGAGCTGAGGAAGACACGCATAGATGTCCACACACAACACACACACACACACACACACACACACACACACACACACACACACACACGCACACACGCACACACGCACACACGCACACACGCACACACACACACACACACACACACATACACACCACACACACACACGTCCCTTTTGTTTTGAGATTTCTTATTGTTTTCATGTTGTTTTACATGTTTGTTATTTAATCACCTTTTTTTTTTTTATAGTGCGATAAATTAATTGTACATTTTGAAAAAATGTTTCCTTTCTTTTTTTTGGAAATAAATCATGGTTAATTTTAAGTAAACGAGGACTGACATTTTTTAAATGCGGATAAGGGCGTGCGTGGGCCCTGAGTTTAACTCCAGCCAAAGTCTGGGAATGAACAGAAGGTAGCCTACCAAGGTGATGAAGAAATTAGGTCAAAGGTCACCATTGAAACAGCAGTATAAAGAAGGAAGGAGGTTCTTTCAGGTCGAAGGTCACAATGTTGACCAGACAGAAATCAGTGAGACCAGACAGAAAACAGTGGGACCAAACAGATACCAGTGAGACCTGAGGGATATTCCACAAAGCCTGTTTTATCACATAACCGGGTAAATTAAGCTAGGGTTTATAGGTTTTCCGTTCCAAAATGAACATGGTATGTTAGTTACTATCGAAACATATGCTCTGAATCAAACCTGGTCGGAGCAGGTTTTCCCGTTAGCTATTTGAACCAAGCCTTAAACATAGCAGGAGTGTGGTTTTTCCTTATAGCCACATGCTAATGTTAACTTCAAATTACACTAGAATCAACTATTTTCTATTTTTTAACAAAGTCTGGCAGGCTAAACGCCCGATTCTGAAACGCTCCGACCTAGGATTTGAAGTTGCGTGCAGGACGGACCAAATACGCGACGCTCATGCAACGTGCCGCGGTGGTGATGGCTTGTGAGATGATGGCATAGTGGGGAACTGCTTGGATGACTTTGAAGTAGGTCTTGGTGATGTGGGTGAGTGGAGGTAGGTTTTGTGTGTTGGGAGCTGGTTGTCTGTGTGGTGTGGCAACACGGCTCGCCCCGTTCCAAACAGCAGACGATTCTCAGCTTACTTAAGCCACAATGGCACTTTTGTTCCAAACAAAGTACTTTACCAAACAAAACCAAAAACAGCTTGGAGGAATCCACGGTAGTGATGTTGCGCTTGATACAAAGTGTTACATCTCCAAGATGTAAGCTGGCTACGTCTAGGGGGAATAGGGGCACCATAACACATATTGACGTCAAACTGAGGAGGAACAAAAGTACGCCACAAACGGCAAACTAAAACACAGGTGTATTTATTAGAAATGTATTATAGGAAAAATGTGCCAAGGGGAATGGGGAACTATAAGCGGAGCCAAATCAAAGAAAGCAAAAATAAAGTGACAACTACTAGTGAACACACAACCTAGGCTAATACATACAGAGGGCGGTCCCCGCTTCTAACCTGATGTGATAATATAGGAAAACTATGTGATAGTTTAATCCCAAGGGCATCTCACCTTTTCACCCAAACCCCTATGGCGTACCAAGCCCATTATAAATAAATGTCCAGACAGACAACGGAGTGGGTTACAACGGGGAGACGGGTGCAAGATATCAAGGCCTGATGACTGCACAACAACATCACACTCAAAAGGGCATCCGCACACACATTCTCGGAGTACTTCTTGTGACTAATCACATGGTTGTACCCCTGAACAATCAGCGCCCACCGCAGTCACATAAATTCCATCAGGTGAGATTCTCGGCAGGCAGCCAAGAAAAAGGTCAGTGAATTTAGAATATTCAAAGAAATGGAAAATGAACGGCTTGAAACGTTTTCGGATTTCCCCAGTAATCCTTCCTACACCACTCATTAGGTGGGGATTGAACCCCTGACGACCGGGTGCAAGCCTGACGCGTTACTTCGAGACTATCTCCCTGATTTTGGATGTGCAGTCAATATTACATTTAATAATGTTACGCTTAATAGTACTTATTCATTCAAAAGATCGGCGACTTTATTGGCAGGCGGCCTCTCTGTTTTTATGAATCGTTGTTCCCTTATTGAGTTATTATATGCTTGTACTCCTCATAGACCTCCACATGTAGCCTCTGTTCGCCGCTGGAAAAGATCCCGCTCGGTCCTTTTTGGACATTTGATCCATGATTAAACATTCACGGTTCTGGGCTGGTAACATATCTCGTGAGCGCGCGTGAGCCATGATAACGTAAGCCTGGCTTGAACTAACCTGAGCAAGGCGCGGCTGAACTGGGAGGACGGAACAGCTTTAGCCTCAAGTGGAAGTTGGAGTTAGTTCTAACCGGGCTTAATCAACTAAGCGCCGCTTTCGTTAGCGACTTTGATGGAATACCCCCCAAGTATGCACGTTGGGTTTTCAAAGGACATTTTCTTAACGTTTACTTCAGTCCACTGGCAAGGCTGATAGACTGATCTATCCAGCACAGATCTAGGTGGACACGCCCACTAGTGATGTCATATGGGGCAGATTTTCGAAACGGCTTGTAAGGCTTGTCACACTCGCACCTGGTGGTTTAATATGTCTCCTTTAATCTAAACAATGAACATTTGATTCAAGTTTGTTTTTGAATGTCAAAAGTAGAAGAGATCATAAAATTAGCCTCCTGCACACGCTTTAACCAAATGATACACAACTACAGTTTCCTGCAAGGAAAAACGACAACAAACAATATTAACTGTTTATCAACATCCAAAATTAATCGTACAAACCATCATGATAGGTATGAGATAAAACATGATCTATTACTTTGTCAATAGTGTCAATTTACTGCAGAAATCAAATAGCTTAAGAAGAATGAGATAACAAACGTAATGGTATAATGAACAAAACACATTCATGAACAAAATGCAAGCTATTATTAAAGTGTAATCCCGGCCGAAGGGTTAATTGAACCCAGGGTCTTTGTTTTGGCATGTAAACTTGTCAAATAAGCCCTCCAGATACTTTTTTTTCATTGAAAATCGAGTATGGAGTTTGCCCGGCGCAATGTTTTGCTTCCATGTTATTGGCTAGGGGCACAGCGAACGCTTTCATATCGGCCTTTTTTTACCACTAATGTAACTCAAAATACCACCAAACCTCTGCAATTGCATGATTAGGGTCCCTTCACATAAAACGAAGCGTCAACAACTTAGTTAGCGTAGCGGGTTTTCCAATTCTGTGCCTTACCGGTAGGTCAATGTTCCAAAAGAGACGCAAACAAATTCAAAACTTCCAAGTATCAAGAGGGGAGACCGTTAAGTAAAATTTGTTGGCGTCTCTTTTATATTATTTACGGTAGCCGGTAATCGACTTGTGTTGACTTCCTGGAAACATGGACCTACCGGTAATTGCACAGACTTGGAAAACAGTCTTTTTTTAATAAACTCCCGTTACGCTAACTAAGTTGTTGATGCTTAGTTTTATGTGTAGCGACCCTAATAATGCTACTGGAGAGGTTTGGTGCAATTTTGAGATATATTAGTGGTCAAGTAGATGCAGATATGGAAGCGTTCGCTATGCCCCTAGCCATAACAAGGGGGCCAAAAATTGCGCTGCGCAAACTCTATCCTCGATTTATAATGGAGAAAGTATCTGGGGGGCTAATTTGATGTGTTTACATACCAAAACTGTGAGCCTGGGTTCAATTTTCCCCGGAATTACACTGGAGAGAGTGGAGAAAAGCAGATTCTAAAATCAGTGCTCATATACGTCAATCTTTTGTCCTGTTGTGATGCAGGCTCTGAACACCACTGTGAAGCATTTAGAGAATCTGAACAGACCACAGATGTTATTACATACCCTATACAAAAAGCAACCACAATACTGTAACATAGCCCCTCTTTAGCGGTCTTAAATATAGGCATACTAATATTTAATAAAGACAAAAACAAAACAAAAAGTAAATTAATTTAGAATATTTCCGAGCAGGGATCAAAATCTTAACCTCCACACATTTACATTTAAGGCATTTAGTAGACGCTTTTATTCAAAGAGACTTACAATTGGTTTCAGAGCAATACACATTGGATTAAAACAAATTAATGTTTGCATCGGAGAGTGAATTATACATGGTTTATTGAATATATGAAAAGTTGCTCATTGTGCTCTATATTTCTTTAGGGCTGTGTGTGACTGTCTTACGAATGTAAAATATGTATTGCTCTGCAAATACATCTTGGAACATATATAACAACATTACAGTGCTGGAATAATGTAAATAAAAAAGGTGTATGTTATGATAAATGAATTGGGTGTGTGTGTGTCTTGTTGCGACCATGTGAATATTTTCCTAAATATGTTCCACATAGTTGGCAGGGAACAGGCCTTGTTGACCATCTTTGCTGCAGCCACTCCACCAGGCTTCGTCCACCGTCTCCACATCACTGATGATGTCGCCGGGTTCAAAGGAGATCTCAGATTCGTCTGCTGTAAAAAATATATATGCTAATACATAAAAAGTCTGACAGACATTTACAAAGTAGGTATATGGGACAAATAAAATGCATGAAAGAAATAAAGAAATGACAACGTACCCGCTTGGTAGTCATAGAGGGCCTTCACGCACATTTGTGTCTCCATAATTTCCTGAATGACAACAAAGGAAACTATGAGTGGGAGTATCAAAATTGCTCTGAACAGTACAAATTTATGTTAAAATAAAAAGCGTTCTGTGCGCTAAAAGCTTAATTTTCTTTCCCATGTCACCGAACAGGAAGTGTGCTGATGTAACTCTACCTCTTGTCCATTCTCATAAACCTCCACTTTCTCTTTCTCCTCCTTCTCCTCCTCCTCCTCCTCCGCCTCCTCCTCCTCAACTTCCTCTTCCTTCTCCTCCACTTTAATGTATTCTCCCTTGACGGGTTCGAGGTGGTAGCACCCAGACAGCTCTGGGGAGCTGAGCTCGGTGTCCGATGGACTTAGGGATCGTTCTGGAGAAAGTGCATCAAAACATTCAGGCTTAGGACAGTAGATCGGTTGTTGTAATAATATCCCAATACGATAGCACTTTATTGTCAGAGCAATTCTGAAATTCGTCTTGCATCCCAGCAGCTCTATTTACAAACATCAGACAGGACCCACAAATACAATTTAAAATGCATACATTCATCATAACATTACAACAGACGACAACATTATGGCCCATCAGCATGCATTTGGTCTGGGATTAAGTGCCTGATTCAGTTCGAGGATTGACTGGTGAACAAAAGAGTGCTTTAGTTGGAACCCTACATCTCATAATACTAAACACGTGCGTTTAAAACATAGCAGGATGTAGGGTATTTAGATAATGTAGTGTGGTGTACTATAGTATATCATAGTATAATAAATGATAGTATCAAAGGTCTGTTTAAAAATATAATTTAGAGGCAGACCTATGCCGTTTTCTTCCACAGTGTCCCCGTTTGTGAAGCCATTGGTTGATACAATCACCGTAGCCTGTGAGATTTGCTGTCCATTCGTTTCCGTATCTGCAAAAAAATAAAAGTATGATATGCTATTTGCAATTCTATATTCTTAGAAAAAGCACCTTACAGTTAAATTGAAATGATGCAAGATGAGAACAAGAAGAGAACACTGTACCGGCCACTTCTAGCCCCGGCTCTTCCTCCAAGTGGACCAACATGCTTGACTCTTGCGGGAGCAGAGCACAATGCTGTTGGTCGTTCCCCAGTTCTTCATCCTCCGCCCCCCCGTCTTCCGCCTCCATCACTATTGGTCCTTCCACAGCAGCCTCTGGTTCTGTGTCCGATTCCTGGGCCGTCGGCTCCTCTCTCTGCACTGCGACGGGCTGACAGTGCGGCGGGGCGGTAGGAGGGGGTCGGGGCTCTGGCGCGGGTTCATCTTCACCCTTCCCTACTTCATTCTCCTCTTCTTCCTCTTCTTCCTCCACCAACACAGCCTGTGCTATGTAGCATGAGTCCAGCTCGGTGTGCACCGGAGTGGCAGCATGGAGGTCTGGAGGGGGGACACAGAGAGAAAAATGTATTCAGTGACGTATGAAAGCGGCATAAAGCTAAACCAATCCGGTATCCGGATTGACATTCAGGTTCCCCACCTCTGTTGGGCTGTGGACTGACGGGAAGTGGCGCACTGGGTGCCTGTGGCACTGGGTCCACCTCAACCTGGACTGGGGAGAAGGCCCGGACCGCCCACGCCTGACCCGGGCCGAGGGCCTGGGAGGCCTGGCTCTCGAGTGGTGTCATCGGCGTGGTCTCCCCTGCGTGGGCGGGTGAGGCGCTGTCGTCTCCCGGGGGACAGGACGCCAGGAGCGAGGCGGGGGGGGCGGACGGTTGCAGCGGGGCGGGGGACGTGGCGATGGCGGTGGCTGGGTCGTCCGACGCACTGTGGCGACGGCGCTGGTTGTGGGGGCGCAGGGTAACCCCGGGAGACGGAAGGCTGGGCGGGGCCGAGTCCGGGGGACCGGGGTGCACGGGGGAAGGGGGCGGGGACTTGGCCGGGGGCGGGCGGCTCTGGGGCGAAGGATGGAAGTCGGGGCTGGTGGGCGGGGGCGAGCGGAACATCGGAGAGGCGGGCCCCCGGGAGAAGGGGGAGACGAACGGGGGGCTGCGAGGGGAGCTGTCCTCGGGGGCCTTGGAGAAGATGAAGGCCGTGTCCGTCAGGCTGCGCTGGTAGCGCCGTGCCGGGGGTCTGCCTGCACACAGCGGGCCCAGAGGAAAGAGCATCAGTACCGTGAGGATGTTCAACACAGCAATCTAAAGGTGGCGTATTATCCCACCAGGTGTGAGTGTGATTAGCTGTTACAAGGCGTTTTGAAAATTGGCCTCTTCTGACATCACAAGTGGGCGTGTTAAAAACTGCAAGTTTATTCAGCTTCACCTCACCTCCACAAGGGACACCAAGTGGTGATTCAGGGTAATCGATAGCTCCTCCCACTATGAATAGAGGCCTAGTGAGGCCTTCAGCCCTTTGTTCTCACCACAACTGAGTGTGTGAAGGTGTTTGCCGTGTGTCTTTTGAATTCCCTTCACTGTAAGTTCCCCTTTACTCATTGGATTTTTTTTTTGATTTTTTTATTTAAATATATATATTTAGATAGTAAAACATTAAGTGAGCAACATGCAAAGACACACACTGTAACAGGATCTATGATATACTGTGCAGGTTTAATAGACGGAGACACTCATGTTGTGGGTGTAGCCTTGGGTACTTTATTACATGCTTGTTTACGTTACAGGTGTTCACCCCTAAACCTTCCCCAACCTCCTTACAGGTTCCTACGCGTATCACTACACACACAACACACAGAAACCAGTAATGTATTAAACAAAAAAATAACAAACGGGCAAGGCAACACACACTGTCGCAACCCCGATCGTCGGCGGCTGGGATTTCCAAAGGAGACGCTCCAAACAGTGCGTTCTCCCCCTACTGCGTCTCTCCGACTCCGCTGTCTCCCCCGTCTGGTGTGTGGTCGGTCCTTAAGAGGCCTCTCCCGTCTCCCTCCCCCAGGTGATGTGTGGTTCGACCCCCCCAGTTGGATCAGGGTTGCCACACACCCCCACCCTTAGCTGCAAGTCGGGGACCCCCCGGGATAGACCTAGGCAGGCGTCCCTCCGGGACAGTGCGTCTGCGCGTCCGGGCCGATGGACCACCTGGAAGTGGTAGTCCTGCAGCGCCAGGAACCAGCGCGTCACCCGGGCGTTGGTATCTTTGGCATTCGCCATCCATTTCAGGGGGGCGTGGTCTGTGACTAGGGTGAAGGTGCGTCCGAGGAGGTAGTAGCGGAGCTTCTCCAGGGTCCACTTTATCGGCAGCGCCTCCTTCTCTACGGTAGAGTAGTTTCTCTCGCTGGCCAGGAGTTTCCGGCTGATGTAGGACACCGGGTGCTCCTCGCCTGACCGGACCTGTGACAGGACCGCTCCCACCACCTCAGATGCATCGGTGTGGACGACGAAGGGGAGGTTGAAGCCCGGGGATGATCAGGAGTGGCTCGATGCAGAGGGCCTGTCGGAGGCATGAGAACGCCTCCTCGACCTTCTCCGTCCACTCCACTCGGTCGGGTAGAGCACTCCACGTCAACTCGTGGAGGGGGCTGGCCAGTGTCGCGAACGCAGGGATGAACCGTTTGTAGTATCCCACGAGTCCCAGGAACGACTTCACCTGCCTCTTCGTTCTCGGCCGGGGCCAGGTCCGGATGGTCGCTCGTCCTGCGGCTTCACGCTGCCCCTCCCAACCCGATAGCCCAGGTAGGACGCCTCTTCGAGGCCCAGGCGGCACTTCTTGGGGTTGGCCGTGAGGCCGGCGGCTCGGAGCGCCCCCAGTATGGCACGGAGGTGGTGTAGGTCCCAGGTGCTGCTGTGTATGACGATGTCGTCTATCTAGGCGGCGGCGTACTCCCCCCCAGTCCATCATCCGTTGGAAGGTCGCGGCAGCCCCATGCACCCCGAACGGGAGGACCGCGTACTGGTACAGTAAATGGTCCTCCCGTCAGGGGTGACGAACGCCATCTGCTCTCGGGCCCACTGGGTGAGGGGGACCTGCCAGGATCCCTTTGTTAGGTCCAGGGTGGTAACTTCTATTAGCGGCATAGGTATGAGGGGATTCCGCACAGAGGGTCTCGGGGCGGTGCGTTGGCACTCAGGGCACGCCCGGCAGTATTCCTCAACGTTCTTTTTCACCCCCGGCAAGTAAAACCGGTTCAGTATTCTATCCCTCGTCTTGTCCATCCCCAGATGGGCCCCCAGAAGGTGGGTGTGGGACTTTGCTCACGTATGGTCTCGGAACGACCAACTGTTCCGCCTCCTCACCCCCCCTCTGTACCACCCTGTACAGCAACCCCCCCCTGGTGCTAAAGTGTGGGTACTGCCGACCACTCAGCGAGTCCCGTGATAGGCCCTCATGGACCTGTACGTATCCCCAGGCGATTCTGAGGGCGTTTTCCTCCAGCTGGGCGGTGGCGAACTGACCTCCCCTTTTGGCACCTACCCCGTCGGCCAGGGGAAAGTCGGAGAAGTCGACGAGGGGCCAAAGTCTCCCTCCCATTGGGAGGAGGTGTCTGCTCGGAGGCGGTCATCGTGTCCGGGGTCCCCAGGGGAAGGGAGACCGTGGACGAGGCGTGTGTCTGCCGCACCGCCTCTCTCGGGGGTCTGTTAAGGAACTCGTCAGAGTCGGACCGGGATGGCGCGGGAGGGGCGGCCATATAGGCGGGCCGACTACGCAACCGGCGTGGTCTGATCCGAGGTTGTCAGTGTTGGTGCCCGAGGCTCGGTCCCTAAGGGTCTTGGGAATCGGTCCGTTCGTGGGACCAGCAGGTGATGATCTGGTTCGGGTTAGCTGCCGCGCGTCGCTCGGTCCGTGTCTCGTCCCCTACGGGGGCCGGGGTTGTCCCGCCGCACAGCCGCTGGGTGACTTGGTGATTCTCCAAGAGCTCCACGAGGTCGTTCACCAACCTGGGTTGGTTCCCGGAGGCCCAGCGTTTGGCCCCGGCAGAGCTCGGATGCAACGGTCAATTACCAGCCGGTCCAGCAGCGGGGGGCCCTCCCCCTCGACGAGCCACCGCTCCGCCAGGCGGACGAGTTGCGAAAGCTGGCTTCTCACCGACCCCCGTGGGTCGTAAACCCAGTCGTGGTATCGTTGCGCCTGGGCTGGCAGGTTGTGTCCGTAATGGGCCCGCTTGAGCGTGGGGTAATGGGCCGCCTGGGGCGGGTTGAGATCCCGGTAAGCGCGTTGGGCGTCCCCGGTCAGGAAGGGCACTAGGATAAAGCCCCACTGGTCTGGTGGCCACCTTTCCCAATCCGCGGTCCGCTCAAAGATCTCGAGGTACGCCTCGACGTCATCGTCCGGTCCCATCTTGGTGATCCGCTTCGTGGGGACGGCGTGGGCAGGTTCCCGTCCGAGCTGCTCGGCCATCCGGATCATGCATCGCCGCAACACTTCGATCTCCTCGTCCTGTATTGCGGGTTGGTCACCTGGTTGCGTCATGGTCTGCCGAAGGATCGCATTGCCTGCATTCTCCACCACTGTGGCAACCCCGATCGTGCTCAGGTGCTCTTCATCTCCTTAATTTGCAACGGCCGGGTTGCCACAACACACACACACACACACATCTCGATAAAACTGAACAGCCAAAAATTAAAACCTAGATAAAAATAAACAGGAAAAAGGTCAAACACAAAGTACTACAGACGGTCGAACACAAAGCCATGCAGAAGGGTTAAATAAACATAATAATATGTAAAATATATATATAGTGTGGCAACCCCGATCGTCGGCGGCTGGGAATTTAAAAGGAGACGCTCCAAATGGGGTTGCGGGTCAACGGTTTTTATTCGTTCACCTCACTTGTAAAAAAGGTCAAACAAAAGAGAACAAAGGTTCTTCTTCTTATGGGGTAAAAAGGGTCAGTCTCTGGCTCTGGTCTGGCTGCGTGGACGGCGCTCAGTCCTGGGGGGAAACGTTTAGGCGTTACTACGGGTTGGTGCGTTCTCCCCCCCCTGCGTCTCTCCGACTCCGCTGTCTCCCCCGTCTGGTGGGTGCTTGATCCTTAAGAGGCCTCTCCCGTCTCCCTCCCCCAGGTGATCCCAATGTCCGTGATTGCCCGGGTGTGCTTGATGCGTGCTCCTGCGCCGCCATGCTGAACGGCACATACCTCCCTCAGACTACCTGTCCACGGAGCTGGCGTGGTTCGACCCCCCCCAGTTGGATCGGGGTTGCCACAATAGTAAAACAATAAGTGATAAACACACAAAGCAAATCACTCCCCCTGTCTCCTGAATATGAATCTGATACTGGTCTCATCAGAATGGGAGATCGACTTCGAAGAGTGGAGACACTTGATTTTGAAAATATCCATCCAATTGTATTGGATCCAAAACCTCCCCTGACCAAACTCATTATCAAGCATTATGACGAGAAACTGCTCCACCCAGGCTCAGAACGTGTACTGGGCGAAATGAGACGCAGATACTGGATTCTGCATGGTCGCCAGGCCATAAGACAGCACCAACACCAGTGTCCAGACTGTCAAAGATGGAGAGCCAATCCAGTCATTCCCAAAATGGCAGACCTTCCTCCAGCCCGCCTTAGATTTTCTAAGACCGCCTTCTGGTCCACAGGCATGGACTGTTTTGGGCCTTTCACAGTTAAAGTAGGTCGCCGCTCTGAAAAAAGGTTGGCCATTCTATTCAAATGCTTGACAACTCGCTGCATACATATCGAGCTGCTTGACAGTATGGATGCAGATACCTTCCTGATGGCCTTCAGGAGATTTGTTTCACGCAGAGGGAAACCCTTTGAACTCCTCTCTGACTGTGAAACTAATTTCAGAGGAGAGGCAGAGCTGCAAAATGCCTTCCAGGCCATGGCACCAGATTTAAAGCAGCAATTGGCCCACACACAGGGGAACTTTCAATTCAATCCTCCATCTGCCCCACATTTTGGCGGAAGCTGGGAACGAGAGATAAAATCAATCATAGTGGCCTTCCATGTTGCAGTAGGAAACCAACCAACAACGGAGACAGTCCGACACACAGTCATGGTTGAAGTAGAAGGTATTCTGAAATCAAAACCTCTCGGATACATCTCCTCTGACCTTGCTGACCAAGACCCTGTCACACCAAATATGTTGCTGATGGGGCGGCCAGACTCCTCTCTTCCTCAGGCAATCTACTGTGGAAGTGAACTCCTTCGCAGGAGGAGATGGCGCCACAGCCAGATCTTAGCAGACCATTTCTGGACAGCCTTTATTCACCATTACCTTCCGAACCTTCAAATCAGGCAGAAATGGGAAACTGACAAAGGGAACATGGAGTCAGGTCAGGTGGTGATGGTAGTTGACCCCCAATATCCTCTTGGCCCATCGGAAGGATAACTGAACCCTACCCTGGAAAGGACGGAAGGGTCTGCAGTGCTAAGGTCATCCTTAAAGGCCGAGCATACATACGCCCTGTTTCAAGATTAATCTCAGTTCCCGGAAATCACAGACGAAGAAACGAAATGAAACGCATTTGCTGCACAAATCCGGGAGCGGCTGTTAGAAACTGCAAGTTTATTCAGCTTCACCTCACCTCCACAAGGGACACCAAGTGGTGATTCAGGGTAATCGATTGCTCCTCCCACTATAAATAGAGGCCTAGTGAGGCCTTCCCCCCCTTTGTTCTCACCACATCTTCACCACAACTGAGTGTGTGAAGGTGTTTGCCGTGTGTCTTTTGAATTCCCTTCACTGTAAGTTCCCCTTTACTCATTGGATTATTGTTTGTTTAAGAAATGATTGTGATGGTTTAATAGCTAATAATTAATTAATTACCTAAGTTAATTACCTAAATTATGTTATGAAGGCTGTTATGAAACCTGGGTGGAGCAGTTTCTAACAGGGCGTGTCCACCTGGATGTTTGACGGATGGATGATCGACGTTTGCTGCAGTCCACTGGGTAGGCTGGTAGACTGATCTATCCAGCACACATCTGAGTGGACACGCCCACTTGTGATGTCAGAAGAGGCCGATTTTCGAAACGTCTTGTAATGGCTAATCACACTTGCACTTAAGGATGAATGACCACACACACACACACACACACACACACACACACACACACACACACACACACACACACACACACACACACACACACACACACCTGTACCACTGCGGGGAGATGTGGGGCTGAGGGGGCTCTTAGACGAGGAAGAGAGCTGTCTGAAGAACTCCCGAGGGTTCATGGAGCGCTGGGAAACCAGGACTGCTGCCTCCTGCAGGTTCAAGGTATATCATAGAACAATAAGAGACACAGTTCTCTACAGTATGGTCGACTGTTATTACTACTTAATTCAGTTGTTCATGTTGCACGATATATGAGAAGATATTGCATTACTTTATAACTAATCCTAATTACTTGCCTAGCAAGCAGACGAATCTGCGAGATGTTTTTATTTGCCCTGGCATATATGACTGGTCATTGTCACAGTCATTGTATCTAATATGGGGGGGTTCGATTTGATGAGTGACAGTGTACGGTCGGAACACCACTGTGGCATTTTCTAGAACAACTTAGATTATTGCCGCCGATTGGTCACCTATTTCGTAGCTCTGGGAGGTTCCAGCCTAATAGGCCTTTGTGAATTGGTCTGGTGATTAGGGCAGAACGATTAATCGAATTCAAACCAACATCGTGATATAATAGAACGCGATTTGTAAATCGCGAAGGCTGCGATACTGACTGGAGTTCAGCATAATTAGTATTTATTTCTCTTTTACCATTCAATAGTTAAATAACGATTTTATAATATCAATTCATCTCAAAAAATATAGGCCTGGCCTAAAGGAAAAAGCAGTTAATATTTTGACTCCTTACAATGTTGAGTTGGTCAGCCTATATAATGATTTATTGCTTGCTTAGTGAATAATACAGGACATTAGGAACTTTCAAAGAAATATCTCATAATAAATCGCAATCACAATATTGGTTGAAATTATCGCAATTAGATTATTTTCCAAAATCGTTCAGCCCTACTGACGATGTCAGGCTACCTCATTATGTTTAATGTAATCCTCTTCACAGCAATCATTCACTTTACTTTTTTGGTATTTTGCCCAATAATTGCTGGCAGCTTTTTCTTGTGTCTATTAGCGATACCATTTCATTGAGCCAACAAGGAAAACAATCACTCTGAAATCATTATTTTCTTTTTCATCTGATTTCTCATTCTTATCATTTTACTGAAACACCAATTTTCACTGACACTACAGTAACAATCATTATTCCCTGTTATGTATTATGTAGTAATTGTATGCTCTTTGTGTCTTTAGTTGTCTGTCTTGTTTGTATGTGTGTAATGTTTTTGGCATTTTGTTCAGGACCCCTCGAAAATGAGATGGTACATCTCAAGGGGTTATCCTAATAAAATAATTTCAATCAAATCATAAAAACAAGTTCACTCTTTTTACAATCAGAGGACATGTGACAAGGAGAAAAAGGGGCTTTAGTGAAAGCACATTGGACAGCGCTGTCATCATGAGGACGTACCGCTGCCATCTCTATGGACTCACTCCTCTTCAGACGGGCCCTCATGTTGTCCTCATGCTCCCTCTGCTGCTGCACCTGCCAGCAGGGGACCACACACTCAACGTACGCACAACTAATGGCCTAGTGGTACACCTACAGAGTTTCTCATGTCTTCACATAAACCTGCACACACGCACACGCACAAACAGACACAGACACACACACGCACAAGAGAACATACATATCCACCACATTGTCTTGGGAATCTAAACTATGAACTCACCCATCTTGATTTCTCATGCCCGCGTAACTCTTCTTCTTTCTGTGCCTCTTTTCTCCTGAGAATTAAACATTTAAAAATTGGTAATGTTTATCAATAATTAAGTTTTATAATTGCAGTGGATTTACTCTTTGATTCAACACCTTTTGTTATTTTTGCTGACCTTTTTATTGTGCTCACTTAATGTATTACACAGGGCAGCCAGTAGAGGGTGCTAAATTAACAAGAGTATGAACTCATGGTAACTCAGTAGCTTTTCAAACCTCTGCTCTTCAATCATCTGGAGCTTTTCGTTCATCTTCCTATCTCTCTCATCGGCTTCCCTGCGTTCGTTCTGAACTCTTTCCCTCTCTAGACGCCTTCTGTCCTCCAACATACGCCTCCTCTCCTCCTCCTTTCGCTGCTCCTCCTCGCGCTGAGACAAACGGTCCGAGAAAAAAGGGGGGAAAAATGTGACTCATGTACTTTAAACCGGTAGTCAGTAGTTTGCTGACCTCAATGGGTAGCATCCTTCCTGCCGGATCACATTTCAATGATTCCAATTGTGGAGTACATATTAGGAGTTTCCTTTCACCTCTGCACATGCCCAGAAGGAGTCTCTGTTGATTCTCCTCATCTCCATAGCAGCGTTTGTTTTTCTGTAGTTGGTGCCCTGAAAAAAACAAAAATGTGTGATTTTACTATGGTCCTCTGTCTCCCCCTAATGGACAAAAAGGACATTGCAAGAAACCCACCACTGTCTCTTCTTTCTCTGCAGACCGGGAGCTCCTTCTGACTCGCTCCATTGGCGCTCGCGCTTGAACTTTACTGTGCTCGGCTGCGATCAACTCCTCTGTGACATCGTCCACCTTCTCTGCACTGATAAACACATGGGACTCCTAGGAACAGAAGAACATTGGGAGCTGTGAGACATTGCTTAAATCCTGACTTGAGAGAAGAAGAGTGTGTCTCTATCTCTGCATACACAAATGTATTTGGTTTATGAGCACATCTGTTTTATATGGAGGAATGGATGGTTTGTTTCTCTTTATGTTCTATCTTTCTTTCGTTTATTGTGAGGCATACAGTGTTGATTTCATTGGGGCATCACCCACAGTGTGTTGAACCTGAAGGCACTGTAAACAAAAGCATAGGAGCAAACTAAGACACCATCACAGGAGGAGACTGAGTGAGCACAGCGTAATGTGGAGAGGCCCGGGCTGTTCTGAAAGTAACGGCTGACCCAGAAAGCAGGACTGTTTAACCCGCTTCAAACGTGTTCAGGTGCATTCATCAAAAACGTCCACGTTTTCCTTCCACACGGTTCCATCTGCAAGTCATGCATCCTGGAGATAAAATAAATACTGTACTCTCCAGTTCGTTCTCCCCTCTCCACCCATTTGTCTTCCCAACTTCTCCTACTTTCTTCGATTTCTTCCTTCTTTATTTATTTTTATTTTTCCATCCAACGTCGTTCGATTCATGTTTTGCTAATAAGGATGTGGGGGACTGCCCTGACAGGAGGAGCTGCCCAGTGGATGGTGATGGTGGTGGTGGTAGGCGTGGTTAAGCGGTTGTTAATGCCTGTTCATCTTATTGGTCTGTCGTGTGACCTCACCTTAACCCTGCTCTGTCCTCATGATCACTCACCGAGTGTCGAAAGTGAGGCACCTTCTCGACCATGGAGGGTTTTTAGGCTAGGTTTTCATTTGTGTGAATTTAATCCAACGCTATAAACTCAAGCGGCTCATTCATCGGTCGGTTGCCAGGCTCTGAGATCAACAAACAAAGGTGCGTTTGTAACCGATGGCTCCGGATGACTGAGTGATTCAGAACTTACATAAACAATGACAGATCCTTGATATGTTTCTTCTTTGTCCTTCAGTGGCCTAAAGCGACCGCATCTTAGTGGAGATACATCAGATCAAACACACTGACACACAGACGCAAATCCAGATTCACATCCAAAGCATCCCACACACACAGGTACAAAGAGCTGGGAGCTAGTCTTGACACACCGCACTCACTACCAGCTGAGACCTGTGCTGTAGGAGGGATGGTTGGATGGAAGAAAGTAGAAAGAAAGAAGAATGGACAAACAAACTCAGAAAAAAAGGGTTACGGTTAGGGTTAAAATTAAAATACCAAAAGTTCCCCTCACACAGGGGGTTGTCCTATTATTAAAAACATTCCATGCTGATCCCTCGTACGAGAACTTGTATTTTTCTGAGAATATTAATAGTATAATATTTTGTTGGGTGATCTCCTGTCTTCATAAGGCAACACAAGAGCGGCCTAAAGCCACACACTCCCCACGCTGTTATCCTGCTCTTCCCCGAAATATGAATAATGTGAATTCTGTGTTCTGAAAGTTCTATGAACCTTCAACAATGTTGTGTAGGTTCTCCCACTACTGACAGAATAGTTTAAATATCCACTCTGGGCCATCTAGGACTTTATTCTCTGGTTCCTCTGTGATGTAGTCGCTGTGAATATGCTAGAATGATGGTTTTCTATTTCATTTGGAAAGGGTGCTAGAGACTATTCGTCGACTGCTACTATAAACTCCCAAAACAGAAGTAAACATGGACAATATAATCTGACGGTATCATGTAAAGGATGCTGTGAGAACAAACGTTGGTTGATTTATCAACATACATACACATGTAACAAACAGAACATATTTGGGGAGATTCCTAAATGCGAGAGGTAAACACGATTCCTGCTCTGACTGGCTGCTGGTTTTGAAAGGCGATTTCTGGAATCAAATCTTATCTGGGGAACAGTAAGCGATTTATTTTCATTGCTACCAGATGGTGTTTGCAGACAGGGGTATGACACATCGCCTCGCATCCTATTTCACCGGCATTCCTTGATGTCTGAAAATAACTTTGAAACAGAACGATAACGGTGGGTTAAGTGCCAAGTGCTCAGAACGCTTTATCGCCGACACGTTTGTGTCTGAGAGGCGGCCCGAACTTCACAGGATGAGGAGAGGATCTTCCAGTCAGCATAACCATGGGGTTACACAGTCCCGCTAATGCTCAACACATGCTGCGGCCGTGATGTCTGCACGGGGGAATGTGTGTTCTATCAATTTGAATCAGCCTCAGCTAATAAAAGACAAGAATAGTCAAGTTGTGTGTGTGTGCATGTGTGTGTGTTTCTGTTATCAGCCTATTGTGAACCAACCCACCAAAACAAAATTTAATTCTGACATTAATATATTTAACACACACACACACACACACACACACACACACACACACACACACACACACACACACACACACACACACACACACACACAAACACGCACGCACACACACACACACACACACACACACACACACACACACACACAAACATACACACGAAATGCATAGTTTCGCCTCAAGTCCTATTGATGTCTTTAGTTTCTTTCTTGTACATATAAAAAAATGCATGGGAAGATACCAGATTCCAGAGTGCAGTCTGTCACAGTCCAGGTCCCAAAACCACTCCGCTCTCTCCAGAGTGCTCCACCGCCTGGGGTTTTGCCTTTATATGGAAACGGGTCAACCATGGAGGTTGACCCGAAGGTTAAGCTTAACCCCTGAACCAACCCCAGGTTAAATATGAAGTGAATGCTAAATCAGAGGCAGCCAACAAGCGCCTTGACGTCAATCGCGTTTTACTGCTACTCTCACAGCTTGAGCTCGATTCACACGTCTACTAACAAAACATGAAACGCAAATTTTTTGAGGCTTCGTGTTGTGTTTGAATGTTTCCAGTTCACTCCATTGCCAACATTTCCCCGGAATCGTTTCTTTCTCCCACTTCCCGCCGCGGCTGTCACAACGAGTGTGGCAGCTCTGAATTGGGGATTCGTCTGTCACCGGGGGCAACGCAAAAGACACAATGGCCCTTCCACCAGAGCCCAGTCCCCCTCAGCCCCACTGTCGGGATGAAAGCACGGCGGACGAGAATAACCGCACACTGACACAACCGACACAACAGGAAGCGCAGAGCAGGACAGGAAACACTCTGGAGACAATGCAAGGTAAACTTCCGTGTGTAAATATAGTGTTTTCATTCTGTGTATGTCCCTCTTTAAGTCGGAATTGGAAGTGTCGTGAAAAATACGGATCGATAAGAAGGAATGGAAATGGGAGTAGCCAGGTGGCGTGTAGTAGCTACGGCATACAGCCTGGCTATTGCCAGACCAAGCTCAATGGTAGATTGCACGTTGGTCTAGGGAGGCTGCTGCCATTTTCTGCAGCACAAGAGGCGTGATCAACGTGCCTTGTTCCACTGACTGTGTACACAATTGGCCGCTTGCTGTCGCTGACCTGTCGTCATTGTGTTGAACCAGCCAATAGTGTGCCAGGGGGAGAAGCCAGCTTGGTGATTGGCTCCCGCAAAAACATATCAGAAGCAGAAAGAAATGCATTGCTCTCCTCCAGACCATTCTGCAAGGCGAATTCAAATCGCCGGCAGAACGGGCTGGGGGTACCAAGTCTATCCGGCATACACTTGAGGCATTGTGCGTGTGTGCAAGTTTCCATCCCCAACACTGAACCTAACTGTGTTATTCTGTGTTATCCGTTGCCGTGGAGATGGTTTCATCACAACCCCAAGGTGAGTAACTCAGGGCTATCTGACCAAACAGTGAGTCGGCGGCTGAATATCGAACCTACCTTGAAGAAGTTCCTGATGGCGGCCATGTGGTTGGAACATTCCGTCCTGCGGTATTCATCCACATTTTGTCCCATCTACAGACACACACAGAACCCCATCAGACCCCTTCACACATATTCCATAGCCTCTATTTCAGCAGTACCGTAGTACTGCTGAAAAGTAAAGTAATGATACAATAACTTTCCAAAAATGTCAATAACTATTCCAATCTATACCAAATCTAAAAGTGTGTGTGGAGATGGCTGGCTCAACATGTGCAACAGGTGTGTGCAGCCTCAACCAGACCCAGAGTCCAATCAGACTCTGGTCAGGAGAGGCTGCTTGAACCAGCCATCATCCACACACACTCGACAACATTTAAAACACATCATTTCAGAGCTGCAGGAAGAATGCATTTATCCATATGCAAGGCCATAGATTTGTTTGCATACTTCAATAAGCAGGTTTGCTCATGTGAATTGGCCACAATCTTCAACCATGTATGAGTGTGATAGTTTCATCCTTTTGGTATTATTAACATATTTCTTATCCTTTTAGTGATTTCTTTGAGCGTGTACTGATATTTCACAATAGTTAAAAAGTTTTAAGTATGAATCAATATTGATTGATTGACTTGAAGTCTGATGAGCACATGGTTAATGTGGGTGGTCCCTATTGCTTGAACTCACCCAGCTGATCATAGCGATGCACGGGCCTCCTGTCTCCGCCGTCCCGATTCTGCAGAGACCATACTGGGGCTTGGCCATGTGAAACTTTCCTGCCAGCTCTGCCACACCACCCGCTGGAGCGATCAGAGAGCCACAGGGGTATATATAGGAAGGGCAGGGCAGAAGATGGTATCAAAATAAAAAGGAAAACTGAAATATACTGAAACCATATTCAATATTCATTAGGAGACAGATCAATAAAACTCAGATCAAAGTGAAAGTGATTTATTATTTGTGTCTCCGCTTCCAGATAGTCTGCGTCTAAACTTGCTTATGAGGAACACGATTCCTGTGTTATGTTCTGAGCTATCTTACCTCCAGAGTCTGCCAGTTTGAGCTTGTTGCTGATTCCTTCATATGTGAACAAAGCCCTGTGGACAGAGAGGCAGATGAGCCGACGTCACTCAACAAAAAAGAGCACAGGAGAAATTGTGTGTGTGGGGAGCCTGGATAAGCTTTGCTCACTGTGAATCTATAACAACAACAATATAAATTGTAACATACTGTATCTTTATGGAAAATTCCCCAGCAGGTTGACAGCCTCATTCACCATGTGTTACTTCAATCATTGTGATCATAATTACCCACACAAAGATGCACGCACATGCACAAACACAGAAAACCACAGACACATGTGCAAACCTCCCCCCACCCAAACATTTGTGTGTCTCACATACATTTGCATATACGTGTTTGTTCTTCAATTACACGTGGTCTCTGCATCATATCCAGACACACACACACACTTTGTCCATACAAAGCAGTCTTAATTATTCAGGAAAAAATGTCTCTTCATTTGTGACGCATGCCCTCATTTCATTTGCTCCTTCTCTTTCTCTCTTGTTCTTCCATTAATCTCTCTCTCTCTCTCTCTCTCTCTCTCTCTCTCTCTCTCTCTCTCTCTCTGTCTGTCCTTCAACCCTTGTACGTCCGCGGGGCAGGGAGACACAGTAAGGCCCATTCATGGTGTTGGCCTCGCCGTCCGTGGGCTCGCACCTGAGTGTTCAGTCAGGGCTGTTCTGCGCTACCGTTTCCGACATGTGACAGGAAGAAACCTGTCCCCCCTGCTCTTCAGAGTCAATCAGGCTTTGTAACATAGCAACCGTGCAACAACACCACGGCTGTCAAGAGCTGCATTTTCAAGGGTTATTTTAGATTAAAAAAGTAGAAAGTAAATTGGATGAATGAATGCTATTGAGCATTGTCAAGCAAAGACCCACCTATGCTCTGTAATGCAATGTCTACTATAACTATTGAGCTATTTAGGAGATGCTGTAATTCAAAGCTATAAACAATGATTATTTTTTTACAGGTCATTCGTGGGCGGATAGGGATTTCAAGTCCTGAACCTTTGGACTCCCATCTGAAAGGTTATGTGTTGAGAAACCCAATAAAAAAAAAAAATTGAACGTAACATCTTTGTTCTACTTTCTTCCCCTTATCAGCGTTGAGCATTTACCAGCAAGCAAAGCAACGCACGGAGCAGACAGCCAACGTGATCCTTATTCAATCCTCATTTCCAAGCAGTTGGGGTTGAATCCTGTCTGCAAGTGACCTAGAGAAGGTAACATTGTCACCTCTCGACTGCTCTTTTGGCTTGAATCGTGATTGAGTTCCTCTCTGAAGAGCAGTCAGGGCTGTGTCGACAACATCTGGAACAAAGCATCAGCGCAGAAGGTCATGAGTCCCTATTACAACAGGCCAAAGGTGAGCTGTCTGTGCTTTCATCTGAGTGCATGTGTTCCTACACTGAAGCACATTCTCCATGCATGTCTGTACCACTGTACTGACACGCCATCATCAGATGACTGAGAGGGAGAGAGTGAGGAACAGAGGGAAAGAAAGAAGGAGAGAGAGAGGGGGAGAGAAAGAGGGAAGATTTTTCCTACTAAATAACATTTCCAAGGGCAATGACCTCTCAAAGGCATCTATACAAACACGTGCAACCATGAACAAAGGCTGACAGCACGTCTGAATAGCCTTTCTGAATCACACTGATATTATTTGTTCTACAATTACGCTCTGTCTGTCTAAAGGCCAGAGAGCAACATAAATCAGTCCCAGTGTGTCTGCGTGGGCTAGTGGGAGGGGGGATACGCATCTAGATGTGTGTGTGTGTCTGTGTGTCTGCATCCAGGCGTGCCTGAGAGTGTGTGTGTGTGTGCGAGATCCACACACATACACTAACACACATAAGCAGGGGCACAATGAGCATGCTGTATTAACAGTGCAGGAAAATAAAGACTGGCAGAGTATGAGTGTGTGTCTTTATGATGGGGCGGCAGTAGCTCAGGAGGTAGAGCTGGTTTGCTGGTAACCAAAAGGGTGCTAGTTCGATCCCCGGATTGTTAATCTGTCCCTAAGCAAGGCACCTAACTCTAAGTCGCCTTGCATTGCTGTCACTTCCATGGGTGAATGACTGGGAGAATGTTAGGCAATATAGTAAAGCACCTTGGGTAAAAGCGCTATATAAATGCAGTCCACTTACCATATCATATACATATGTGAGTCTGTCAAGCCGACTTTAGTGTACTACCATCCGTGTGTTGCCATGACCACCATACACGGTAACACGACTGTTATTTTGAACCATAGCTACATGCCATTCCGATACCTAGCCACATGCAGTAGTAGCATGATTCTGAGTTCTCTCCTCCTGATCATTCACACCACAGAGTCTGCTGTGGAGCCCATATCCGGACCTGAGGAAGGAGCTTATGTTATACTGTGATTAGTCCTGGTGGCATTCCTGAAGGTCAGGGTCAAAGGTCGCAGGGCCACTGAAGGAGGCTTAATTTCATGCGCATATTCTCCATCTCCACGGGCTGGGCAGCCCACGGCTGGAGCTGTTTGGCCTCTTTGTTCCACAGATAGCATCATAGGAAGTGGGTTTGCATGATGTAATTAGATGATATTGTGTCCATGATTCAGCCTAAACGCCTGAATATACTTTTCAAGATAAGAAAACGTCATCACGTGCAAGATAAAGCATGAATGGCCATCCAACGAAAGAATGAGCACAAGGATAAATGTATGATGTTATTTTTTAGTTTGTAGTAATACGTTGGGCCAGTATGACAAACATACTATTCAACTCTTGCTGAAGGTTTCACATCTGTGTGCAATATCACCTTTAAAATAGGGAATAGATTGCAGTGCTGTTGCTGTTGTTGTTAATTTTGTTGTTACCAACAAGAGAATGCCACAAAATCTGAATGGTAAAAACAAAGTGAGAAGCCATGAGCTTGAACGTTTGCTGGGAATTACAAATCATATAAAAAGAAAAGTAGGGTATTTAAACGTTGTTGTGGGTGAGTCAGAGGACAGAAAGGGGAGGGCAGAAAGAGCTGTTCTCCTTCACACATGTAGGTTTCCTGTGGTATGCACTGATGAGGAAAACAGACTCCTTGTCTCTCTACAGGCCACCTTCCAACCGGGCCAGGGAGAGGAGGAGAGGGGAGGGGGAGGAGATGAGGGGAGGGAAGAGGAGAGGAGAGGAAAGGAGGAGAGAGCAGATGGAAGGAGAGGGGAGGGGAGGGGAGAAAGAACAGTGAAGGTAAGAGTAAAGTGCTCCAAACACCAATGCTCAAGCGAAGAGAGCAAGCAGCAGCAGAACTTTTGCTTTCAAATAGAAGGCACATTAAATCCCATCCAATCTCATCCAGATGACTTAAACAGATCAACAACACGCATTTAAAACTGTAGGCGGAAGCAGAATAAATATATGCCTTGCACTCCACAATGGTTTTCAGCTCTGACTGCGGTTAGGAAGGTTCATTGACCAACGTACGAGCGGGATAAAAGTGAATGTGCTTTAAGTGTGCAGTTTGTACATGTGGTCCTTGTATGTTTAAGCCTTAACAAAGAAAGAATAGTGGAATAAAGACAAGGGGAGAGAGAAGGGCAGAGAAGAGAAACCCCATGCAGAGAGAAAAACAGACATCAAGGCCTGAAACATTGGTCCTGCAATGTATTTCAATCAAATACACACGCAGACACTCTGTGTGTGTGTGTGTGTGTGTGTGTGTGTGTGTGTGTGTGTGTGTGTGTGTGTGTGTGTGTGTGTGTGTGTGTGTGTGTGTGTGTGTGTGTGTGTGTGTGTGTGTGTGTGTGTGTGTGTGTGTGTGTGTGTGTGTGTGTGTCCACTACCACACACACATTGATTCTGTATACATAGATAGTACACACAGGGTAATTCAAGTGCATTGCACAGACAGGACCAAGCCAATAACAGCAGGGTGGGTTTACTTTGGAGGACACCTGAAGCCAAGAACCTTTCCTATGATAAATGTAAACAGTGATCTCTCTCTCTCTCTCTCTCTCTCTCTCTCTCTCTCTCTCTCTCTCTCTCTCTCTCTCTCTCTCTCTCTCTCTCTCTCTCTCTCTCTCTCTCTCTCTCTCTCTCTCTCTCTCTCTCTCTCTCTCTCTCTCCAGATGATAAGGATCTTGCTTAGCCTCCCCCTGTTCAGTGGATTCATTTGTCTTTGAAGTCTCACCTTGACGTTTTACTGCACAGGCCAATATTATATATTTTTATATATTTAATTTTTATTCTTACAGATACAATCCATGGCTCCCATCCTTTTAGTTCCAGCCAAAGAGGAATGCAGAGGTGAAATCACTTCATGCCTTTATGAACTTTAATATATGAACACTTTTTTCCTTCAAACATGAAGAGATCTATGCGTGCTGCTGTCCATATTCAACAAAACTTTAGTAAAAATTAGTTAACCGTCACACATGACAACACATGAAATCCAAAGGGGTTGCCATTACGACAGCTGTTCACCAGCATGTACCTAAACAACACAGAGAATATTGTTAGTGTGGGCATTGTTAGTGTGTCCTCGTATAGTAACTTAGAAACGTGACTTTTTCTGCATGTCCACATCTGAGTTTACTTAGGCACCTGTCTCAGGAAACATGTATAAAAACATACATATATATATAAAGGTTTCCTCAACCTTTCACGCACACAAGCGATATCTCACCTTTCTGTTTCCCATTAGTCAACTACACTGGGTCTGGATGTACTCTCTCTACCTACCCAGTCTGTCTTCTTGACAGAAACACCTTGCGGGCCGGTACGGGATTGAGTCATTTAGTCATTTGTTGCCAGCAGGGGAGGAGAGAGAGATTTAAACACATGCTGCAGATAAAATGTGCACACACACACACAGAGAGTGCGAACGGAAAATGGATGGTGCCTGGGAAATGTACACCGGAATATATGGTGAGACTGGACTGATCACTCCACAGGCACAGATCAAAGATCTCCCCAGACAGAACCCTGCAGTCTTTCTCCCTCTCAATGTCTGACTCTCGTTCTCTTTGCTTGGGCTTTTGCTATGACTGGTCATCGTTTTATCTTACCTCTCCCCATCATTTCTTCCTCTGTTTCTTATTTAGTTGGGGGTTCCTTTTTCTGTTCTCTCTCTCGCTCTCTCTCTCTCTCTCTCTCTCTCTCTCTCTCTCTCTCTCTCTCTCTCTCTCTCTCTCTCTCTCTCTCTCTCTCTCTCTCTCTCTCTCTCTCTCTCTCTCTCTCTCTCTCTCCCAGGTGCTACATTGAATGTATATCTGTTTCTCCCTCGACAGCCTGGGATGGGCCGGGGATGGCAGAGACATCCCTAAAACACCCTATGATATGTCTCCTCCTACCCATAAAACCCCTGTCAATCTGTCAGTTGAGGAAAGCAAGCACATGCTTTTCCTTGAATTTCCTTATAAGCGCTGACCCTAGTCCCTGGAGACCTACCC
>NC_079417.1:10207625-10247625 GCF_026213295.1 Gadus chalcogrammus
GGACCCATTTGGACTCCTAAACAATTTACATGTTCAGACCCACCTACAGAGAGAGAGCGAGAAAGAGGGGGAGCGAGCACGACAAAGAGAGAGGGAGGCAGCCATGTCTCATCATGTCTGTTGGCTGCTATTACCCAGAAGCATCATATTAGACCCACGTGAATCTGAACAACGTTTAAAAGAGCGATAGGCGGTCGTTGAGAGATTACTCCTCCCTAAAGATAGAACCCTGTAAAACAGCCATTACCCACTGTTGTCATCATAGCAAACCGACTGCCACCCAGATACTTGGGAGAAGACAGAGAGAGAAAGACAGGGAGACAGAGACGGAGCAGTGATACAGTCTAAATGTCCCTTTGACTTCTCACCGACATTGACGGATATATCAAAGGGCAATCAGACACGCCTTTGTGATCCTTCATCTGTGTGACAAAGCAGTGCCTGGCTTTCTGAAGCCTTATCCCGCAGCACCAAAGGAGACACGCCCAGCCTTCCCACCAGTGTGCTGTGCCAGAGGCAGAGTGTGAGGAAGCCGTCACTCTATCTTTGCTTGTCGTCTCCGTTGTTTCCTCGCCAACAATAGCGGCAGAGGGGAAAAAATACCTTTTTAATGATCAGCAAAACCGCAATAGGCTAACCCTAACCAATAGGCTAGGAAGAAGCTACTTTCAGATCTAGACCACTGGAAAGGCTTCCCATGGTCTGGTGTATTTGCGCAGAGAAATTATATTCTCTCTACTATTATTATATATCTCTACTAATGCTAGAAATCGATGTGCTTAGAGAAATGCTATTGGAGTTGAATGTAACATTTTTATTAGTACTATTGGAATTATTATTTATAAACAGTAACATACAGGCGATCAGGTGAGAGAGGCCATGCCCGACTAAAGGTAAGACAGAGGGTAGACTCCTGACAGAGACTACACACTCCCACACACCAAAACACACACATCTCCGTAGACAGAGACTACACACTCTCACACACCAAAACACACCCTCACCCCGCCCCCACCCTCACCCCCGACCGCCCAGGTGTGTTCCGTCCAACGGTTTTGCTGTAACTCTAGAACGTGGAACCTTTTGGGTTACTCTTAATCATGCATGAGGCTGCGGAGACTCTGGCAGGCAGAGCCGCGATGCAAACGCCCCAGGCCTGTACGCAATGTGGAAATAAAAGCCCACATCATTTGTCTGTGCAAGTTGCGTTCTTTCACAGGAGCTTTGAAAAGCCCTGATGGCAACAACAGAGGTGACACTGAGACATTAATGGTGCTCATTTAAGAGGAATGAGGCAGGTTGATAACTTGATCTCCCACAGTCAGTCAAATTAGATTGATGACTATCAAGAAGGGGTAGAAAGTAATTAAGCTACAAACTATGCATTTTCCCTTTGCTTGATATTTTTTAGGTAAATATTATTATTCTTTGGGACTTCTGAAGCTGACACAACACAGAAATCAATATTTATAGGAAACTCAGAGTCCCAACTTATCTTCAATTAGACATGTGGCAATCATTATAATGGGGGGGGGGGCATTTTTAAACGAACGGACAGGCTGCTGACTGGTACTTAGTTTGTTTTGGGTTGTCATTTTTTTTTACATTTAACCAATGTTTATGAATTGTTTGTGCCAAAGACATTACAATCGGGATGAAACCATTAATTTAATCGGAGAATATGAATTTACTCGTTTAGATCCCAACCACGTAGACCCAAAATAAAAACCGAATAGAGGTTGATGTCTTCAACAACTTGTAGTTGTTTTTTTTAGCGAGAGAAAAAGGGAGAGAAAGAAAGAGAGTTCTGACTATGATCACTGCGGCAAGGATGTGTGTACATGATGCATTGAAAATACTACAACTTGGCTTGCTTGCTTAATATGCCAAGTCATATTATCTTATAGGCAGCAGACATTCAGGTCTTGGTTATCAAGATTTCAAACATTGAGCAATACATTACAATAATGATTGTAATTTCAGGAAGAGCAGACACAAGTTATCTCTATGAAATCTGCTGGTGCCCATGACTTAGTGAGCCTGACGACCAATGGTGAATAGTTGAATACTACACTATCCCGCGCAGTCTGAGATTTATTTAAATGTGTCAGTGTCTCTCCAGAATCAATGAGTCAGAAGTATGTTTGTAAAAGCTGTTTAAAAAATAATCTGTATTTGGCAGTGTGGGGATTCATCAGGGAACCACAGATGTCTGCAAACAGCCCACACCGACTCCTAATGAATAGAGGACCAGCTCCTACACACTGATTTCAATTCCAAAATTCCCATATGTTGTTAGAAACCAAACAATGCCATCAAAGGGTTTCTTTCCATTTTCTTTCTATTTTCACCTTACAAATATCAACAGACCTGCCTTCGAATAAATACCCACAGGATTATTGCTTGGCATTTAAGGACTATTAAAAAGTGTTTTGAGTGTATCCCTACTCTGTTGAAATAGTTGTTGAGCTTTTAGTCAAACCAGCCCAGGACACTGTACCTATTGTTGATTTGGAATCAAGAAGCAAAGGGCCTGCATGCAATTTTCCATAAATGGGGATTTTTACGCAAGACATTTTTGGCAGAGATCTTCACGACTTTTGTTGCTGAATAGAATGAAAAGTATTTCCTGTTGGACAGCATTGTTTAACGTTCTCGGGACCATTAATTCTCTCTCTGAGGCTGTAGACTCTGTGGCTTTCTGTCTCTATCTGTCTCTTTCTCTCTGTCTCTCTAGCTCTTTTAAGGATACACACATCTGTGTGCATATGTGGTCGTGCATGCGCGCGCCTTGTGCGACTGTGTGTTTAGGCAGAGCCAGTCCTCAGAGGTCTGGGAGAGTGAGGACAGACCTCCGCAGCTCTGTGAATAGAGGGGCTGTGAGAGAGCAATGCATTGAGATCGCTCTGCTATTCTTCATGGCTCCCCAACAAAGCGCCTGTTTCCCATTCACGACACAAGGAAGGTCATTAGATAATGCACGCACACACACACCCCCGGGGACACATGGGCGGTGTGGGATCAATTCCACAAATACTTCTCCACCCTCGTGAAAATACCCCCACAACACCCTCCCCCCTCCCCCTCCACCCCCGATACTTACTTTTAATCTAAACACTGCAGGTGGAAATCGATTCTGCATATATAGGCAAGGCAATATGTAATTCACATGCAAACATAAACAGTCTTGAGTAAACTTCTACTATAGAGTGAAACTCGGCTCGCACATACTCAAGACCACGCTGTTGCAGAAACAGCGTGCTCCATGACATCATCTTGCCCTGCAACCTCTCTGTTTAGTCACAGCTCCTTGCATCGTCGCTGGGAGATTTCACATGGGGTGAACTCTTGTTCAGTGTGTGTGTGTGTGTGTGTGTGTGTGTGTGTGTGTGTGTGTGTGTGTGTGTGTGTGTGTGTGTGTGTGTGTGTGCGTTTGTACATATTTGTGTGTGTGTGTGTGCGTTTGTACATATTTGTGTGTGTGTGCGTTTGTACATATTTGTGTGTGTGCGTTTGTACATATTTGTGTGTGTGTGTGTGTGTGTGTGTGTGTGTGTGTGTGTGTGTGTGTGTGTGTGTGTGTGTGTGTGTGTGTGTGTGTGTGTGTGTGTGTGTGTTTGTGTGCATTTGTACATATTTGTGTGTGTGCGTTTGTACATATTTGTGTGTGTGTGCGTTTGTACATATTTGTGTGTGTGTGCGTTTGTACATATTTGTGTGTGTGTGTGTGTGTGTGTGTCTTTTCATGTGTGACCACAGTAAAAGACAAATCTAGTGTGTGGGTATTGCTTCAGCAACAAACAATATATGCAATGAAATAGTCATTTGACAGTGACCAAGATCATATAGGAGGCATTTCCACAATAATTGCTCTTTGAAATGGGTAACATAATTGCAGTATATCTCTTTATTTTTTTCCTAAACCTAATCAGCACTCCACGCCCCCGGGACTCCAAACAGTTTAGAAATGCAAGGGCGGGGGAGCGGGGGGCATTTATCTTCAGATAAGCAGCCATCATGTAGGTCCCCCTTGACCCGGCTCGTTCAGATATAACTTGTAATTTGTCATCACTTTGTTGATAGACCAGTCAATCAGCCATGGACGGAGGAGTCGTATGGAAGGAGTATTGTTGGGTTTATATGAGAGAGAGAGAGAGAGAGAGAGAGAGAGAGAGAGAGAGAGAGAGAGAGAGAGAGAGAGAGAGAGAGAGAGAGAGAGAGAGAGAGAGAGAGAGAGAGAGAGAGAGAGAGAGAGAGAGAGAGAGAGAGAGAGAGAGATTCTTTCAAAGGAGCTGTTAGAGAATGTCGCCATCGTGATGACCGGTGTTGTTTCAAACCATCTGGCCTCTATCTTAACACATCACATGGGAATACATTCGTATTACACTATTTAGTCTGGCCTAGGCCTACTTCTCAATAGTAAAAAGTGAAGATCACACACTCTATGTCACTATGTCAAGCTTGAAAGGTTCAATCTAGGCAGCAGTCCGCCCACCTCTCAGACCAGCAGCCGAGCCGTGCCAGCGAGCAGTTAACCGGCTGTCACCCAGGTGCTCTGCGCGCCGTTCCACAGGTGGACAGGCACCTGGCACGCGTCATGGAGGCGCATGGTGGGCCAAGACGCAACCACCTCTGAAAGCTCTCCTAAAGTTTCTATCGTGAGAGATGAGGACCCCTCCACCGGCTGTATTTCGTTTAGTCACGGAAGACCTGCAAACGAAATCCCCAGGTGGCGTGTCGCTGGCCTTCTTTCCTCGTTAGATTAATTAAAACAGAGGCTCCAGTTACACAACACGAGTTCCAGTTTCTAAAGTGAAATATATCGACCAGTTCCACTGGGGGACGGTTCGGCTATGTCCCCCGAAACTTAGGTCTATATCTAACTAGTAAAAAAATATATATATATATCGATGTTTTTATTTTTTCCACAAGTCCACATTATATGCCATAATTAGAGTAATTACCAGTTGGTGGACGAGCGGGGATTGAGAATATCCTCCTTGGCGGTGAGCAGAGAAAGGTTGTAGGTATCGAGGTTGACCGCTGCTTGCATGGTCATGATGACAAAAGTTTCCAGACACTAACTCCCGATGCGTTCTATCTTCACTGGTCCAGTCCGTTTTAAGGTGAGGCTGTCCGCAGGAGAGTCCGACCGCCACCCGAAGAACAAGATAAATACAAATACAAACTGACGCACACAAGTCCACGCCTACCACAGGTCTGTTTTGCAATAGCATGCAAAGAGTTGAAAGTTTAAGTTCCAAATAGAGAGGAATTGCCACGGGACGCCAGCTATGTATGCAGGCGCTGCACGCTCTGCGCGGGGAGGAGGAGAGTCTGGGATGGAAACAGGGAACACAGTGGAGAGAGATGGAAGAAGTTTTGACCGAAGAGCCCCACCCCCTATTCTGGAGAGAAAAGCACAATAACTTCTCCGAGCGGCTGGGGCACCAGAATAACTTCGTGTAATGACAGTCTGCAAACTCACTGTGTTGCGAGCGAGGTTACGTCTTTCTTTACGTTAAATGTCTGCTCAGTTATACATGTTCAATGAGGCCTATTCCAAATGATATAATATTCATGTTTTAGTTAAGAAGCAACGTTACAATGTATTAGAATGTATGGCGTTGCGCATACAGCGTATGGGTGAAAACGATGTCTGAATTGGTCTGTGTTTATATTCGTCTCTTTGTCATAGTTCTTAGCTCATAGAGTCAGAGAGCAGAATTGCACGCATTGTATAGTCCGGCCGGAGCTCAAGCAGAGACAAGTTCATGGGAACTAAAAAACTAAGATAAGGGAGGCTCTTTCTCAGTGATTAAGAACCGCAGTGGCCCAGTGAGCGGCTGCCCAGTGTTGTGACACACACGCACACGCACACACACATTACAGTATACATGCACGCACACACAGAACCACATATATAGGCCTACCACCAAACATGTAAACACACACACACACACACACACACACACACATGGCCATATTTATGAACTTATACACACTCTAGGATACATTTATGAACTCAAATACACACTCACCATCACACGTGCACAATTGCACACACACACATACACACTATGATGGACATATTTATGAACTCAAACACACATACACACCGCAATACGTGCACGCACACACATACACACATATATAATTGTAACTATTGACACTGCATGCGCTTAAACAGACACACGCACACACACACACACACACACACACACACACACACTCATGGCCATAATTATGAACTTATACACACACACTCTAGGATATATTTATGAACTAAAATACACATGCACAATTACACACAAACACACACACACACACACACACACACACACACACACACACACACACACACACACACACACACACACACAAACACACACACACACACACACACACACACACACACACACACACACACACACACACACATCATACAAACTATAGTGGACATATTTATGAACTCAAACATACATACATACACATACACACCGAAATACATGTACGCACGCACAGACATACACACACACGTGTGTAATTGTAACTATTGACACTGCATGCGCTTAAACACACACAGGCACCAACACGCCCACTGGGTCGGTGGAGTGGAGGCGGCATGGTTGCTGAACTCTGTCATTTACTTAGCAGTAATTCTCCTCTAATCCAGGACAGATGGGGGGGTGAATGACTTAAGTGTGATCCTTTTATTCGCTGACATGTCAGAGCTCGAAGCCAATCGACCAAACGAGCCAACCTAGGGACGAGGCAGCAGGTAGGGAGTGTGTTGCTCCCACAGCGTCCCCGTGGTAATCTCTGACATGACGAGCCACTGAGGGCTGACTGTGTGACGAGCCGACACGGTGGGCAGCGGCTGGCCAGTGGCCAGTCCTCCAAGGCCGTGTCGGCATCAAACGAGCCCGGCGAAAAACACTTCCTTATAAGGCAAAAAATCCTCTGTCTTGGCCCTCTGTAGATTCTTTCCGGATTCCGACGGTTTTGCATGTATTGTGATGAGGAGGTAGGAGAAGTGACCGCACTACGATTGCGTCAACTGTCACTGCTGGTTTAGTGAACATGTGTTTTCAGATGATCTCCGATGTGATGGATCACGTGAAAGTGCCAAGCATGTGACACAAACACCGTTGTACAGCAAATCATAGGTCAAAACAACCCTAAAGACAAAAGGACAAGGACACACACACACAAGGACCCAGACACACACACACACACACACACACACACACACGCATAGACCCAGACATCAGCATACCAAACAAGCATTTGGAGGAACAGGGGGTTTGACATAACCCCCATTCTTCTATTATTCTTTCAACTTCCTGCTATAAGCGTCTGTCCCTGGGCCCTCCAGAGCCCCGACCCTGGACACAGCTGCAGACTGTTGGGCTGCTCTGCTTCACTTCTGAGGACTCTGGCATTTCCTCTGCTGGGGGTGGGGTGGGTGGCAGCGTCCGTTGTTATACAAGGGGGGGGACCAGATCCGAGAGATTTAAGTGTGTTTGTGTGCGTGTGAGTGTGTGTGTGTGTGTGTGTGTGTGTGTGTGTGTGTGTGTGTGTGTGTGTGTGTGTGTGTGTGTGTGTGTGTGTGTGTGTGTGTGTGTGTGTGTCTGTGTCTGTGTGAGAGTGTGTGTGTATGTGTCTGTATGTGTGCGTGTGTTTGTGTGCATATTCATGGGATTCTGGACATTTTGGAGATTACTTAAGAAATCTCAAAACATAACTAACTCTCTGCCCGGCTTCCTGTCGTCTAAGAATAGCCTGAATAAACACAAGCAAGGGTGATGGAGCGTCGGGGGGTATGTTGACCCCGAACCCCGGCTTCCTCTTTGACTCACTGCAGCTCTGTCTGTCAATTAGTGAAGCTCAAATCACAAATCCTAAGGAGACTGGGGCAAACGTGACAAGACAAACACAGCATGGCGGCCCACCGCTGCAACGCGAAGCAGTGCACTCGCAACCGAGTAAAAAGGCAGTTCCTTGTTTTAACAAATTTGCCTACATGGTGCGTGGTTCCATGGGGCATATCCAGGCTTGCATGGCAGTTTTATGTGTGTGTCCAGAGCCGACAGATGGTGATAAAGGGCTGGAATAAGTGTACTGGTTCAGAGGTCACAGGGTGTTCTTTGTCCTCCAGTGATCATTATGCTGTGTGTTTTTGATTATCGGGAAGGCGACAAGACACGCACACGCGCAGGCACACACACACATGAATACATGCCTATACACACGCTGATTGAAACACCAAAACACATGACCATACACCCAAACAAACACACACACATAGCATGCACACACACGCACACACATGCACACACACACACACACACACACACACACACACACACACACACACACACACACACACACACACACACACACACACACACACACTCAGATAACACACACAGTCATTTGAAGTTGTTTTATTGGGTTTTACGACTTATATTCAACATTAGCTATTAACTAAGTATTACCCTGTAGCTGTCATGTACATTTATAATTCTTTATGATTAACTACTGGAATGCATGCTGCCTTTTGAAGGTCATACAAGCAGGCCATATTTTAAAACATGTCAGACCTTGCTGTTACACGTAGAATGTCTCCAGTTAGGTACGATACGGCCAGGGAAGAATCAGCCTGAGGAAGCTCATTTTGGATAGAAACTAGGAAGCTGAAGCTGTACAGTAGCTAGGAGGCCAATGCTGCTAGCTTTAGTATAAGCATCCTGGGCCTGCACTACAGTGTGTGACAAAAACTGCATTTTAAGTTACTAGATCACAACTACCTCACCTGGGTGGTAGGGGCAAGGTTATTGTATCTCTGTTAGAAGATACCGTCCACCATGCTTGAAATATATATAACGGGGATGGTACCATTTGGTAGATAAGCAAGGGCGGAGTTTGACACTCTGACCCATCCAGAACTGTGATCTCTTCTAACCTGACTAGAATGTATTTATTATTACTCCGTATTGTTTTTGTATATTTGTATATTGTCACTTGTCGCTTGCCTCTGTTTTCATTCCTTATATGGATGAAAATTAGCATATTTATCTTTATCATTACATTTATAATTATATTTTATGATCTTATCTTATTTGCTCAACTCCGGCATGTTTACATCTTACTTCTTTACATCTTACATCTTTTAAATCTTACATTTTTTACTGATGTTAATTGACGGGCTCTGTCCCTGTTAAATCAACAAATAAATAAATGTCCTGAGCCAGACATATAGCATAAACACACAGAGAAAGACATACAAACAGACAGACGGACAAGAACCTAAACCATCAGAGACATAAACAGATTGTGCCCACAAGTCTCAAAGAAAGAGGCAACAGAAAGAAGGAGAAGAGACTACGGGGTTTCCATGCATTACACTAAACGGGTTTGTTGTGAGTAAAACACACGATACACATCACACAACACACATGCGTTTCTCCTGCTGTAAGTGACCATAGCAGCAGAGAAAAGGAGAGTGGGAGAGAGGGAGTGGGCTCTGTGAGAATGTGGGAGTCTGCTGGCTAAGCTCTGAGGTGAGGTCACTGCTTAGCTATGCAACCTCATCCCAACCCTGCCAGACATATCTTACCCGGGAGAATCAGTGTGTTAGCACAAACACCATCTTTAGGTGCGTGTGTGTGTGTGTGTGTGTGTGTGTGTGTGTGTGTGTGTGTGTGTGTGTGTGTGTGTGTGTGTGTGTGTGTGTGTGTGTGTGTGTGTGTGTGTGTGTGTGTGTGTTTCTATGTGCTTGCATGCGTGTACGTGCTTGCTTGAATGTGTGCATTTGTGTGTGTGTGTGTGTGTGTGTGTGTGTGTGTGTGTGTGTGTGTGTGTGTGTGTGTGTGTGTGTGTGTGTGTGTGTGTGTGTGTGTGTGTGTGTGGGTGTGTGTGTGTGTGTCTGTGTGCTTGCATGTGTGTACGTGCTCTCTTGCATGTGTGCATTCACGTGTATACGTGTGTGCTTGGTGTGCGTGTGTGTGTGCATTGTGTGCGGTTTTGTACCTGTGTGCCTGTGTATGTGCATGCATCAGTGCGTGTTTGTGTGTGCATGGGTTTTGTGTGTGTGTGTGTGTGTGTGCGTGCTAAATGTGTGTATTATGAGATAAGTTCAGACAGAAACAGTGCTGTAGAGTTGGCCCTGCTCACAAGAGGTGCTTGTGTCCCGGACAGTCTACTCCCATGTACGTGTGACGTTCCCCTGGGTTCTGCTGACTCTGGAACAGATCCATTCACGCGTCATACTGAGGCTCAACCTTACATCCAAAAGAGTCAATTCCAGGAACCAATCCAGCAGATGAAAAGCCATCCACGTGGAGGCCGCCTCCCTCTCACTGTCGACGTCCTTCCTGCCCGAACATCGAGGGGGATCTAATCCATGAGTTATCTGTGTTCACCGACACGCGCGGTTAAATTGGATAAACAAATAAACGCTAAACCTGTGCAGTCCACCTACTTGGTCCTACACGGCTGTGTTGTTCTTTTGGCTCTTGTGTTTGAACCATCTCACTGGGGGGGAGGGCGGGTGGGGAAATTGGATCCACATGTGGTGATGTCATGGCCCTGTCATGGTATCCCAGCCGCTGCTCAAGGAGGTTGCGGTGTTTAAGGCCATGCCACGTGTGTATGCGTGTGTTGGTGTCTCTGTGTGCTTGCTTGTGAGTGTGTATGTGTGTGTGCGTGCGTGTGTGTGTCTGTGAGCATGTGTGTGCGTGTGTGTGTGCGTGTGTCTCTGTGTTTGTGTGTGTGCATGTGTGTTTGTGCACGTGCATGTGTGTTTGTGTGTGTGTGTGTGTGTGTGTGTGTGTGTGTGTGTGTGTGTGTGTGTGTGTGTGTGTGTGTGTGTGTGTGTGTGTGTGTGAGTGAGAGGGATGGACAGAGCAGCTGACACACAGCGTCACGGCCTGTAATCAGAGCTTTTCTGAACGCCGCCCCGTGAACACACGTCAAGCCGGCTGCTCTGTGGTCACTGCCACGGGAAACACAGCAGTAAATTCACCCGTTTACTAGAATATGAAAGGAAAAAGCGGTGGTACGTCATTGCTTGGTAAGAGTTTAAGGGGGCTGTCTTGCCGGTATTATATGTTTAATGAGATGGGATACGCTTGGCTGGTGCCAGTATCAGCGCACCCACACCCACACCCACACCCATGTTCCAACCGTAGGACATCCGCACAGAATGCAGCCTCCCGCAATGGGCCTGACCATAGTGTTGTGGCCCCACCCCTTTAGGCCAGGCCAAAAAATACATGCAGCGAGCTGCAATGTGTTAGAGGAGGATGCTGGGATTCAGGAGTTTATTGGATTATATATTATTTGCCAGCTCTGAATCCTGAACCCTAGTTGTCTCACTTATAGATAGTGTGTACTGTGAGTGTATTATCATCATTGGATGCTGGCCTTGGATTGAATAGTGTGTACAGCATAAACATGATGTCATGCTGGTTTAAGATCACTATAATCATCAAAACCTTCACCCTTGCAGGAATTCAACCTGAGATTTTGAAGAACCCCTGATGCTTTTTAGCCTCATCTGGGTTACCTCGAGTCCACCATCTTCTGTCACCTCATTGGTCCTTTATAAACATATTTGTTCCTCCACATTTAGCAAGGAAACTAATTGAAACAGTATTAGAGAAGAGATGTTTCCAATCCGGTTCAGAAATATCTAATGTGAGATTATGATTGAATGATCTAACCTTGACAATGATCCAACCCTTAATACATCATGGGTGTGGTGTAACTAACTACTCACTCAATCACTTCACTTCACTTCCATTCCTCCTTTGACATTGAACAAAACCACAAAAAATCATATCATATACCATTACAAAATGAAGACACAGCTGTACACACAATGTAAGACAGTATACTATTTCAAAAGATTACCAGACTTTATTAAAAGGTCAAACATTAGAATACTGAAATGGCAAAACTTTTTTTCCATAACATTTTGTTATAATTTTCTAAAAATCACATTGGTTCAAAAATAATACAAAAGACCATTCAAATATTATTTTGCAGCAAAACATTCTGATTGTTGTATATAAGCCCTTAATAGAGTGAATGTGGTCTGTGCTCTTTCCGATATCTTCAAAAACCTAATCAAAACTGAAACACATGAAGGGTTAATAATAAAACAAAATAAAAGACAAAAGTGCAAAACAATATAAAGTTTATAACTTCAGAAAAATTACAGTACAGAGCAGGGATTAATCAAACAATGTTCTTTATAAATCTTTATAGTTAGCCCATATATACCATACATATAGAGTATAGCATATCCAATGCATGTTGCATCACATCTTGAATATAGCATGTTGAATGAAGTTTAAATAACGTTTATTTTTCCTAGTGAATATTTATTCTTACTCGACACAGTAGTTCAAAAGGGTGGAGCTCTTCCTGTATTTAAACTTAACATATATGACGTTATGCAGGATTGTTATACAAATTGTATTAAATAATTGCAAAAACTATTGGGAAAATATACTTGAGTTGGATGAAAAAGGAGAACATTTTAGTTGTCTAACCGCCCGTGGTCGTAGAAGCAACATGGTATAAAAGGCATTTTACAGAAGGCTACATAATAGAAAGTGCGGGCGTTGAAATGTGTGCAAAAGGTGAATTTGTATTTTCAAAGTGGTTTAAAAAGCTGTGTTGGGGAAAGAGATCGGAAGTTTCCCCCTTGTAGCTACATGTGGCTCATTGGTGGAAACATTACATCGGAATATCAAGGAAGTTTCTGCCCATCCTCCGGTGACAGGATTCTAGAATTCCCCAACTTGCACATGGGAATGTCTCTAAAAGCCTGTCCAGCAACACATTTCACTTCCAACTCGAAGGCAATAGTTTCGGTGTTATTGTAACCCTGTGGAGACCCAACTATGTGGAATTCCTTTAAAGGCACAGCAGGGATTGAAAGAAACAATGACATCTACTGTACACATAAAAAATCGAATAATTTTTTAAATAAAATACAGGGACTGCGAGTAACAATGGTTGAAAGAGTGAACAATCATAAACCCATTCAACCAGTAGGGGTCAGTGTAATGCAAGTATTACGGTTTGGGGGAAGCTTCGACCAATTCCATTTCTCTTTACATAAACGTTGAACCTCTACGGAGACATGCATCATGACCAATTAGTGCTATTTGTGCTATATGCGTCTGATTCTAGACCGCGCTAAACCAAAACCGACATCGAATACATTCTTAAATATTTATTCTGCAAAATATTTGAATTTGGATTTTCCAGTCAATTACATTTTTGGAGGATTTCATTAGCTTACAATAGCTTTCAACCATTATCTTTAAATTAAATATAATTATTATTTTGTAAGCGGACAAGTATACACCAGTTCTTTCTCCAAATTTGAGTGTATTCTTGTACACTCAAATGATTGTGCAATTAAGAGAACACTTTAGAGTGGTTAAGTGTGTGGGGTTATCCCAAGTGGATAATACTGTGCTGTGTAGATTCTGGAGAGCAAACGTAAAGAAAGTATACACATCAAGCTAATTCTTTACACAACTTAACGTCAACAAAGAAAGAGTTCTCCCAAGAGCGAACCTTTCATAAGTTTGAATGAGTAACAAGTCATGCCGTCACATATAAAAAGGCAGAGTCCATTAAGTAAAGATAAAAAGTGCATTCCAATACCAAACACAGTAAAAGTGACGCAAGATAAGAGTCCGACCAAAAAAAAAAAAAAAAAACTCAAAACAAAAACATTCCAAATAAAACCACGTTCCAAAAGTGGTTTCTGCTCTGAACACACAGGCCAGCTAGTGCTCAGTTCAAAAAAAAGGAAATAAAAATTATGCTCCAGCCTTCTCTGGGAATGAGAAGCGGTCTGACAGCATCCTAGAGAGCACCACCATCGTATTATTGCTCAGTTCATTCGGGCCCCTAACCAAGCATGGCCTCAAGCCACAAACCATGCTATAGAGGAGACGTACAGATCAGTGGCCCTTTTGATTAGACCCCTATCTAGAAGGTTCCTGGAAGGATTCTGCTACTCAGGTCCCAGTTTGTAAAGCTCATAACCCCCTGTGAGGATGGCATTGTTCAAAAAGTCTAGATCTGTACGCTATAATATTAGAATGATCCCTACATGTCGAATCAATGATGTTGACCAACGCAGAAGAACATCTCAGCCAAATTCCCCAATACTACCTCCATAAAATGATGTTCTGACTTGGTGTGTCCTTTAGAAGGCCCACAAAGCCTAGAGAGTCATGGCTAAGGCTATCAAGTCTATGGGAAAAAAAAAAAAAAAAGTATTAGTCTGACATCTTCTCCTCATTGTAATATAAATGTCTGAATCCAAAGGTATTGCATTTTTCGGACGCCAAACATATTTAAAATACTGTAGGTCGATGGGAAGCGAGTGCGGGCCAAGGTGCCTCGGATCTCACTCTCTTTCTCTCACTCTCTTTCTATTCTTTCCTTTAAGAAGGAAGCAGCTCAATTCTCACCAGGTCTCATGAGATGCTATCTAACGTCTATTTTTGGGAGCTGTTGATAGCTGGTGGATCTCGCCACATGTTTCACACCACCCCATCCGTCTCCTATACACTGTGTCTCCTATACACTGTGTCTCCTGCCCTAGCCCTCCCCATCGGAACGGAGCAGAGAGGGAGGGTATAAAGGAAAAGAGGGCTCATAGAGAAGAATCAATGCAACCACAAGAATCCCAGCTTTCACAATCACTACCAAAGAGCCAAATAATAATAATAATAATAAAAATAATGACTACAATACTAGTAAGAGGTTATCATAGAGATACTATTACAATTCTTGGCATTTAAAGCTATATCCAAATTGCAATTTCATTCCAAAAACATCCTGATATACAGTGAAACACTATTTAAGGATGATTCAAACGCAGCCTAATGAAATGGGTTGTTAAAATGATATTATATTCAAGTGATTTAAAATATATTCAGAAATGAATGACCTTTCAACAAATATTGCAAAACGGTATTTGGAATAGGCCAGTTATTGAATAATATTGAAAAATAACTAAACTTTACAGAATAATGTGTGCATCACCTTGTGTGAGTTCATGTGCATGGACACTATAATTAATATAAACATAATAGTGTGTGTGGATACAAACATGTACATGTGTGTGTGGTTGCTTGCATGTGTATTACTACGGAAAAGCCATTTGCACCATTTTCAATCCCAGCAGGCAGAATGGAAGGCTATGTCATTGTGTGTGGAGACTTAGAACAGACTGACACCACAATCACTACATACTGAGCCCCCTCTCCCACCCTCTGCTAGTCTGTAAGTCTGGTCGCTATTTCTTCTTTCTTTTGCTTATTTTTTTGGGGGGGGGTTCCCAAAATGAAATAAATAAAAGCAAATCACAGCTTTGGTTTTCAGTAAAGGCAAACTCAAAAAAAAAAAAATCTTGCGAGCCAAATAATGTGTTTGTGTGTGCTTTGTGTTCTTTCAACACGGTTAAGATTATAGCAATAAAAAAGGCTCCTCGTCACCTTAAAAGTTAATTAAAAAAAATAACAAAATAACTTATGTGTCCTTATGTGAAGGTTGGTGCTTGTGCCCTGAGCGGTGCTGCCCCTAGTGGTACAGGGGTGGAAAGGCAGGCTGGCTTAGGCGATTCAACACAACCTAGTGGTCAAGGAAGGACATTGAGAAGAACACAGCTGTTCTTAGAATCTGTTCAAAGAAATTGCATCCATCATGAATCCCTGGCAGTGGTATTCAAACGGGGACTGTTCCTGTCCAGGGACTGTTCACGTTGAGGGACTGTTTATGTCGACTCTTCACATCGAGCGACACTTTCGTGGAATTAGTTCTTTGAATCCATCTCTCCAGGGAGAGTGGATGTGTGTGGGCTTGTAAAATAGTTCATGACGTCAATGGAAGGAGGTTATGAGGGTGATAACTGATAACTAATAACCACAGTTATCACTGTAGACAACAAAGAAAATGGAAAATAACCACCAAAATTTATAAAAAACCTTCTCCAAGTGATGGGATGGGTGTTCCGGTGTTGGTGTATTAAAGTGGCTCTGAGGGTTGGACCTAGATGGATCAGCATGTGGTCAACGTGATAATCAAGTCAATAAGCAGGATGGGAAGTGGAATCAATAGCCCCAATATCTCAGGAGGTCACTCCGGGTGGGGACGTTCTGAGTCGAGGGGAGGTGGAGGAGGAAGAGGAGGTGGAGGAGGTGGAGGAGGAAGAGGAGGTGGAGGAGGAGGAGGAGGAGGAGGTGGAGGAGGAGGTGGAGGAGGAGGTGGAGGAGGGGGGGGGGGAGGAGGTGGAAGAGGAGGAGGAGGTCTTGTGAAAGGAGACCGAATGGTACTGAAGTGGCTCGGTGGCACACACCCACATGCTCAGAGACACAAAGGCGCTCTCTCTCGCTCACTCACTCTCTTCTCTGTCACACAAGCCTAAAAAATAAAGAAAAAACAATCTTCTCATTCAACTACAAATCCCATGCACACAGGTGGGGGTGGGGGGAGCAGGCAAACCAGCACATCCATACCACTGAGCACTGGGGGACATTCTGGAACGGAGTCAGGAGCCCGGGGGAGCTCAGGAGACGTGGGGCGAGGAGGACGACTGGTGCCTCCAGAAGCACCAGCCCCGCTTGGTGTTCTGCTTGCGCAGGATCTCCTCCTCGCGCTCGCGCTCCTTCTGAGAGCGCAGGTAGCGGTCCTCCTCCTTCAGGAACCACACGGGAGGCCAGCGCTGCTTCTCAAAGTGCCTCTGGTTAACTACAGGGAGAAAGAGAGAGAACAACAAGGAGCAGGGGCGAGAGGGACAGGGAGAGAGAGGGAAATACAAGGAGGGGGAGCGAGAGAGACAGGGAGAGAGAGAGGGAAATACAAGGAGGGGGAGCGAGAGAGACAGGGAGAGAGAGAGGGAAATACAAGGAGGGGGAGCGAGAGAGGCAGGGAGAGAGAGAGGGAAAAACAAGGAGGGGGGGCGAGAGAGAGAGAGAGGGAAATACAAGGAGGGGGAGCGAGAGAGACAGGGAGAGAGAGAGAGGGAAATACAAGGAGGGGGAGCGAGAGAGACAGGGAAATACAAGGAGGGGGAGCGAGAGAGACCGGGAGAGAGAGAGAGGGAAAAACAGAGACATGAGAGAAAGAGAGGGAAATACAGAGACATTAGACAAAGAGAGGGAAATACAGAGACATTAGACAAAGAGAGGGAAATACAGAGACATTAGAGAAAGAGAGGGAAATACAGAGACATTAGAGAAAGAGAAGGAAATACAGAGACATTAGAGAAAGAGAGGGAAATACAGAGACATTAGAGAAAGAGAGGGAAATACAGAGACATGAGAGAAAGAGAGTGGGATACGAGACAGAGAGCAAGAGAGATATTTAATGTTTCATACAATGGCACTTCGACAAAATGCATACTATAAAATTATTTACACAACAATTACGCAGCAGTGTAGTTGTTGAATAGTGTTGAATCACTAAAGAAACACTAGTCCGGGGTCATATGAGCTAGCAAAAGGATCAGCGTCCAACTAATAAATAATTGCAGGAGAAATGTCTGTACCTTGAGACATGGCTTTCATGTCTTTAGGAAACTTGCGGCAGATGCTGTTGTAATTAGTGCATATATGGTGCAGACACCAGGCCGATAGCTGCTGAGCGTTATGGAACTGCAGATGGAGGGAACACAACACCGGGATTTAGATATAATACAAGATTAACGACACATTAAAGATAGATTTATATCAACGGTCGAATCTAAATGAACATCCAACGAAACAGGTACTTTCTATGTGTTTTTTCTTTGACTTTGGAATACTCATGACGTATGCTAATGAGCCACATCTTCAGGCATTGGTCTATTTTTAGCAAGACACACCTGAGCCAACTCGAGGTAAGCCAACACCTGTCCGTCAATGTCTGTTCCCTTCACAGCCAGTTGGAGCAGCTCATCAACAGCATGTTGTTCTGCAGAATACGGAGACAAGCAAGCCTTCCTTATCCTGTTTGCATACAATGCTGCTGCCGTAGATCTCTTGAATAGCCCATGTGAAAACATATTTTAGCTACTGAAATACGATTGTGTACCAAACCAATAATATCTGTAAAAAAAAAACTATCAGTGGTGGACATGCTAATAAACACATATGATAAGTAACGGCAATGCAATCAAATGTTGTTTGTTTATATTTATTTTTGCTTCAGCTTTAGCTTCATAAGTAAGCAAAGAAGCACACACACTGAGTGATGCCTGTCTCAAAAACACAACTTGGCGTCTTATTTCCAGCTACATTGACCATCTGTAGTTGTTTCTGAAAAGCCACAACCTTACTTTGTTCCTACTGAGTATACCATATGGCAAGTACAGAAAAGACCTAACTAAAAACCACGAAAGTGAGGAATAACAGTGCAGCGAGGACCAAGTGTACCTGTGAGAGCCACGAGGCGGGGCAGACACAGCCTGTTGGCCAGGACGATCAGGTCAATGGGCTCCAGGCCGGGGCTTGGCGTCAGCTGGCCGCAGTACAGGAACTCCAGCACCCCATGCATGCAGGCACTGCTGGTGTCAGGTATGGAGACCTGGTGGGGGGGTGGGCAGGGGGAGAGCAAATCCACGTCAGGGCGGACGAACTCTGTTTGTGATTTAGGAGGCAGGAGGTGGGGTGGATGTGGACAGCTCAAGGCCGTCTGCAGGGACTCGGGAATCGAACCAACTCAATGAAATATCATCGTAAAGTTACAACTGGACTTGAACAGTAGATAGGGCCTCTAAACCAATATACTTGTTTTGAGATGCATCACCTGTCATTTGAGGATATTATGAGTTTCTCAGCGGAAAATGCACAATAAAGAATGTAAAATATAAGTCCCAGTGGAAACCCCTAGGGGTCACTATGCTATTAAGGTGAGCCCAGCAGGGCCCGGGTGTTAAAAAGAGGAAATAATAATGATGTGTGTAATGAATAAGACATCCTTAATGACATTAATGAATTGGTATTGGGGAGACTTGACTCCAAGTCAAAGATCAAAAGTCAGGTGACCGGAAAAAGAGAAGCACGTGATAGGCCAGCAGGGGTTCGACGACAAGTACCCACTGAGGTGCCCTTCACCACACAGATCCACAACCAATTAGAAGAATGTCAGCCCGCCGGTGACGTCCTCTCACCATGGCTGAAATGTCACGATGCTGACACACACAAGGAGGAGGTGAATGATGGGGAAGTCCTAATATTAACATTCAAATGACATGGTTTAATTGTAGTGTCTTGTAGTGCGTCCTTCCGGTTAAATATGGATGACACCCCTCTCCTAACACCGCCATGAATGAATGGGTTTTTGTGTGCAAGGGGTATGGGAGGGGGGGGGGGGGGGCATATTGAGCATTCAAATGTTCAGGGCAATCATCAGTGAGGGAAAAGAAAGCCACAGGAGCTTTGAAAGGAGCTATTTAAACTCCAAACGTTTCTGACTGCAGGGGGCTGCTATTGGTTGAGACAGAATATTTGATTGGGCTGTCTCAACAAATCTGGAATTAGTCTACCAATCTACATCTTTCAATCATCCAGTCTCACAATTTCTTCCAATGCATTTCTCGTCTGTACAGCCTCTTACCCGAAAGTGAGGGGAAGAGACAAAGCTTCCTCAGGGTCACACTACTGTGGCAGACTTTGAAACATGTCTTTTCTGGGAACCACCAGTGCCAAGTGCCTCATCAAGAGAGTGTGCGAATCACTTCCATTCAGACGGCATCTGAAAATAGCCAGGACTTTCTATGCCCCGGAGAAAGACGGAAAAGCGAACCAACAGCTCGGCAATTGCATCTCACAAAGGGCTCACCGGTGACGTTTGCAACAGGCGTGATTAAAGCTACATCTGTGCCTCTGAAAAGGCATTATGTTTGGAGAGCTTCGGCGGAACAGGAGGCAACCGCCGAGGATTTTGGTTCAAGAGCTTCACTGAATGAAGCTCACCCTTTTCGAGGAGGGTATAAAAATGCAAATACATGAACACACGCAATAAAAAGCTCCAGTCAATGGCGCTCAGATGTCAGTGGAAGGCTGACGTCATAAGCTGGCCTGGCCGGGCTGCTGGGTCGTTGAGGCTTTGTGACAGTGACACCTGCCCACCGCATCGTGCCAAATGGATGCCCGCGACGGTGGCAGACCGAAACACACAGCGTTCAGGGTAACCTGGAGGCGCTTGCAGGTCTCTAGAAAAGTGGCTGATTTTTTTTTCTTTGTTTGCGGATCTTGTGAAGTGGACACACACATTTTTGGGGTGGAATTTAAAGAAAACGGTTTATCCATTCTTGATCTGCCTTTTAAACCAGTTGCGATTAAAACACAAACCCTCCCCTAACCTCAACCTCCGTAGGAAAAAAAACAGTTAAATGACAAAGCATTATAACCCGTGACAGTTTGTTCCTGCTCCGTCGGTCCCTTCTGCCGGCTCCCTGAGAGCTCCTCCACCCCCCGCCACCTAGACTCTCTCTCTCTCTCTCTCTCTCCAAGCTCAAGGCCTGAATCTTTCTGACCCAAATCCACGGCGAGCCAGGAAGTAACCGTACCCCAGAGGATCCGATTCTCCAACACCACCTAGAAAACCCTTGTCACGGCACAGTCAGACATAGGAACACCCTCTCTCTGGCCAAGCGTTTCCGACTCTATTAGGCGACAACCCAGCAGCAGCAGCACGGGAAATCAAACACCGAGTGGAGAAGGTCATCGATAAATGAGATCGGTCCGACAGCCCTAAAATACTCTGAACAAAAGGCGGCCATCTTTCTTTTGTTATTATAGAACACAATAGATGTATTATGCATCATAGGGCAGGCAGTAATTTATACAGGATCAGATGCCAAACACATGCTTGTAGGAAACCTGCCCTCAAGGTTATGCAATTCAACAGAGATCCACATTTAGTTTTCCACCTTATACATTAGTCAGTAACCTGCATGCATTTATCCAACCTAAATAATAACGTCTGTCAAAGCTGTGTGGGTCTCCAACTCACCTCTATCTGTGTTTGTGTGTGTGCGTGTCTCTCTCACCTCTACCTAAGTGTGGGTCCCTCTCTCACCTTTATCTGTGTGCTGGTTTCCCTCTCACCTCTATCAGTGTGTGTGTGTGTGTGTGTGTGTGTGTGTGTGTGTGTGTGTGTGTGTGTGTGTGTGTGTGTGTGTGTGTGTGTGTGTGTGTGTGTGTGTGTGTGTGTGTGTGTGTGTGTGTCTCTCTCTCTCAACTCTATCTGTGGGTGTCTCTCTATCTCACCCCTATAGGTGGTTGTCACTATCTCACCTCTATCAGTGTCTCTCTATCTCACCTATCTGTATGTTTCTCTCCATCTCACCTCTACATGTATCTCTCTATCTCATCAGTGTGTGACTCTCTCCATCGCACATCTAACTGTGTGTGTGTTACTTTTATCCGTGTGTCTCTCTTTCTCACCTCCTCAATGTAGCTCTCCATGAAGGAACCACGGAACATAGCAGCCATCCAATCACAGCTCGAGATGAGCAGGGGCTTGTGGGCCGGAAGGTTGCCATTGTCCAATCTGAACATCACATCTAAAACCGGGGTGGGAAAAGAGCATTCATCTCTTGCTGTGCCACAGAAGCCGAGGCTACGGGGGGAAGACCGACAGACAGACAGACAGACACACACACAGAAGATCCATACAAAGAAACAGGAGAAAGCAAAAGGACAGACAGACGCACACATAGACATAGACAGAGGTAGACAGACAAAGAGATAAATTGACGGAAGGAAGACAGCACTTTGTTTGTCAAGATAAGAGAAGGAGAGTTGTGGACTACAAAGAAGACAGGCAATAATAGGTCATTGAGTATTTTCGTCCGAATCTACCCAAATGTGTTTGATTAGTCTGGTCAGGGGAGTGGATATAATGCTACAGCTACCTCACTTACATAACAACTGCCCTATATAAGCTCCAAGCTACGGTTAAAAGCACAGATTTAATCAGCTTTTAGGTCAAATGTTTGATTCAATAAGTATTCTCTGCTACTAGTAAAAAAATGGTATGTAATAATGAATGCTACATTTATAGTACGATTTCACAACATTAAAAAGGCAACCTCATGCTAGATTACACAAAACCAGAGAGGCAACTGAAAAAGCGTGCCACCCTGTTGTCTGAAATGGGATGGATTCTGGACAGTGTGGTCTTCGACTGCAGACGTTATTAGACATGAAGACACAGAAGCTAGACAGAGGGTAAGACATGAACACACTGACAAGGGACACATCCGTGCATGGACAAAGGAAAACACCAAACAGGATTCACTGAACAAATAATCGAACAAATCATCGTTTGATGATTATTCACACACTTCAAAATACATGTTATGAATACATGTTTATCACGAGAATGTGCCGATTTTCTTTCAAATGCACAACGTTGAATACATGACTAAATGTATGCTAGGTGCACATTTAAAGAAATTATTATGTGGAAATGCTTGAAATGAAGGAACAGCAATCTTTTAACATTCAAACTACTTCTGAAGGAACGTCAAACCTTAGTGACATCTCTATTTAAATGTCATCATCAATGCAAAGGACTATCATAAATAACACCCCATGCCTATTACCACTGACACACATTTGTTTAAATACACAGTTTAAGAAGATTGGACAGACAAAGTCCCATCATAAAGAACCGAAACAAGGAGAAGTACCAGCATAATGGTTTACCGGAGAAGGTGCCCTTATTCAGGCACTCCTTGATGCGGTTGGCCCTCCGCACGTGGAAGGCCTTGGTGATCTCCTGATTCATGAAGCTCTCTCTGTTCAGGATATTGGCCACCATCATCCGCAGGTCAAACACCTCCAACAGCTCAGCAATGGTGGCCACCTGCATAAGGTCCCCTCGCCCCTCGTCCAGACTACCGGTGTAGAGGTACTGAAGCACAGCCTGGAACCACGGGGGAACAAAAGCAGATGATGATGCCAACACCAGTGCATGTCTCTGTGTTCAGTGCAACTAAGGAAAACTAGAAAACGGCCCGTTCTTTGCAGCTGAAATGACCCAAGAGCATTCTGTTTGAGAAGTGCTATTATGGACCTAGAATATGGAAGCATTGGGACAGGTTTTAAACCTCAAAGATACTTTGACCTGGTTAGGGTTAGGGTTAGGGCTAACCCTAGCCCTAACCCTAACGTGTGCGGGTGTTTGAGGACACGTCCCGGAGTCATGGTCACCTGGAAGGGCTCTTCCTGTATGAGCGCGTCCATGGCGACGACCGTCATGAGCCGGGGCCTGCCGGTCACCGGGTCGTCCACGTGCTCCACGCCCACGCTCAGGAAGCCCCTCCCCCAGCCGGACAGGGCGTGGCTGTTGCCCGGTGCCGCCTGGCCGCAGGGGGCGCGGCAGGGCAGCGCGTTGTCGCTCTGGGACGTCCTGAGGGGGCCGAGCGGGGGCAGAGGGGGGCGCTTCAGGCCGCGCACGCCGCCCTCCGCCGTGTCCTTGTCGATGTCCAGGCTCTTGGTGCGGCCTGCCTGCTCCTTGGCGCCCCTCCGGTTCTGCTCGTCTTCGTCGGCGCTCTCCGACCGCTCCTCGCTCTCCGGCCCGGGGCTGCCGTCGGCGTCGTCGTCGCCGTCATCTGCGTCGTCGTCGTCGTCGCGGTCGCGTTCGCCGCCCCCGTCGGCCAGAGACGAGGCGCTGAGGTCCAGGGTGAAGAGGTCGTTGAACTTGGAGCAGGAGGTGGCCAGGTAGACCTTGTGGGCGAAGACGCGGGCGGCGCCGCCCTGCAGGAGGAACAGGACGTCGGCGCACAGCGGCTGGCAGAAGAGGGCGTCCGGGGCCTCGCCGTCCCGGGGAGGGGGGTCCGGGATGCCCACGATGGGCCGCGGGGGGCAGGGCGGCAGGAAGGGAGCCTGGAGGAGGGGCCTCTGCACCTTCTTCAGGTGGGACTTCCAGAACTGCAGGTGGCGGCGGGAGATGAGCGCGGCCCGTATGGCGTTGTCGAACACGTCTTTGACCCCGAACTGGGCCACGATGCTGGTCTCGTAGTAGGGGATGCCCAGCTCCTTGGCCACCTCATGACCCCGCTCCGGAGGAAGGATATCTGTTGGTTTAATGGGTCTAGAGACCCGGCAAAAATACCTCACAGCACTGTATTGATCGTCCATGTGTTTCGCCTGCATGTTCTACAGACAGTGGGCAATCATTCCAGAAAAGCGAATGGGTCTCACTTGGCCAGGGGTCGGCGTGCACGGTTCACGGCGTCCAGGTCGGCGTAGCGCAGATCCAGCTGGCAGCCCACCAGGATGATCGGGGTGCGCGGGCAGAAGTGCTTGATCTCCGGGAACCACATGGTGCGCACGTGGCGGAGGGAGTTGGGGTTGGCCAGCGAGAAACACAGCACCACCACGTCAGACCTTTTCAAGGAAGGAGAAGACCGATAAGAATACATCACGCAGAGACATGCAGTGCATGTGGATTACTGGAAAACTGATAACTTCATGTGGATAAAGGGGTACAGGGGCACTCAATAGGTGTGTGTGTGTGTGTGTGTGTGTGGGGGGGGGCAGGTATACACAGACAATTCAAGTACAATGGAAGATAAGTTAGTCAGCAATAATTCCTATTATTTCCTGTGAGATGCATGTACTCGTGAAAAATAACTAAATATACCGTTCAAAAAAATGTACTGCCAAGGTTAGTGGGCAACGAGGTAGGAGGGACAGTGGAAACAAGCAAGATCCTGTTTAGTCAAGAGTCATTTTCCTGTTGATATTCTTGTGGGTGCCGTTCAGAATTCACAAGCTACATGATGATATAGCGAGGAGTGAAGGGAGGGTCGGGCGCACATAACAGTTCAGTACTCATTTTTACTTCATACATTTTAGTTTCAGCTGTAAACATATTTGTATGTTTGTAGAGTCAGCTGCCATCAGCCCTACAGCCCTGCAGAGGGAGTCTATACGCGCAAACAAAACCACTAGTGTTGTTGTCACTTTAAGTATACAGAAAATATCATTGAACACCATGGTAAACCTGTTGAACCCTTTTAGAGCTGAGGGTTTAGCAGTTGAAATCCAAAGTGTGGAAGCACTTACAAACTTAAGAAGGAAAGTAGAGCTACACTTTACATAATTAATCCGTGTTTGACCAATATGCAGGCTTGTATATAGTAAAGGCTAGGTTAGGAAATATAATTGTTCTTATCTAACACCATCCAGAATTGTAAACATTGAGAGAGGAAGGAATGTTCATGTTTAATGTTTGTTTTTTTCATGTGCTTTAAGGCAACTTATGATGACAATGGTGTTCCCAAATCCCGATTTGTGTGCGGGTACGCGTGTGTGTGTTTGGCCCTTGAAGACTGGTGAAGCCCCTGTTGCTCTTACTTACATAAAGCCAAGCCTAACCTAACATAAGCACCCTAAGGCCCTGTGCACAAAGACCAGGCTAAGAATAGACTATTACACACACACACACACACACACACACACACACACACACACACACACACACACACACACACACACACACACACACACACACACACACACAAACAAATTCTTCTTTCTTCAGTAACTGTGTTGTAAAACGAACACAGCGAAACATAGACATGTTCTGAAGTCTAAAGATAGGGCTGGTATGGTGTGCGTGTATGGGCGTCCCCAAGAGATCTCACTAATGGCCAAGACATTGTTAAGCCATCGTGCAATAATTAACCACACCTTGTGAAAAATACAATGTAGGGTTTGTGTGTGGGTACATGTGTGTTTGTGCATGCGTGTGTGTGTGATTAAGAGTTTCTGTGTTTCTAGGTGGATCCAAGGTACAAAGGTCATTTTATGGACAAGATTATGTAAGGTAACCAAAACACAAACAGAAATAAATGGAGTCTGATTTTCCATTTGAAGTGAAGGGGAATCGAGCATAGAGCGAACAGGCCGCGCGTTTCGGGATAAGGGGGACAGAAAGTCTGATCTTTCCCGTATTGAGCTGAGAGCATTTGAACTAACTTGCCTTTTATCAAAAATAAAATGTGTTTAGAGTTTGATATTAACGAAATACCATGGTAGAGGAAATGAGGGGTAGAGGGTAGGAAGGGGTAATGGAATCTAGGAGGAAAGGGCTGTGAAGATGAGGGCTGAATAATATGGTGGTGAGGGGGAGCCTGTCTGAGCATGTTAGCCAGACAGAAGGAGGTCAGATGTCTGAGCCCAGCAAATGCGCCTGTGTGTGTGTGTGTGTGTGTGTGTGTGTGTGTGTGTGTGTGTGTGTGTGTGTGTGTGTGTGTGTGTGTGTGTGTGTGTGTGAAAGGGAGACTGAGACAGAGACGTACAGAGGGTCTTTGACTGTGTGTGTGTGTGTGTGTGTGTGTGTGTGTGTGTGTGTGTGTGTGTGTGTGTGTGTGTGTGTGTGTGTGTGTGTGTGTGTGTGTGTGTGTGTGTGTGTGTATGTGTGCTTGTGTGTGTGTTCATCAAAGGTTAGGTGAAGCGTGGTAAGAGCAGGGAACAGCTGAGTTGGCCCCGTTCCTCAATCAGCTGGCTGCAGAGTGATTAGGCATACAGCACTCCAGCAGACACAGATCAAAACACACACACACACACACACAGTGAACTTAAGGGGACAAACAGGGCAGGACGGGCAGGACGCTCTGGGTGATAAGCATACGCACACAACCAAAGATAGAGTAAGCACACAGGTATGTTCAAACAGTGACAGGGTACGTTGTATAGAAATTGTGCAGGGAATCTTGCTGTCTCATTTGTGTGCACATGGTGTGTGTGTTTGCTGTGAGTCAGGATTACTTAAAAAGGTTTTTATAGGACGGATGGATCTCAGTAAGTTGGATGAAGCCACAAAAGGGGATCAGGCGGCGACCACTCAGGCAGATGAATAAACGGGTATAGAGAGATGATCCAATATAGCAATCGTTACGTTGCAAAGAGCCTGCCTTGTTTGTGTGAAAGGGAGACTGAGACAGAGACGTACAGACGGTCTTTGACTGTGTGTGTGTGTGTGTGTGTGTGTGTGTGTGTGTGTGTGTGTGTGTGTGTGTGTGTGTGTGTGTGTGTGTGTGTGTGTGTGTGTGTGTGTGTGTGTGTGTGTGTGTGTGTGTGTGTGTGTTTGTTGGTAGTTCCTTGAAATTCCCCTGAATTTGCTCAGGTGAGATTAATTCCACAACACAAGCCGAGACAATCATTCTGTCTGTGTCACATTCTTGTTCCCCAAAGACTTTAAATAGTGCAGTTAGTTTATATGTGTAAGTGTGTATGGGTCTGTGTGTGATTATTCACAGGGTCAACCAAGTGTGATAGGCAGAAATTATGTTTTTAGGTCAACAACCTTATTTTAGCTTTGGTGAACTAGACAGGGAGCGACAGATTGTGTGTCTCTGCATGTGTGTTTCTGTCTGTGTGCATGTGCGTGTACGCATGACTGCGTGCCTGCGTGCCTGCGTGCCTGTGTGCGTGCGTGTGTGTGTGCGCATGACTGCGTGACTACGTGCCTGTGTGTGTTTGTGTGTGCGCGCATGCGTATGTCTCCCGGTCTGCATTCCTACTTGCTTGCACGTGTATGTGCCTGCATGTGCATTCTTACCTGCCATATGCAAACCGCCTGTCTTTGTGATGATCTCCAAAGGTGTCCCACAGTCTCAGGGACACGCTCACCTCGTCCACCACATCGCGGGATCTCTCCAGCACCTACATTCACACAGCCATCATTACGTCTACTCTGCCGCGCTGCCATTCTGCATGCTAATAACATAGACGTCATGATAGCGAGATGTGTTGGGGTGTGTGAGCGTGCAATCCGTGCATGTGTGTATTTATTGACTATTTTTTTGTGTGTGTGTGTGTGTGTATGTTAAGGTGAGAGTGTGTGTGCGTATGTGTAGGTGTATGTAAGTAGTGTGCATATTGTGTGTGTGTGTGTATGTACAGGAGTGTGTGTGTGTGTGTGTGTGCCCACCTCCTGGCATACACGGTATTGGTCGATGGCCCAAACGGTTGGCACGTGGGTGGCAAGGAGCTGATACTGTGTGAGGGTGGCATTGCAGGCCCGGGCACAGATGAGCCGTGTTTTGCCGACTGCATTGTCTCCCACCACCACACATTTAATGGTTTCCACATTGGGCCGCTCATAGTCAGTGTCTATATCCATGGAGAGTGCCCTGTGCAGAGAGAGAGAGAGAGAGAGAGAGAGAGAGAGAGAGAGAGAGAGAGAGAGAGAGAGAGAGAGAGAGAGAGAGAGAGAGAGAGAGAGATTTAGTTCAAACTGAATGGAATACAAAATTTATTTAGATGGTTGCAGTTTCTATGCAATGACAGCCCGAAATATAGGAGGTTGCTCTGACCCGCATGGGGTCAAAGAAGTCCTGGCTCTGCAGGTTTTGCCAAGGCTCAAAGCCCCCATGGCTGTACTGACCAGTGTACCCAGGCTGCTGCCAAACTCCTCCACAGAACAGACGGAGGTTTTCAGGCTGAGCAGTGGGGAGACAGCAGTGCTATTTATGTACCAGCACAGGAAGAGAGAGAGAGAGAGAGAGAGAGAGAGAGAGAGAGAGAGAGAGAGAGAGAGAGAGAGAGAGAGAGAGAGCGAGAGACATACAGGAAGAGAGAGAGAGAAGATAACATCACCCTCAGTGATTTAAATAAATAAACGAAAGACTGGTATGTGATAAAGCATCTACAGTACTTTGGCAAACGAAAAACATATCTTGGCCTCTTTGCAGCAGTGAGAGAAAGCTCTCTTGAAGCAAATCTTTTCTATTTTAGAATAAAATACCTCTGCACCTGGTATCAGTCGTCTACTTCCTCCATGGTGTGAAACATCCTTTTTTATTTGCATGGTTTCCTCAAAATGTGATACATAAATGTTTTTGCATACATGCAAGACTACATTGTTTCCATTTAATGGTATTCCAAACGATTAATCTTCCCCGGAACACTGCAACTGCACATAACGTCTGCTGAATAAAAAGGGACAGGATACTTGAATGAATCCGAGTGACTTATTAATTATTGAATGACCTGATGGACTCAAAGACAATGGTTAGATTTGCTTTCATCCCGTTCTATCATCGTCTTCTAGAATGAACCAGGCATCACACACCAAGTCACAACAAGTTTTCCTATTGAAATAGAAAAGAGCTAGAGAACCAAAACGATAACTTATGAAAAGCTTCATCTTCAAATCCCCATAGCCCTAAACAGATTACATGCATTCATTGCATGCCACAACAAATAGGCTCACGACCCATATACAAGCATATTCCTTGGGAAGGCTAATTTATTTAGGTGATATTGACACTGCAGCACTGAGAGTCCAGTCAAACCAACCCATTGGCTCTTGCCAACTGTACAAAGACCCAAATCCCCATAAATGGAGCCCCTGAAACATTCATAAAGGCTGCGGCTTGTTACTCCATTGATGTGGATGCTAGTGTAGGCCTGCATTGACAGACACCAGTGTCTATAAATGGCATCTATTCATTAAACAAGCAAGCCATGTGCACTGCTGTAGAATCCAGCCAGCCATGAATCGCTGTGACCACAAACCACAGTTTCTCCCAAACACATCTTTCATCCTGTCTAATACGATGCCTGTTGCTGAAGCTCGAGAAAGCCTCTTAAATATTTGATCACAAATACATATACATGGATATGCATTTCCATGAAACCAAAAAATAAAGCTGCCATCTTAAAGAAGCAGAACAATCAAATACAGGTGTAAAAAGAAGGAGAACACCTACATTAATTTGTCTGACCTGTAGGCGACTGCCAATTGGAATAAACTGTGTCTGTGTTCAGTCAGTGTGCTCTATGTGGAGGTGAAATGGTCTTGCCTGCGTCGTTCCAAAGTTATGAATAATATGTCCACCACACACCAGTACCACCACAACCACCTGTCCAGGGACGCCCCAACCACACACACACACACACACACACACACACACACACACACACACACACACACACACACACACACACACACACACACACACACACACACACACACACACACACACACACACACACACACACACACACACACACACACACGGCAGTGCGCTGTGCGTCAGGTATACCAGATAGCAGGGTAATAAAAAGGGCAGTAAAAACGCATCTAACGGATATCCGACTGATGAACGTGGTGGTTGTTTAGGAAGACAGCTGCAGAGGACTTTGAATGAGGCGGGGGGCGGGTAGGGATACTTTCAGTGCACAATCGGTGGCATTAATAACATCAGCAGTATAGCTGACAGACAGGAGGACCATGGTGGACATGGGCATTTGTGGAACGCCTCACAGAAAATAACAGACGGATGAGAGGGGGACGACAAAAAGAGACAGAGAGAATACACACACACACACACACACACACACACACACACACACACACACACACACACACACTAACACACATACACACACACACACACACACACACACACACACACACACACACACACACACACACACACACACACACACACACACCTTTCTCATGCTTTGTACACAGCCCTGTCCTGCTTGGGATGAGACGGTTGTACTGCTGGGACCCACAGAGTGGGTACAAACTGTAATTGAGCATGCTCAGGGGAAATCACAGTTTTCCTCTCCACCTTAGATGCTCCAGTACAGTTTGCCTTGAAGCACTGTGTGTGTGGAGTGTGCTTACTGTCCACGGACGGCCATGGCCATTTTTTATAGTAGCCATTTGGCCCTGGTCTATGTTCTTTTTGACGACAGAGGGCACTGGACACAGAACTGAACTCATGCAGATGGTAGGAACGGTTCTCTGTTTTTTTTACGTCAATCCTTGCTGATGATGAGCTGCGCTTCCTTGGTGCGGAGGAGGAAGGGATAATTTGTCATCGTCATCTTTTATAGGAGGTCTTTGACCAACACAACCTCAGCTCAAATGCGTCCCTATTGAATAAACAACAATACGACAAGAACGATCACAACAGGAGTGTAGGAAGTAGTAAAAGCATGCATCACATCTTCATCTGACGCACAGTTCGCTCGCAGAGATCGTGGATATGATTGCAGGATTTCTGATGCTTTACAAGGTTAAAAAATTCAGGTGTGTGCAGCAAGCGACAAACCGCCACATGCACCGTGAGCGAGGGCCTTGATTACGTCATTTCTGGTTTGTGCAATCGCACACAGTTCATGCACACCGACAAAAAAGGAAACTATGCAGAAAAAAAGAAAAGAGTGAGTGCAGTCAGTGAAAGGTCAGGGAGACATCCACTATCACTGACTGATTTCAGCTAAACGTGCTTGTGTGCGTGCGTGCCTGCCTACATGCGTGGTAATTAGCTCAGGGCCAATCAATGAGCCTTGGTAGGATGTGGGAGCAGTTATGTAACAGAGAGTAAAGTAAGATGTCTGGAAACTTTCTGAGGGGGATCCATGGCTCCAGTGCTCTGAGAGAAGTGGATTTAGAGGAAACAGCCCCCCCCCCAGGCTATTGTTTGACGGATCATGTGGTAGGCCAAGAACTTACACAATGCAAACATAAGCACTGGCTCAAGCTTATATGTATACGATCAAACCAATGTGAACTGCATACACATGCATATTACAAATACATAGAAACAAACAGATGCACAACAGAAAAGATGTGCGTGTGGAAATGAATGTGCATGCACAGCGGGCGTGCAGGTTCATTTCCATGCGACCATCTTTCCGATGGCAGCCGTTATGACGACCAGACATCACCAGGGCCGCCCAGGGTGCCCGGGGGAGCAGGAAGTAACAGGCAGCTCAGGTTTATTTTAAATCAGTTCGGTCTAGAGCTCACAGATGTCCAGACCGCAGCTGTTTGATTACAGCACGTTCTCACAAAGAAAATACAATGGTGATTATACACACTCTTCCTGTTTACATCTGTGGTTGTGTGTGTGTGTGTGTGTGTGTGTGTGTGTGTGTGTGTGTGTGTGTGTGTGTGTGTGTGTGTGTGTGTGTGTGTGTGTGTGTGTGTGTGTGTGTGTGTGTGTGTGTGTGTGTGTGTGTGTGTCTGTGTGTGGTGGCCCATCAAAGGCTGGTTGTGGGTACATGCAGATTCATGCATGTGCCTGTGCAAGTTATTCACATAACCCACACGGTAAAAGGGTGCAAAAGCGAAGGCTATGACATGAGTGTTGAATTAGGTTGGTGTGCGAGCGCGCGTGCATGTGTTTGGCTTGCAGAGGGAATATGGTACAGGAGATCCAGCCAGACACAGAGACTCATGCATAATTTGGGTTTTGTGTGCGTGTGTCTCAGGAGTGCTTTGCCTCAAGCCAGAGGGGGCAATTCATTACATTCAGAACCATAATTCTGTGACTGAACGTTTGCTTTAAATTCCATGTAATCCTCTTTTATTGTGCTATGTCTGGTTAGTTGGCTAAATAGTCTCCCACACCGTCCGACCCACTGACCTATACCCTCCCTTCCTCTTGTTCACTCAGCCTTGCCGTCCCGTCCGCTCCGACACAACACTATTTCACCCTTCACTTCATGTCCCTCTCCGTTCACACACCCCTCCCTCCTCCCACCACTGGCCATTGTTCCTCCTCTCACAGATTTGCCAGACATAGACACAGTTCAATTTCATACTGCTACTCGGACCATATTCCAAACTGGTTTCAATGACAACTTGCCCTACTTAAAGGCAAGCCAATGAATGGATATTTCCAGATTGATATACAGTGTGTGTGTGTGTGTGTGTGTGTGTGTGTGTGTGTGTGTGTGTGTGTGTGTGTGTGTGTGTGTGTGTGTGTGTGTGTGTGTGTGTGTGTGTGTGTGTGTGTGTGTGTGTGTGTGTGTGTGTGTGTGTGTGTGTGCGCGCAGGACAGTAGCTGCCAGGGGCCCAGCTGGCTCAGACTGGTTACATAACTTATCTGTCTGTTGCCTTGTCATCCTGTGCGGCTGACAGTAAACTTCAGCCTCTCTGGCTCAGGTCTCACGCACAAGACAGATGTGCAGTTGCGCACACATACACACACAAACACACACTTTGGTCTGGTGCAGAGAAGTTTAAGGACTATGCATCTAACTAGGTTGTAACAGCTTCCATTTTTGCATACGACACTGTAGTACTGCATGGAACCTTCTGATAGAGGAGTGACACATGATGGAAGGACTAGCAATGAGTCTATATACTATTTTATAATTATGTAAATCATTACAATGACCTTAGTGGGCTTCAAATTACCTTATCAGTTAAGTTAGGTAGACCATCTATGGACCACCCTTAACGATATACAAAGAGTAAAAGACTCTTATATATTGATGTGTTGATCCACACATGGACCACAGTTAATGAAGATTTCTCATACCACTTCGCTCATACTCCTCTCTTCAATGAATACCAACTCAGCTCCACAAACAGCTGACCTCATTTCTATCATCCCTGCCCCACCCAACCCCCTGGGTCCATATATATCTCCACCTCACCATCCTAAGATCGCTCTTCCCATTCCTTTAAAACTCTGCCCAACTTTCAAGTCTTCCAACTTAAGTTATAATAATAATAATAATACATTTTATTCATAACGCACTTTACATCAACTTAATGACCCCAAAGTGCTAAGTTATAATTGTATTGTTATCTTTACACATCTTGTTATAAACCAAGTTGTGTGTTACAGTATTAACTATCCTCGAAAGGCTTCAAAACTTTTCCCAATCACCCCCAAAAAAAATGAAGAGCTCAGAAGCTGATAATGAACCACAAATAGTTAAAAGGCTTCTGCGCATCACATAATGCTTGACACAAACCAGTCTTAAGACTGGACGGAGACAACACACCTACCCACACCACCAACTCTAAAAATCACTGGTGTGGAAAATAAACAAGCTCATAAATGTCTTGTGGCTGCAGTACAACACGGACAGGTGCCGTTAGATCACAACATTCTCGTCAGTCATGTGATCCTGGCTAATGATTCCATGTGGGTCCATCCCAGGCTATCTCCATGGGCTGATGAAACAGGTCAAAGACTAAGCATTTGATTTACCTCCTCGACGATACACCACCCAACACAAAAGACAAATCGACTAGCGTTCTGATATCACTGTGCTCATTCAATAACACAATAAAGTGCAAGACAGTGCAGCGTCCGGGTACCAACGCGTAGATATATATTTGATATACAAATGTATTGCCTCTTCTTTCATTTCTAAATCATATAAACCACTTCTTGTGCATTTAAAATTAAACAACTGGCACAAGCCCACCTATTGATGGGTTTTGTACCAGGAGAGGGCGGCTATTCTTGTGTTTACACTGCATTTGATATCCATATGAGGAATAATGTTACACGTCTTCATTGATATCATAATTACAGATTTTTGGGTTCAATAACAAAATAATGTAGAACAATACATACAACCCAGGATTTAAAAGCAGTGATAAATCGGACCAACCTGTGCATAACAAAGATGTAGTTGCTTGCAAATCAATATAGGCCAAGGACAAAATACAACTTGATAGAGTCTAATAAAAAAAAACGAAAGGTTATGCAACATCAATTCCATTAGTTGTTTCTGGTCTTAGGGGATCTGATTAACAACCGTGTAATGACACAAGCTGAGCCATTGTATGCAATCTTGTATTAAATCATCCACAATTAAATCTTAGTCAGTATGATACCAAGTGCACACAGCTGAGACTTCTGCTGACACACTGCTAGAATCACTGCGTATCAATGAACTAATCCTCGTCCGTCCGCAGCCATTCATAACCACCTGACTCATTCATTGGGTTGGGGAGCGATTCAGTGAAAAACAAAAAAACTAACTGGCGATAACCTAGATAAAGTCCGTCCAACGAGGCAGCGCATCAACTGCCTGGAAGTCGATGAGAGGTAAGAAGAACCAAACCCCAAAGTGATGCAAAACACAATAAGATTGACAGACACCTTGCCTAAGGCGCAAAGCCCGTCCGGTTATACACACACACACACACACACACACAGACACACACACACACACACACACACACACACACACACACACCGAACAGCAAAAACAAGTCGATAAGACATTACGCCTGTGAGGGAGCCCACGTGGGGTGTACATTGTGGCATTCTCAACATATGGGGCAGCCTTTCTCTGATGTCTCAATGAAGAGACTAATTGCCTACATGATTTCTGCCCGTGATGGTTTGTGCACTATAGAATAACAAGACGAGCATGTGACCCATCAGGGAGTCTTGAAGGAGTTGCCCTACCTGCCGACGGTTCCAGTATTGACCCACATGCCAATCTGCGTCCCGCAACGGAAAGAAAACAGACTCTCGAAATAAAAAGAGGTTGCAGACCGTTGTTGCAGATGGGAGGAAATAGACTTTTTGCGGATGTCGCAGAACAAGTAGGCTACTTGTCACAGTGGCAACATATTCCTATTGCATAAATCGCCCGGCTAGGCTGACCTATACTTCTCCAAACGTGGTAGGTTGGACGTTTCGCTACAGACGTGAACATATAATTGTCACATCCCTTCGTTTGGAGCAGAATCGAGACACAGACTAGGCACAGGCGTTAATAGTCCAAGCCACATCTTTTCTATTGTTGTTTCTCCGGAGTATATCCTCCGCGACACGCCCACAACAATCCGCGTCAGAGACAACTCTTCGAGCAAGTGCTTGAGTTAGGGAGAGGCGGGCCAATCACAGGACAGTTAGTGCGACTGGACCGGCCCTGATACCGCGTCCTCCCGCCCCATTAACTCCGTCACGCCTGAAAACACGGTTCAATGTTAATATAAAGAAATGGTACCTCGACAGGTGTTATTTCTAAACCTAAATCAACGGTCACTAGGGAAGCTTAAAATAACTTAATATATTAAGCAGCATATTCAATTGAAGAATAAGATATTACATTGACACATGAGAGCAACACTAACAGTGGGGCCTATACTATTCAGTATAAGTAGTGTTGGCAACATATTATAACAGTGTAATAGATAATAATGTAAGGTAGTCCTACTATTCGTTGTGCTTTAAAGAGAATTGTTGACCCATGGTTTGTTGTATTGAGTCACTAATATTGTATGTGCTGGCACAGGTTTGCCTTTCCCAATGTTTACTAATTGCATTATATGCATGACAGAAATGGAGACACAAATTAGTTTTAGCCACAATTAACATGTTATTCAAGTTTGAGGGAGAAATCTATTTAGGCCTTTTAGCTTGGTCAATATTGCCCTTTAGAAGCCACTCAACCTGTCGTCAATGCAGTTTATTTTTAACTAAGTGTAAATGCATCAGCCCCTTTTGTGTGTTGCTTCCACTTTTAGTCATAGTTAACGACATGCATTACATAGGCCGTCGTTCTTATGCAACCCAGAAAAAACTGCTATCCAATTTCAAAGAGTTCCATGGCCGAAAGAAGACAGACATCTACTGGTCGAGTGCGGTACTGACTGTTCCGTAAACAAAGGCTTTCTAATGAAGCTAGATCAATCTTGCGTGAGAATCCAGGGGGGCAAGGCTATTGGTGTGAAGCCGCAGGTGATTGCAGAGTTGTGGGAAGGAAAAGTAACATCTAATTAATGTCGTTGAAACAAAAATGAACGTTATCAGCTCGCTCTATTATCCTTTCCACCTAAATATCCTGTCATCTATAGATCAAGATTGACCACATGCATAGAATGATGCGATTGAAAGCTACTGGAATCAACGTATCCGCCCTTTGCCCTTTGACGGTATCGACAATCCTCTGACAGCGTCATAAAGCAGCAGCAGCCATGCATTATTTACTACTAGAGTCCCGTGTGGATGAATCCATAGAGGGAAATAGACATGCATGTTGTCAAAATGCTTGTAATCACAAATAACACAACAACAACAACAACAACAGAAGACAGCCGAGCTTTGCAGATGTTATATTGATGTTTTCTTACTGGTCAGCAACCCCCCCCCCCCCCCCCCCCCCCCCAACCACACACACACACACACACACACACACACACACACACACGCGCACACACACAATGTCCTGAGAAACCCATGAACCCTGACCCTTTCTGGCAGGCACATAATGATTCAGATTGAATAACAGTCTGCAGTGGGGGGGGGGGGGGGGGGGGGGTCATTGACGTTGGCACAGGCTAGGGCCTGGTAGCGGGGTTTGTGATGGATGTGTACAGAGCCGCGCTGACGGAACTCGCACAGAGAGGTACTGTGGGTCCTTCTCAGCGTCGCTAGTGAAGGAGGAGACAAATCACCCACTGCTTTAACGCTCTTTGATTCACTCTGTGAGAAGTTCACTCCCCCCAACTCCGCACACATCCCCCCCCACCCCCCTCCCCCCCCCGGCTTAGAGCAGAGTTGGGGAGAAGGGGGAATGCTCTGAGATCGTTTCTTGTTGGCTGGTTATGGAGGGATGGAGAAGGAGGAGGAGATCTCCCACACTCTGTTTGGACAACAAATCAACTTCACTGAGAGAGTTTCAGGCCGCCATTTTGAGATAAACCAACCGTCGCCTTCACATAGTTCTGGACAGAAGGCCTTTCGGCCAATATCAAATCTCAAATCCTTACAAATTATTTTCAATATGGGTGGATAACAAATGTTTTTTGTTATATCATTTAATTAAGGGATAGTAAGGAAGTTAGTTTCCCTAGTTATTGAGACAATGCACTCAAATCGAGATGCTTGAATTAATTCAAAATCTCGTGGATCTCCTCCCCCACCCCCCCACACCTCCTGTCCCAAGCTGTGCGAAAGCTGTCAAAACACCCAGCTTCTAACTCTCCTCAGCATGCGGGTTCAAACACACAAACACACACACACACCCACACACACACACACACACTCCCAGCATCAGTTAGATGCTGCCCTGTACACTGACACAAGTAGGTCAGAGCTGCAGTGGGTCTTCAGTCCTCCAGCACCACGGAAGAGATAACAATATCACAGATTCATTTCGCACTTTAACTCTCTGACATTCTCTCGCTCAGACATACGCATACGGAAACACATGTGTGTGTGTGTGTGTGTGTGTGTGTGTGTGTGTGTGTGTGTGTGTGTGTGTGTGTGTGTGTGTGTGTGTGTGTGTGTGTGTGTGTGTGTGTGTGTGTGTGTGTGTGTGTGTGTGTGCTTGTGGGTTATTATTGGGCAGATCTTTCTTGATGTTGAATAAGGCAGAGGGATGAATCAATCACAGGTCAACGATGGTTTCAGTGTGATGGCCAGGGAGGTCCTTGAAAACGCACTGGAACACACACACACATACACACCCACACGCAAAAATACACAAACACACAAACACACACACACATGTTAACACATTCTCTGTCACTCACAGACTCTTACTCACTGTCTCCTTAACACACACACACAGTTGACACACCGAAGTGGCTGAGATGTGTTGGCAGAGCTGGTACGTGAAACAATGTGTGGTATTATAACTCTTACCCGACAGGGTGGCGGTCAGGGGCAGGGAGGGAGGGGCAGGCTAGAGAGAACATGTAAATGATGGATGCGGTGTTGGCGCAGGGAGGACGCCGGGTAAGTAATGAATGCTGGGAGACAGAGGCGGCGAGCAGCCGACGGGGGATGTTGACTTGTTACGCTGCCTAATCAAAAGGCTGTTGAAGAGCTCTGCATGCGGCCAGCTGTTGCTGCCTGGTGACAGAGTGCACCGACTAAACAAGCGATGCACAAACTCTCTCCAGCGCTTAGAAGAACGAGAAGCGAGCACGCTGCTAAGCCTGCTCAACCAAGTCTGTAGAAAGTCAGCCTGTCACGCTCAAATTCTGGAAGTCACTTTGACACGTCAGTCCATAGGGCCGTGGGACTGCACTTTTAGATCCAAGGCAGATGACTTTGTGATTGACTTAAAAAAAAAAAAAGATTTGTCGTTGTTTGGCAGGGCAGACCGACCCGTGGGTTGCAGATAACGCTCCACAGCGCTGGTGAGAGATGGGCTGCAAAGTCACTGGTGGTGATGAGGGCCAGCCATGTTGGGGTATGCAGGGAATGTAGAGTGGCCGTGGGACCGCGAGGATGGAGCAGTTTGGCTCTCAAGGAACGCGTCGGAAGACAGAGCACTTGGGATTGCAGGGGAACCTACACATAGAGAGGCCTGTTTGTGTGTGTGTGTGTGTGTGTGTGTGTGTGTGTGTGTGTGTGTGTGTGTGTGTGTGTGTGTGTGTGTGTGTGTGTGTGTGTGTGTGTGTGTGTGTGTGTGTGTTGTGTGCGTGTGTGTTTCCTATGTGATTGTGTGTATGTGTGTTGTTTGAACATACGTGTGTGTGTGCGTACGTGAGTTTTTGTGTTGTTGGTTTGTGTGTATGTGTGTTTTGTTTACACGTGATGTGTGTGTCTGTGTGTGTATGTGTCTGTGTGTGTGTGTGTGTCTGTGTGTGTCTGGTTGTGCATATGTGTGTTGTGTGTGTCTGTGTGAGTCTTTTTTGTCCTTTTTGTTTAAGTGTGTCCTGTCTGTGTGAGAATACACAGACACTAATTATGGCATTAGTGCCAATGTTAACGTTCTCAGAGAGGTGTCTGGCTTTTGCAAAGCAGTGCCTGCATCTTGATAGGCATACCCCACCCAGCAGGCCCCTCCCCCCCTCTTTCCCTTCCCTAGCCCCGCCCCCATGCCCCGGTTGTCCATGTAGAGTAGCATGCCCTCTGGCTTATCGGTGCTCTCTTCTTTCCAAATCCCATAGCCATACAACGGCCCAGTGTCCCCCTGTCTGTGCAGCGCTAAGGCCATCCTGGCCTTCCCTGATGGACTCCGTTGCCGCCGTCGAGCCCCTAACAGACATGACTGGGCTGAAAGACGTGAACACACACATGCGCATGCAAACCAGCACACACACGCACGCATGCACCTGCACACGTACGCACACCAACCCACCCCCACACACACACACAAATACACACAGACTTGCACACACGTATAAAAACACACACACACACACACACATGCACACACACCAACACACGTGCATGTACACATACACAAACGCCCCCACGCACACACAC
>NC_079417.1:10255125-10442625 GCF_026213295.1 Gadus chalcogrammus
TGTACGCCCCAGTGCCCCCCTCTGTTGTTCTCCGCTACCTCTCTTTCTTCCTCTTTTCTTCTTATTACGGGGGAAGAGGCCAACTTTGCCTCCTTGAACTTTCACAGCTCTCCCTCTGCTTTCTGCAAACGCATTCTTTGCACACGGACTCCCTGTTCAAAAACAACCATGGAGGCAGCCAGTGAGCGCCAGAGGAAGGACAGGAGACACAAAGAAAAAGATGTATAATCACCTCCAAACAACGGGCCTCTCTCTATCTAAAGTATGATGATTATATGTGTGTCTGCGTGTGTGTGCTCATGTTTACGATTGTGTGTTGTCCAGGGTGTACGTGTTTTTGTTTGTCTGGGTCTTTGTGCCTGTACAGTGCGTGTCGGAAAAGGGCATGTGACTGTATGTGTGTGTGTGTGTGTGTGTGTGTGTGTGTGTGTGTGTGTGTGTGTGTGTGTGTGTGTGTGTGTGTGTGTGTGTGTGTGTGTGTGTGTGTGTGTGTGTGTGTGTGTGTGTGTGTGTGTGTGTGTGTGTGTGTGTGTTTGTCTGCCTGCACACATGTGTGTGATTGTTGTAACACACAGCAGCACATAGTCTCAAATGAGCTGCTTCCCAGCTGTGCAGCGTTAGACCACCGTCTCCTATACAGCAGCTAGGAATGTTTGGTGTGCAACTCCGCTGGAAGTCCCCTATCCCAGTCCACTCTACACCTCTATCCCAGTCTATTACTCTAGCTCCTCTATCCCAGTCTATTACTCTAAACCTCTATCCCAGTATATAACGCTACACCACTGTCCCAGTCCATTACTCTACACCTCTATCCCAGTATATTACTCTACACCTCTATCCCAGCCTATTACTCAACACCTCTATCCCAGTCTATTACTCTACACCCCACCACTCTCCACCCAAACACTCATTGGACCCCACCACTCCCTGGACCTCACCACTCACTGGACCCCATCACTCACTGGAGCCCACCTCGTATCTAGGGAACCAGAGGGCAGAGGAAAGGTTGCATCTTGACCGGGGAAAAATCACCCTTATCCATCCGTTGTTTCTAAAACGTAGCACTTCGAGCAGTTTGTTTATTTGTTGAATTGTCTGAACTCGCATGATTCTGGATTCATTGTTGAATACACTTATTGTAAGTTTCTTTTCGAGAAATGCGTCTGCTAAATAAATGTAATGAAATAATAGGGAAGGGTCAGCGCTGACACAGAATGGTTCGAATTCCGCAGATTACGGAAAAACGCACAAAGGGGGACAGTGTGGAGGAGGAACTGATGTCACCCGCTTAAGACCACCCCGTACCGCCTCACACTCGTAAAGCTGCACCAGTTCGTAAGCACACACAGAGCAAACGCACAAGTAATGGAAGGGGAAACAGGAAAAATAAAACTGTTTGAGGGATTGTCAGAACAGCTGATAAAATGATTGATCCGATGTTTCCTGCTATGTGGTTCATGTGCTTGCTGTGCAGTGGGCTATTGTTTTGAGTCAGGGGAATTCAATGAAGTGCATGAGTGACGCAACCTTTCTGTTTGTCAACTTCGAAGGACAAAGTGCCATGGATTTTTCAAATTGCATTTGTGAGGATGCAGACTTGCACAGACTACAGAAAATTTAATGAACCGTGCTATAACACTTCAGGAAACAACACTGGAGGGGTTTTTCTTTGAAGGCACGTGTTTAGTTTGGACGCGTTACTCAAAAACGTCTTTCAAAATAAAAGTTTAAAAGTTTGTGAAATTGACTGCAAACAAGCTTATATTGATACTAATATATTGGAATATAAAATATTCCTTTCTGTTAATATAAAACAGTTTGGGATAGCAACAGCAAAAATAACACTAAGAAAACTTTGGCTTCACTTATGGGATACCCTACCATCTCTGTCGTTTATAGCCTATAAGTTAACAAGGCATATCGTGTATGCATGTGCTTTATCTCCACAGTAAACTTGTGTAGCCTATGTTTTTCCACATCAACTTTATATAATTCAATCTCAAACCAAGTGTTGTTCTGGTAAGCGCACCAATCGCTAAATCACAAAGACACATCGACATGGAATATGAATATGAAAAGTTACTCACCTTCAAAAAGCATGCAGTCCCACTAAAATGTGCGAGGGATATCTCTTTAAGTCGTCGGCTGGTCACACCTTCTGTCTTTAATTTCACTTTGGGTTTAACGCTCGTTCATTGCTCTCGATCCCATTGAACTAGAAGACACAACACACGCGCACACACGCACGGGCAAACATGCACACAAACACACACAAAGTCAGAGGATTTCTCTGGATGGCATCACCTTAGAAGATCCTTTTTTTTTTTTTTTTTTAAAGTTGCGCTGTAGGAACGGGGACGTCCTTAAACGATCGCCCCTTTTTAAAGAAAGAAACCAATAAATAAAAAGAGAAACTCGCAAACACTTACGACTTTTATCAAAACAGACGCCAAATTGGCTGGGAAAGACTTTACTGAAACCACAAACGGCATAACACGATAGAACCCTAATGATCTTGTCTGTCCTGCTGCCGGTCTCAGACTCTGAATGTCTTGGTAGCCTGTGGTGCTGATGGGAGTTCTTTTTTTCCCCTTCCCTTCCCTTTGTTGTTTCTGTCACACCTAGACGGGAGCTTTGAGAATCCTTGCCCCGGACGATTGTCGCCTTACCCGTTCCCCAGCAATGCTGACCTCTGCGCCTCAATAAAAAAAAAGGAATATTGACTTGCCATATCTGTAGCCTAATATGCTGTCGCTCAAAGACAATGTATTCCCTCGCATACCCACGGAAGTTCGAGAAACGCATTCCTCTTTTCGTGCTTTAATGAGCCTGTATTGTAGGCTGGTCCTACTTTATAAAAAAATATATAAAAAAATACAAAAAATCCTTTGTTTGTGTCTTAGATTCCGCCATTAATTCAGTCGCACTTTGACGCGTGTGTTCAGCGTGTGCCTTTACGAGCGCTTCTCACCAAATCCTCGCCAGAAGTTTAGTCCTCGCTGGAGGGGTCGCTGCTGTCTCTCTTTCTGTCGCTCTCCGTCTCTGTATGTGTGGTGGCAGAGCCACTTATGCACCACTCTGGACCAGACATCGACCAACGCAACCGCTGCCTATCAACGAGCACCGTGACGACAGCTCATTGCCAGTCACTCTTACGAGCACCCCCCTCCAGCCCCCTCCTTTCATTCATAAAGTGGAGAGGCCGGCCCCGAGACAAGGCTGTGCATTTAAATGATGGGGAGTTGCACACAGAACAGCTGGTTGAATTTGGAGCAGTGAAATGTAGCGTGGGTCAGAATTGAAATGTTAACTTGAACTTTTAAAAATCTGACTTGTCGACATTAATCTAAAACAATATAATCGGGACCCCCCCTTTATTCTTCAATAATTAAGGGTTACCTCTTTCTTTCTTTCTCTGTCTCTTTCCCTCTCTATTATAGGCCTATCTATTTTTATATCTCACACATGCACACACACAGTCATGCAAATATTCACAACTGATTGTATCGGCTTTACTGATTATTGCACATATCTAACATACTTTACTTAACTGTCGGAAAATGCAATCTTGCAGCAATCCCCCACCTTGGTGGACATCCCAGTTGGTTCTGATGTTATCAGACACGTTCTCAACTTGTCTATCTGTTCCTACGTGTCCATTCACTAATGAATTTGACGCATGAGTCATATGCATTGGGACCTCGCTGGATCCCTCTTAATACTCAGTAGCTTTTTTCTTTGATTAATATATATATATATATATATGTATATATATACTGGACATTTAGGAAATGTGTTCAGCCCTGCTCTAATGTATCCGCCTGCAGTCCTGTTTCATCAACCTTCCCTACTTGTAACTCAATCAGGATGTCGGGATGATTCTGTGCTCATTCATCCTATGGACCAGAACCTAAGTACCATTGTGGTTTCCTACATACAGTGAGGGTACGGTCTTACCGATTATGCATAGGGCTTATATGACCTTGTTCCTTGTTTTCCTGAATGTAAGCTGAGGCTAAATTCACATCTAACAATGGATAGATCTCTTACCCTTACCTGTTAGATCTTATCAGAAGGTCAGTTTGCATGACGCACTACCTCCTTCCATGCACATCAAACATAACCTTTATGTTTCTCTATGTCTCTCTATGTTCAAGATGCCTGTTCAGGAGATCACCTTAAACCACTGTGGTGACGGGAGAAACCTCCAGTGGGACTTGCTACTGCTTCATCTGGCGTGTGTATATTTGATCCCAAAGCCTGGACCTCAGGTTATGACCAGCAGGCCATGAGAAAACATACTGTTTATCAAAACGTTCACGTGATATTTTCCGTGCTGCACTTAGAAATAGCCTAGGCAATGGCAATTTTTGCACAAAATAAACACTTTTAAAGATACACTTTGTGTCCTATCATTGATAAATGCTGCTGATCACTGCCTTTTTTCAGGGTGTGTGTGTGTGTGAAGTGTTTTTGTGGCAGGTGCACGCGTTCCTGTGTGGTTGTGCGTGCGTGTGCATGCGTGTGCGTGCTTGCGTGTGTGTGTGCGTGCGTGCATGTGTGTGCGTGCATCTGTGTGTCCATGCAGTGCTCTCTAGAAACGGTACACCCTGGGTCATATGATTGTGTGCACAGTCTGTTCATTTACCCACACTCATCAGCCTCTTTGTCCCCTCTCACCTCCATGCTGCTCACACACAGGTGGACGGTGAACTTTTATCTCAATGTGTCTTCTGCAGCACTTTTTTTACACCAGCGCCATTGCCCTCTGCCGCAGTGCTATTGATGCTGCCCTGGGGCCACAATTGGGAGACAATGGACATCTCCAAACAGTTCACCCTACTGTCTATCTGTCTGTCTGTCTGTCTGTCTGTCTGTCTGTCTGTCTGTCCCTTGCTGATCATAGAGGTGTAAGAGGCCTGTGTCAGCAGATTTTCTTTTTTAAAACAAAGAGATGCATTGTGCGTGTATGTGTGTGTTTGTTTGTGTGTGTGTGTGTTTGTGTGTGTGTGTGCATGAGTGGTTGTGTGCATTGCAACCACACTCATGAGTGCATAGACATACAGACACATTGGCAGACATACCTGCATACCCACAAACACACACACACACACGACACACACACATGCATGCATGTGTACGTACACCAACACAAGCACACACACACACACACACACACACACACACACACACACACACACACACACACACACACACACACACACACACACACACACACACACACACACTATTGATATTGTTATTGTGTGACTCAGATCAACTAACCACACTGGTAGGGTGGGTTCACACCCTTTGTCCACTGCCCACAATGACTTATGACAGTGGGTGTGAACCGACCACAATAGCTTTCCATTCACCTCAAAGCCTCTTCATTCTTGGACAGATCCCACAAAGCACTGGCACAGGACTACCAACTGTAGTCCACTGGCCCTGCTGGGTGTTCCTCTCTTTCCCTCTGACATCACAGCCCCACAGCAAGGGCATGGCTGAGCACAAGGTCAGCCTGTTTGAGTCATCACAGTCACTAACACAGGGAGATTAGTGGGACTTGAAACATTTACTCCAGGAAGATACGGTTCAGGAAAACCAGAGAGGCAGACTATCCCCTACAGGAATGTCACCGGGAGGTCAGTCCGTCCGGTACATCAGGTTAAGATGAAACTGCCGCTGTTTGATGTTTGTTGTTTGTTGTCATGAGTAACTTATGCGGAAGTTAGTATGAATGAATTTCCTGCATTGAATTACAAGCAACAAGGAAGGTGGTTAAACTGCAGCCAACCAAGGACATGATACTCATTATATCACTCCCATGGCGCACAATGGGGAAGAAAGACAAATGATTGTTATAAAATAACAGATACTTGTGTATCTGTTATTTTTAGGTGCATTGGCGTGTCTTAGCTGATTAGTCTGTCAGGTCGGATTAGCTCTCGAGGTTGAATTACATATCCTAGTTCGACTCCGGCTCCTCCCAGCTGATTGTCGAGTTGTCCCTGACTAGCCGGTTGTCACCTTGCATGGTTGACTCAGCTGTATACGTGTGCGTTTAATACTTGTATGGTTGACTCAGCTGTATGTGTGTGTGTGTGTGTGTGTGTGTGTGTGTGTGTGTGTGTGTGTGTGTGTGTGTGTGTGTGTGTGTGTGTGTGCATATGTGTGTGTGTGTGTGTGTGCATATGTGTGTGTTTATCTGTGTGCATATGTGCATGTAATACTTGCATGCTTTACTCATCCATATATGTATATGTGTATGAATAGTTGTAAGTCGCTTTGGATAAAAAGCATCTGCTAAATTCCCTAAATATGGTGCATTTTTATTACAATGATACCTATTTTGCTTATAATTGTTGTTTTTGCTTTTGATATTATTATCATTGTTTTCTATTAATCAAAAATAGCCATGGTCTCCCCTAAAGGGCAGCATGTGTTTAACTGTGAGGGAGACTAATGCTCACAGCGAACATATGTGGGATCTCTGTGGGGCCAGGTGCCCTGCTGTCAGTCTGAAAGCAAGATCAAAAGGACAAATGACCCCTATGCCGCCCATCCACCCGTGCATCGCCCTGGCAACGGATGCTGCCTTACCCCCGCCCACTTTTCAAGCTCTGTCAATGTTTCCACCAACGCCAAACTCTCTGTTCCTGCTGGGCGCCCCTGAAACGCTATGAATAGCCGCTTGCTTCTGTCCCGAGCCGCCGTCGGCCCGAGCGGGCAAGTGGTCTCGACGAGGAGCGGCGCAGGGCTTCTGACCGGCGTCACGCACGGTCGCCATGGAAACAGGGATGAGTACAGCTCCCTGTGTCCTCCCGGTAACCATTGGTTGGGGTTTATTGAAGACGGAGAGAGAGAGAGCTAGAGAGAGGGAGAGAAAGATAGTTATTTTATCTCTCCATCTCCCTCCTTGGTGCTTTCCTCTATTTCTGTATCTCCTTATATCAGCTCTTCTCAAGCACGCTGCTTTTTTTTTTGTTCACCACCTGGTTTCTCTTTCTCTTTGTCTCTCCCTCCCACCTCTCTTTGTCCCTCTCTCACACAGATAAACTCACACGCACACACACATCCGCTACATAACGCACTTTAGATGGGAACTTGTCAGAGGGGAATATGAGATTAGAGAGTTTCCATCCGGGTAGTTGATGTGTTTATATGATGTGTTAGCGGAGTGCAAACCCCAGCTGTCATCCCTTCTACCTCTGTTTCCTGTATTAGTGGATCAACCTGCAGGACTACTTTGTTCCCACACATACTAATGACCATAGCAGGCAGAATATTTACTTTATATCTTTAGTTACAATACAACCAAAACATTCAGTGAGGACCTCAGAAGCATTTGCCTTCATCCAAAAATATTGTTTAAGCGTACTTATAATCATAATGTAAAAATGTATCAACTCAATAAATAAGTATTAATTAATAAATTAATATACTGGAACATTCATGACGGCATAATAAACCAACAAGTAAACATCTCATAAAGCTTTAATAAATCAAACAATGTCAATAGGGGTTGGCTCACACCTGACAGACAAACACAAGCTACCAAACCAATAATAATACACAATGCATGACCATGAGGAGCTGTGTCTGATTGCTCAGTGCACCCTAACTTCCTCTGCTCTTCTGCTGCCCCCTCTTCCATTAGAGGCTGCGGTCAGCTGGGCCCCAGGAAGCCTGTGTGGGTCAACGGGGCTTTTCCGTGAGCAGACGTCCGCCTGGTTAACTGAGTGCAGTGTAGGTCTTTCCGCTTCATGTATCACTTATGTGTTTGATCACATATCGTTCACGCTGCCCCAGCCTGCTAGGCAACGGGCCGGGTTGTGTGTTTTGTGTGTATGGTGTTTGTGAGTGAGAAAATGATTAAATCGAATGGTTGTTATCTGTGTTATGGATGAGAGGCCCATGGGAGAAATCGCCTCAGCGTTCTGTCTTTTTTTAGTTAACTTATCTTTCATCACTTGTGTGATTTATCAATTGCTCATGGATGGCATGTGTGGCCATTAAATTAGATGTTAATACCGGTAGTGTGTCTGTATAAAATGGTTCTTTCCTTTTGAGTTCAAAGTTTATTACTCCTTCAATTTAAAGTAAACTATCAATGCAACTTTTGTCTGTAAAACATACATCTAGAAACACAACTTCTACTCAGGGACAAAAATCCATCAGGCTTATATGGAAACTTGCTCTATAAATATATCACCATGAGCCGTGCCATCCCACACACACACACACACACACACACACACACACACACACACACACACACACACACACACACACACACACACACACACACACACACACACACACACACACACACACACACACACACACACACACACACACAGCAACAACGTCATCCATCCAAACAGTGGCTGGTGCTATAGCAACCATGCCATCCCAGTACAGATGGCCGGCCCTGATCATGTTTATTCTACTCAAATGTAATGCACTTAAGTCCCAATGCCTACCCATGCCTTCAAGATGATGCAACTGCAATCATGTGTAAGTGAGTTTGCCTAAGAATTTGATTGGTGGACGATTCTGTGATGGTAAAAATAAATGGTGCCAAGTGATTGTGTGTGATATTTTTCACATGCATAGCCAGGTCTTTCAAGTCTGCTGAAGTTGACTTGTGCATGTGAGGAGTAATATATATTTTTTGGAAGGCCTCTCTATCAATGTCATAAGCGAGCCAAATAAAGTTTTACAGTTTTTCTCCATCGTTTACACACGTTTTCTGAAACTATAGCTCAATTTCTCAAAACTCTAAACACAAACCTGAGACGAGTTAATCATTTTGTCAAAACTTTACAAATTCTTCAGTAAACACAGCAATCAAATGAATATCTCTTAGAGATATATAATCTATAATATATTATATAATAGAGAGCATCAATTAAACACTGGTGTGATCAATTCAAAACACTTCCATCAGTATACTATTTACATATGTTTTGGCTTTATGAGGCCATGTTACATATTCCAATGTATAAAATTGTTTAGAAATAGCTTTCTTTTTTAAAGTTGCAATTAGGTGGTACATATAGTATAAAGACTGTTGCCATATTGTAATACAATACTGTGAATAATCATATAAATATTGCATTGGCACAATCGTATCAGAAAAGATACAATGCATATTTTACAGTACAGTAATTGCACTGAAGTAAAATGACAGGACAACACAAACACGACAGTAAGAAAATGTTTAGACTGTCTTTCGGGTATGCAATGATGAAATCGATACGATACGATACGATACGATGTGTTTTTTTTCATATCTTACAATCTAGATGTACAAATTGACATTTCATTTGAAATTAAGATATGAAATAGGAGAAAACCCCAAAAAGCTGCAAGGAGCTGCTTGTCGGCGGGGAAACCTGAGACAGGACAAGACATAGGTTAGACGGGAAACATGGACAAAAAATACATCAATAAAAAATACAGTACACAAACCCAAGGTATCGCCGCAGTATCCAAATGGATAGTGCCACGTCACCTCCCCCACACCCCCCACCCCCCAAACCACAGTAGGGAAAGGACTAGAATTGCATTATTTAGATATATTAAAAAGGTGTGATACATGATCTTTAGACATATTTAGACAGGAATTGTTTTTTAAGCTTTGTCTTAAAGAGCTTGAACGATTTAGACATCTTTACATCTTTTTCCAGCTTATTCCATAACTGGAATCCCCGGCAACCGACACTAAAGCTTGTGATTTTGAATTTTTGTTTTATCCCCGTGATCAGGAGTTTATTTCTAGTATTGTGTCTATGCAGGGGATTGCAGATAGGAACAAGTTTACATAGACAGGCATTGGACTGGTTTACAACCTGATGCACAATACATAAGTTTAGGAAAACATTCAGGTCGGCAAGCTTAAGTATGCCTGGGCCTTCAAAGAGAGGACCAGTGTGTTTTCTGAAATGTGCCCAGAAGATGGTGCGAATGACTTTATTTTGAAGTGATTGTAATTTATGAAGATAGCTCGGAAAGGTGTTACACCAAATGATATTACAGTAAAATAAATGAGGTTCGAATAAAGATCTGTACAGGGTGAGGAGTGCTGAAAGTGGAAGGTAATCTCTTAACTTAAAAATAGACCGGAATACATGGATAATTTCTTGGTGAGTTGCTCAATATGATATTTAAAATTTAAGTATTCATCAATGTGGACCCCAAGGAATTTTGTATTTTTTAATCTTTTTATTTCATGTCTGTCAATGTTAAGGCACATGTTCTCTATATGTTGTCTATTTTTATTAGATCGGAATACAATATAATTCGTTTTTTTGTATTCAGAGAAAGTTTGTTGCATTTAAGCCATAAATTCACTTTCTCAATTTCTTTATTGGCAATTAATGCAGCAAGCTGATCTTTGTGTGATAAGAGCAAGTTTGTATCATCCGCAAAAAGTACTTTCTTGAAGATATTAGATGAGTTGACAAAATCATTCATATAGATAATATAGTGGCCCCAAAATTGACCCCTGGGGGACCCCATGGTTTATGATTTCTTTACTAGATTCTTTGCCATTTATACGTACAGATTGTTTTCTCTCATAAAGATAGCTTCTAAACCAATCCAATGCAACACCTCTGATACCATAAAAATAAAGTTTATGAAACAGAATCTCATGATCAATTGTGTCAAAGGCCTTTGACAAGTCCAAGAAGATGCCAACAGAATCATATATATTTTCAGTTAAATCAAGAACCGCCATACATGTAGTTATTTTTTTCCTGAAGCCATATTGAGAAGAGTCAAGAATATTAAATTTGTTTAGGAACTTAATTAGTCTGGTGTATACAATTTTTTTCAAATATTTTAGAAAGGGAAGATAGGATTGAAATGGGTCTGTAATTATTTAAATCATTTTTATCGCCAGACTTGTAAACCGGGACAATTTTTGCTATCTTGGCCATTTTTGGGACGGACCCCAGTGATAATGAAAGATTAATACAGTGGGCCAAAGGATTTGCAATTTCGTTAACAATGGCTTTTAGGATAGTACTGCAGATATTGTCGGTTACTGACAGTGATGACTGAGATCTTTTTATGCTCCTGATAGTTTCAGATACTTCAATATCATTTGTTGGCATTAAGTAAAAGGAATTAGGTTGACCATCTTTTAAATACTGGCTAAACGAGGCATTCAAAGGTTGAACTATGTTCTGGGCGAGGTTATTCCCAATAGAAGCAAAATGAGAGTTTAAGACATCAGCAAGGTTAGCATCACCTTCCGCCACGTTTCTCTCACCGTTCGAGACATCAGGTAACACAGTAATCTTTGGGCCCTTCCCGAGAACGTTGTTTAGCACCTGCCAGGTTTTTTTGGCATCGCCCTGTGATTTAGCCAGGAGTTCCGTGAAATGGTATCGTCTGGCCTTTCTAATAATTTGTGTGAGTTTGTTCCTAAATTGTGCAAATCTTATTTTATTTTCATCCGATGGATTTTTAATGTAACGTTTATATAAATTATTTTTATGAGAAATAGATTTTTTGATGTCCCTCGTGATCCAGGCGTTTTTATTTGTGGTGCCATTCACAACAACTTTCTCGGGAATGGTGCTCTGCATAGAGTCCGTTATTTCATTTACCAATAAGTTATAAGCGGTGTCAGGGTCACGGCAGCTGTAAATATGATCCCATGTTTTGTTTAACATGTTTTCACATACGTTTGTGAGTGTTTTTAAATGTAGAACCTTGGCTTTTTCTTTATGTAGAAAAAGTTTAAATTTATTCGAGAGATGCATGAATAGAACAATAGATAGATGGTCAGAAATCTCCGAAAGTATTACACCAGAGTCAATGCTCGCGTTTTCAATGTTTGTGATGAAGTTGTCAATGATGGTTCTGCTTCGATTCGTTACTCTTGTGAAAATATTAATAGTGGGAAAAAAGGAGAAAGAATGAAGTGTATTTATAAAATAATTTTTTATTGTATCTTTGGAGATACCAATATTAAAGTCACCGAGTATGATACAATCTCGATTTTTATTATTCATGTGATATAGTGTTTCTTCTAGTTTTAGCCTAATTATGTCTGGGTTGAAACCGGGCGGTTTGTAAATGATACCAACAATACGTTTTTTAGCGTTTATAGTGTTCATCTCAATCAAGAGCGAGTCAGAATAGCCATCATTCACAGTTAAGTTTTCACAAACATTTACGCAGTATTTGGATTTTACATACAAGCATACGCCGCCTCCAACAGAATAAGTTCTATTTTTGACCATTAGGTTATATCCACCTATATTTAAGCTATCAAGGTGAGAGTTTTCGTTAAGCCAGGTCTCACTGCAACCCACAATGTCAAAACTATGGTTAGTAGTAGATAGAAGGGAGTCAAGTTCCGTGTGGTGTTTAATCAGGCTTCTAATATTTGTGTGAAATAAGGAAAAATTGTGTTTCTTATTCTTATCTACTATTTGATCAATGGTGTAGGTTTCACAGCTTATGTGTTCACCCATGTCGGAGAGATGCTCATCATCTCTAGCTAGATCTTCAAAGCCCATAGCTCTGATTATGGGGTAATCCCAACAAACCCAACAAAAGTAAACAATAGTTTACTTTTCAAGCTTGCAATAACTTCTGCAGAAACTACGCCCACACAAATACAAATAACACCATAGCACACACTCATACCCCCACACTCAGATAATACATGCAGACACATGGATGTGGTACACAAGCACGTACAAAAGGTCATGAAAATCAGAACTCCTTCCAATAACTCTAGAGTGGTAAAGAGTGTCTTAAAGTTGTTTTCAAGAATTGTCAGTTAACCCTCTAAGATCAGGGGCAAGAACCCCGATGGTACTCTGTTTCTCAGGTGTTTTCTGGTAATTCTCATGCTGGGTGTCTTTAGCTTTCAGACTGTTTACTCCTGGTGGGCTGTTGGTCGTCCCCACTGTTGCACCTGCTCCAGTTGAGACTTGGAGGCCTTGTTGTTGACTTTTCCTCTGTTGAGAAGCCTTGTGGTTCTTAACATCCACTATGTCAGCAACAACTGTGTCAGCCCTCTTCTTTGCTGGTGAGCTAATGCTTGATTCAGAACTTAATGATCTGTTATCTCTTGATCTCTTTGCCTGTAAGGCTTTTTCTGATTTGAAATAGAATCGAAATGAGGATATATCAACTTTTGTTGTACTTCCAAACGAGTTGGATCGTTGACGGTTTGGCCTGGTGTCCCTCAGTTTTGTTCCGTCTTCCCTCGTTTAGGGAATTACAAGTACAAAAAGGTAACAAAGCAAATATATTTATTTTTACTGTGATACAGTAAAATGTTCAGCTGAACTAGGCCAACAAAGAATAAAAAAAAGAATATAAATGAGGTGAAACAGATCTACATGTAAATCAGTATGTATCCCACCTCCAATCCTGATCAGGCCAAAGGACCATATCTACAACACAGTAGAGCTCACCAGGTCCTCTTTTATGCTCTGACACATGATTGAAGTGTTTTGCCAGTTGAGTTTGAACAGGTGAGAAGTGAGTTAGACTTATTGGTAATTAGTTGTTGCGTTTTGATGGCCAGTATGATCCAGGAGAACCAAGTGTGATAAATGATGAGATTTGGGCTTAGAGTTTAGCAAAAATGTGAAAACAGTGGAACTCTGCTTAGAGTTTAGCAGTCTGGGGTCTTGTAGTTGATGCATGAGCTTCAAGTTTTCAGAATTGTGTGTGCATAGTTCCATTTTTTGGGTTTATACAATCAAGGAAACTGTAAGAGTAGACAAACCATTGCTGTGATTCAGCTTACAATCCCAATAATCAGCATTGCAGTGATGGTGGTAATTATCAGGCAATTCTTAGACTCAGTTTCCAATGAATAGCAATAATTCTTTTTTTTCATGTCCAATAACACATATACCTGAACACACATGTATTACAAATGCAAAGGGGCGATTCACATTTGTTTGAGGCATCATGCAACAGGCTAGTACGATTTTTTCCAAAAATGGCTTGAGGATACATACCATAAGCATGTGAAAGGTTAGAGGTCAGGTTAAACTGGTTGGCTTGTTTGATGCCTCTATGTTTGAGACAAGGTAACATGTTTTTCATATTCTCCTGTTTGTCTGTCTCAATTTAACTCTTTTATTTTATACTTATTCTTACTATACAAGTGGTTGTCACGCTTGGATAGGTCTATATAGTGCCGCCTGACAGTACTTTAATACTCACATGGGATTGAAAGATGAAGTTATTATCCTCCCTATAACAAATATGCATGATGCAATGAGTGGCAGCTTTTGAGTAGCCTATCACAGTGCTGCTACAGTGGACAGCTGTTTTGCCCAGTGAGTGGGCCCGGGGCTAGGGAGGCCGGGACATCACAGTGGATTATTGACCAATCACAAAAGCAAAACATTCTCATTTGTCCTCTCTGTACTTTATTTCATCTGCTTCACGTTTCAGCACAGTGAACTTCTGCTGACCTCGATCTGGATGTCAGCTGGATGTCAGCTGTCAGCTCTCGTTAAATCTCTTTAAATTGAGTCTGCCACCATTTCCATTTTCATTCCCCCCTTTTGTTTTTGTACGACTTCTTTCTATTTCAAGGTTCAATGGAGTTCTTTACATAACAGTCATGTCCACATAAACACCACATATTGATAACATAGGCCCCTGATCTCTCCCTCTTCAGTCAGACATTGACAGAGTGTGTGTATGTGTCCATCTGTCTGTCTGTCTGTTTGTGTATGGGCGCGTGCGTGCTTACATGCATGCGTGGGTGAGGGGGAGAGAGATAAGAGTTTAAAAAGTATAAAAATAGTACAAAATGTGTGCTTTGGTAAATAAACACTCATCATTTGACACGGTCAACAAACGGCCGTGTGACCCGTGAGTGTCTGTTGTCACGATAGGCGTCTGCCTTACATAACGTTCAGCTTTACATATATGGGTTCAAAAACAACCTTGTCAGCTGATGTTATGTGACCACTGTTGAATAACAGAACCAAAGGAGACCACTGATCTCACCCGACTCAGGCAGCGTATATTGTGAGAGACGGATGATGTTAACAAAAACTAACCGTGGAACGAATCAGCAAAGTCCCTTTGCTTTGATGTGTTGTTTATGTTTAAACTTGTCTGCGTACCCTATCTACCTTATTATGTAAAGGTCACAGGAGAAGCAAGGATCCACAATAATGAAAGATCACTTCACATTGTCAAAAAATCTAATTGAAAGTGATTTTATGTGTGTTTTTATATGTGACTGATGTGGTTGTTTTATATTATGTGACAGTCATGCTCTGACTCAGATACAATGTCAAGTTTTCGCTTCCTTTCCCAAGAGCCCCATCTATTGGCAAATACGTGATGTGCAATGAAAGTGCACATTCGTTGAATAAAACAAAACTAATACTCAAACAACTCCATCTACGATTAATTCAACGAGATGCTTCATAAATACGCTTTAATCTTGATTTATAGCCGTGTAGACAATCATACTGAATACACTGCTTACTTTATTCTAGAATAAACAAAGCACTTCACAAAATGCCCTTTTTTGCAAACAAAACTCAACTACCATCGACACAAAGTGCATTATGATATGATGAGGAGGTATGCTATAAAATAACACTGACTTTATTGTGAACATTCTGGATATTAATGAAATAAAATTTGTTTGGGGAATATCAACTTCACCAGAACAAAAACAAAAACAAAAAAAAACAAGAAACACCCACAACGTTTATACATACTCTGCGACTCCTTTTGATCAAGTCTCTGGCCTGACCACCAACAGCTATTAAACATTCCTCGGGTCTTACTGGTCCACAGTGCTACCGGAGCAGAGTGCCTGTGTCTGCTCTGTGCCTGTGTCGACATCGACACAGGCACGATGTACCTGTTCTCGCCGCGACGCCCTATGACTGCGTGTAGCGGATGATCTCACTGAGGTCGTAGCCAGTGACCCCAAAGGCGTAGCCGTCGCCGTCACAGAACTTTGCGCCGCAAATCTGAGTGTCCGTCACACACTCATTGTACATATGGGAAATCTAGAACGAGATACAAACGCAGTGTTATTGAACCATGCCCTAAACTGTACACTGCTATACGTTGGCTTGTGTTCTCTAACCCTAACCCTGAGAACCACAGTCAGGGGAGGAGGAATGTTACCTCCACGGTGTTGGACTCTGGCGTCATCGTCAGGTGCCACACTCTGACGAACGAATCTTCGGCTGCAGACAAAAGCTGAAGCACATGAACAGTGTTAAACGAATGTTAAGTTATTTTGTGATAAATAACATTCACAGTTACAGTGTCACGATGCCGGTCAAAAGTGGGAAATCAACTATTTGACCACTGAGGCCAGCCATGCTAAAACTTTCCACACTCAAGGTATTGTAAGATGCTTAGAATAAAAGCATCCACTCAAGGGCAGTTAGGATTAGAGTTCGGTCTGTTGTGCTTACCAGCCCAGAGAAAGGGGCGATATCAAGCGAGTAGATCCAGCGTGCATGGGCGTTGACCTCTGCATGCAGGATCCCAGTCACAGCCTCGTACAGACGGATCTGACCGGTGCCGTAGCCCGCCACCACCGTGCCCTTCCACAGCTTGACTGAGGAGCAGCTCATGCTGGAGTGGACCGTAACCAAAGGAAGGGAGGGGACAGCCGGGGACAGAGGCCGACAGGGGAGTGGAACATACGAAGAGGTCAGGCATGGGAAGAAAAGCTAGAGGACGAAGAGGGATATTTTACTGATGCAACTGATGCGATTATAACATAGACTAGTTGGGAATAAATAATAACGATGAAACTTAAACATAATAAGGGAAAATAAATAAATATATACATGAAAATAAACCTGTGATGAATAGTGTCGATAATAAATGGGACAGAAAGACACAATCTACAGACTCTAAAACCGAGCGGTGGTGAAACCGACTTACTCAAAGCCAGTGATCTTGTTGAGCAGCTGGAATTCCTCCCCAGACTTCCACACACAGAGCGTTCCAGTATCATCCGCACTGACCATGTCAGCAATGCACTCCTACATTTAAAAACAACAGAGTCATTGTGCAGGATAGCACAGTGGTAAGGGTACTAAATGATTTCATATTTTACAACATATCAAACAACATTCATATTGGATGGATACACATACAGTATATATATTTAGCATATTCAAAGGTAAATAAGAGGTTTTTTTTTAGCTATGGTCTACCTGACTGCCAGAACACTCGGAAGCCATGTCTGTGATGGACTCCTTGTGTTCCTCCAACACCTCAGACAGGGTGATGTTCCCGCCTTTACTGGGGATGTCAAACACTAGGATCCCACCAGACGCTTCACCTGGATGGGGGATTTGAGACCCAGAAGGTAGAATGAGTAGGAAACATCATCCAAAGCTTCTCGAAGTAAGGAAAGAAATAACACAGAAATTAGTACTCACCCACACATATGTAATTCTCTCCCACTGCTGCTATCCCTCTTGCAAACACTGCCTGAGCTGGGGCAGAAATAAGTAAATAATGATTTATAAAGCTAAAGCAGATTTGTAAAAATACAATGTTATAATAACATAAGCAAACTCTTGTTATAGGTAGCCAAATTAAAACAGACAGCTATTAGCACAACTATTGAGTGTAATACAACATGACAATTATGCAAACATGAAAAACAAGTTGGTTTTAATGATTTAACATCAATTGTTTGTCACTGAAACACTGGGCAAAATGTTAAAACTATTTGTATTTGTTTCATTTAAACACCTGTAGCGGTTTCCGGGGTATCCAGTGCATGCCAGTACACCATTATGGAGCCATCAGACTCATACATCTGAAACAACAACATGGAAAATGCCATTAGTTAGGGTTAGTGTACACACAGTCACACTCACACACAGACACACAGAGACACAGAAGAGGAGAGAGAGAACCATAACAACCTGAATACCCTTCTGGGACGTGAGCACCAGTAGGTCACGAGAGGGAAGAACACACCAGGCGGCCTGTTAGAAACATGGATCATTGATGGTGGAAAACATTGGTTGCATGATTCTGGTAAAAAAGTAAACAGAAGAGACACATATTTACACTATATGCAAAGCATACACACTGGGTCAGTGAAGACACACACACACACGCACCAATAAATGAACAAATTAAATAATGAATGTATGGATGACGGGCTGACCTGCATAATGAGAGAGTTGCTGGTGGCGACATTAGGCTCCTTGGACTGCAGCTGGCGGTGGGAGGTGTTCAGGCCGTCCCAGGACGCGCTTACTATGCTCACCGTGTTGGCATGCACCACCGTGAAGTAGGTGAGGCTCCGCGGGGCGATACGCAGCACGCTGAGGTTGTTGTAGAGCGCCGACGCGCTGTTCTTGATCTGTAAGCTCTTCTCTTTATGGTACATCTTGGAGAGCAGTTAGGTTGTTGATAAGGGGGTTTGGCGACCTGTTGTTCCTTTGATGAAGAACAATGATCTGGAGGACACAAAGTCAGACAGGCACAATTGGCTTCTTACTATGGGGATTTTATAAGGGATATTTTAATACATAAAAACACCACTTCTTGACCAAACGGTGAACAAGTATTTGAGGGTTGGGCGGTAAGCTAGTTAAAGTAAAATGTACAACTACAACTGCATGATGTATAAGGTAACGGAAGCTCTTAGATGATCGGATCTAACCGATATCTTAAGCAGAAGTTCACTGCACTATGGTCAAACCAATCGATAATGATCGGGTGTGTAAACCATGTTAGCTTACGATAGATAACCCGTTTAGGAAAAGCTGAGTATCTTCTTCGCGTCCTTTGCAGCCATAGAGACACAGATCTGCGTAACGCGTCACCAAACCACGTGTCACATCTACGTCGACTTGTTCAGTTGCTTGGTGGCAACTCCACTAACAAAAGACCCACCGTGGATGAAAAGGGCAAAATAACTCATAAAACATTTTAAAGCGCCTGGCATTCAGCGGGTAGGTATTTTCTTCTAACGTTTTCCACGATATCCACTTTTAAAAATGAGAAGGTCCCGTTGCGGTAACTGTAGGCTACTGGTAATGTAATAACATGTGGTTCTTTAGACCTCTCTGTGCAGTTAGTTTAGGTAACGTTAGTGTGTAACTCGGGCCTATGTTTATCAAAGTATTTTTGGTGTGTTACTTATTAACAAAAAAAAGTCTAAATCAGCTTTGGAAGATCTCCCAAAACTCTTGAAGAGAAGAAACGTTTTACATTACAGAAGGACACTGATTTTGCATTTTCATGTTTTATCAAACGTTGTTTCCCATTCTTAACGTCAAGCCTCTCTGAATTAAGATGTCGCGCTCTGCAACCAAGTCCCGCGCGGACACTCGGGGCCCAAAAGCCCCTGTCCAAGCGGCCTCTCCTCAGAGCAATGACCCCCCCGTGGAAGAAGACGTGGTCCCCGGTCACCTGACCCAGACACAGTGGGAGGACTTGCTGAAGCTGGAGGAGACGGGGGAAAACGTTGAGGAGATAGTGGAGGACCTCATGGGCAATGTCATGGAGAAATGTCTCAAGTCACACATTCACAAACAGGTGACCCGTGTACTTTAGTGCATTCTTCACATCCATACAGTGAATCATAAAAATGAATATTTCCTCATGTGCAACTTTGCCCCCAACTTGCCACCATCGTAAAACGCTGCCTATCTTTCCCTTGTTTAGCTTGTGGCTTTCACCGTATGCTGGGCCAAAGACTTCCTAGTCGAGGCTATGGAACTGGCTCTCCTCTACCGTGACCCAGGAGACGGGCCGGAGGAGGCGTTCTCCACTGCTGAAGACTCACAGCCGGTGCCTTCACCTATAGACTCCTGGGCCCAAGGCTGTGTGCCTGTTGTATCCATCAGCAGTCCTCCTCCTCCTCCTCTTCCTCCTCACGCAACTCCTCACAAAGTATGCTCTGTCATTTCAAATGAAATGTACTGCAGCTTGGTTTATTACTGTCCCGTATCTGTGATACCAACATTTCCCATCTGCAATCAATAAAGAACATAATACTAGTATTTACTATTATTAGAATCATATTATTAATATTGTTCATTGCATGTAGTGCTTTTCAAGACAGCTAAAGTGCTTTACATATAGTGACTGTGTTTTTGTGTCTTTGTGTGTTTGTGTGTGTTATTACATGAACAGATAACGAGTAGAATTGCACTACTAACAGCTACCAGAATGAGTGGAATCTATGTTTGTGCGTGTGTTTTTTGTTTGTGTGTGTTTGTGTGTGTCTAGTCCTGTAGCTCATCTTATCTTTGTATTTAACAGGCAGCGGGGCTGGATAAAAAAGAGCCAGGATCTCCCCGGCCGCCCTGCCCAGAGGCCCATCTGAACAGCTCTAGAGTACAACATGAGAAGCATAGAGAGAGGAGTGGCCCTTCAGATCACAGCCCTCACAGAATAGCCACCCCTACCCCACCAGGCAAAAGCGATAGAAAGAAAAAAATGAAGATTCTGCTAAATACTGCGGCCAAAGAATCAATCCAGTCCTCAACACAGTCCCTTTCCCGGTTGGTTACCCAAGGGGAGCAGGAGGACAGGAAGAGGAGGGTTCGTTTGTCCACTGATGGGTTTGATTCGTTACCTGCGTCTGAGGGCAAGCAACCCGTGTCAAAGCGACATCATGTCCTCCAGCCCCTGCCTCTTGTCTCTCCTCAGTATGAGATCCTGGACACACTGCTCCCTAAAAGACAGACCACACATGGACTTCCTCTCTCAGGGCACAAATACACCAAACAGCGTGCGGCGTCAACCAGCATGAAGCTCAAGCCATTACCCAACTACACGGATAATAAGGCCAAGCTTCAACAAAGACCAAACGCCCAGCCCAGGACTGATTCCTGGCTTGAGCCCAGACACCATTCTACTCCCGTGGACGAGAGTGGTATAATTAGGTTTTCCGGAAGTTTGAGGCTAGACACCATGAATTTAGTACCAGGGGTTTCCCTCAATGAGTCACAGGGTCTTCAGAACAGTCCACTAAACGCTGGTACTCAGGTCTGTTTGGATAACATGGCTGAGCTGAGGCCCATACGAAGGTATCCAGCCTTGCCAAGCCTTACTACTGAGCAGCGTAGTACAGGTGTACCAGCTCAGGCAATGCCCATCAAGTAACGCCAGAACGTGATCTTGGGATGACTTTTGTTATATTTTTTCAAATAATAAAAGTACAATAAGAAGAATGTGATGCGAAGAGCTGTTGGTGGCGTGGTTGTAGGTCATGCACGTGTGTGTATATGTGAAAGGTGATCAATCAATTTGGAATCTGATTTTTTTTGGACATCTGAAGTAGCTCATGTAAGTAGGCCTGCATGAAAGGCAAAATAATAATTAGGCAGCATGTCAAAAAGTACGGCCGTAAATGTTATGTGTAAAAACAAAAGAATATATATATACATATTCTGCTAACCCAAATAATAATCATAAGCGTTGACAATATTTCAATTTCTTCTGAATGATTTGACTAAATCAGTTTATCTACTATTAAATCAACAAAGGGTAAGCAAAGTATAGCAATGATGACCATAATTAAACTCACCCACATTCAACTCACAACACATTCACATTCAACACATTGCCCACCAAAAGCTTGGTGGGCAATAAGAAAATTATAAAAATACATGTTTTTAATTTATAAATATATCATCACTTTTGCAACTGCCTTTCTTAAACATACGCTGTCGTAAATAAACATACTTATTATAAGTTAATACGATTATTCATTTGAGAAATAGAAAAATAAAGTCGTGGGCAACGTCATAGGGTAGTGCTCATGCAACCTACCTTGTTTAAGTATCCCGGAAGTATGTAGTAAAATCAACCAATCACTATTCAGGAAAGCGGCGTCTGCACCAATCGACAAATGTTTAGCACGCACGTTTGTATGACCCTCTGCTCTGCACATGTGAAACGCAATGTTCGGAAGTCCGAATTGTAACACAACTGGAGAATACCAATAATTGAACAGAATTGAAATACATTAGCATTCACAAGCGATACTATCGCAGAAAGAGACATAGACAAGGTAAGGATAAAACGCAGAATAAACTAAAATGTACATATACTTGATATTTTGATACCCAAACGCTCAACCAGGCTTGTGGTGAAACCTCCGAGAGGGACTCTAAACGCATGTAATGTTGGGAGTCAATCTCGTTATTATACAGTGTTTTATTAAATGTTATTCCTGTTTTTTTTTTTACAGATGATTCCGTCAGACTCGTCCCAAGCCAAGGAGGACGGCAATGGTGTTCCTGCGAATGCCAAGCGTAGTAAACCCGAGGACCAGGGGGAGCAGGACGCCGTCCTCCGACCAGTGAAGCTCTCCCGTACTGAGCTGTACAAACCCCCGACAGTGGAAGAGCTCAACCAGCTGAAAGAGGCCGAAAGCCTCTTCCACTGCAGTCTGCTTAAAATGCAGGTATGCTGTCAACAATCACCCACCATGTATTTAAATGCATTATTGCATTCTATTTAGCTATTTTTACGCAATTAAATGTCTCTTGTTAAATATGCTACAGTGAATTTAAATATATACTGCAATAAACATACTCTTAGTAACATTTCACTGAGATAAACCTTCACTGACAGTCAACATCCGTATTCACTGAACGCAGATGGAAGAGCTGCTGAAAGAAGTGGCCCTGAGTGAACGTAGAAAAAAACAAATCGACTCCTTCGTCAAGACCGTTACAGAAGCTCTGCAGAGTGTGCCCTCTTTTCCAAAAGTTGAGGTATGTATCTTCAACGGCCTCTGATTGTGCTTATACTTTGTGTTTGCAGTTTTCACCATTAACCCTCTGTTAACATTCCTGCATACGCGTGATTGTGTGTCCAGCTCGGTGACCTGTCCTGGCTGTCGGGTTCAGTGAAGGTCCCATTCATCATGATGCCTGCAGAAAATGCCGGCAAATTCCAAATGGCACCACCAGCATCTGTGGATCTTATAGGAAGTTACCCTTTGGGCACCTGCATCAAACCACGCATCACTGTGGACCTTGCAGTCACCATCCCGGCCGTAAGATATTTTTAGTTCTACCACTCATTTGTGCCTTGAGTATTGGCAGACATGAGTTTTGATAGTCACAGATAGAGTGACACAATACAGTGACACGATACACTGATGAGCTAAATATGCGCCTTTTCTCTCAACCAGGAAGTCCTGCAAACCAAGGACGATATGAACCAGAGATACCCAAGGAAGAGGGCGCTTTACCTGGCAGGCCTGGCTCAGCATCTCTCCTCTTCAGCTGAAATCGGAAGCATGCGCTACTCCTGCCTCCACGGGAATCGCCTGAGGCCCCTTTTGCTGCTGACCCCTTCAGGTATTTCTGGAGTTTCATAATTATATTTTGCAGGAGTGCATTGTTGCTTTCTAAAGCAATTCATTAGACAAAGGAAAAATGTTCGCATATCTTCAGAACTATTTTACAGATGTTAGAAATGGCTTGCAATAACGGTTTCAGGGAATAAAGAGCCGTTCAGGAGTTTATAACTGTCTTGTACAATAAAATCTATTCAAACTATTAATATTGGCGAACCTGTGTGGTTGTGTCCTATTGTATTATATTTAATATGTGCGTTTCTGTAATGGTGTGCAATGCTGTGCTCTTTAATGGCTGTATTGAAGTGTTTGTGTTTGTTGTCCCTCTCCTCTTCAGGCAAAGAGTCAAGCAACTTCACGGTGCGTCTCCATGCGTGTCTCCCACCCGGATACTTCAAGCCCAGCCGCTTCCACCCGCAGAGAAACAACATCCGGACCAAGTGGTACACCGGCCTGGACTCCTCAGATCCAGGTTACTGCTTTCAAATGGTTAAGCTAGGGTCACCAAATGCTCATTATTATATATTTTTTAGTGATTCAACATTCTGAGGCTATACATTGCCGGGTTGTCATCAGTCATTCAATTTAGAAATTAACATTTATTTTGTGTAAAACAAGGCCTTGTCTCAATCCGTCTTGTCTCTCTTTCTATGGTCTCACTGCCTCCATGTGTAGAAAGCCCAGAACCTCCCACGCCACATTACAACAGCTCAGTTCTAGGGGACATGCTGCCCAGAGCCCACCTTCAGTTCCTCTCCGCGGTCAGCTCTCAGTGTACAGCATTTGCCGAAGGAGTGGCCTTGATCAAAGTCTGGCTCCGGCAGAGGGAACTCGACCAGGTGTGCAGGAGAAACAAATATTGTTTACTTGATTTATTGTTTTTAATATTGAATGTATTGTAGCTCCACAATGGGTATTTAGAGTAAATAAATGTAATTGGTTTGTATGAATCATGTAAATGAATTGGTGGTCTCACTGTTGCATTGATCCTACATGATTTCCCCACAGGGCGCGGGATGTTTCAATGGCTTCCTGGCTTCCATGACTTTGGCGTACCTTCTGAGTAAACACAGAGTCAACAACAACATGACGGCCTATCAGCTGCTCCGAAACACGCTGCACTTTCTTGGTGAGACAATGGGATTTCTGAAATCCCATTGGAGATATGGAATTATTTGTAATTGTTTTCAATAGTCTGCTGGTTCATGATCCATGCCTTTTTATGTTAATTTCTAGCTACCACAGACCTGACGGAGACTGCAATTACCCTAGCGAGGAAACCAGACTCAACTGCAGTGAGTGATGCAGTGAAGACACTTTGCTTGTTGTTCTCAATCTTCACCCCTGAAGATCCCCTTCACATAAAATAACCATATTGTGAAATCAAATAATTGTAGTGAACCAGAAAATATTTGTATTAATATCTATAGTATACTATATATGGGTATATGATATGTATTTCATAGGCTTTGCATGAACACACATTGACACTGAAATCATGAGGTAAAAATGCAGTATCTAATGTTTTGGGTAGTGATCTCATTTCCAAGCATAGGTTATTCCTTTGCGTTTGTTTTGATGTGATCCATTGCAGTGAATATTACACGCATTAGCCCTATGTGTGACTCTTCTCCCCCGGCCCTCCCTGCAGCCATCCCTGCCTGAGTTCCAGGACGCCTTCCAGGTTGTGTTTGTCGACCCCTCTGGACACCTGAACCTGTGTGCTGAGATGACAGAGTGCACCTACAAACAGGTGGGCCTTTAGCTGTTTCTCTTTGATTGTCACACACTTGGGTTTATTCGGGATGAATCCTCAAAGCGACGGGTCAAACCTCCGCTCCGTGTGTGTACCCAGGTGCAGTATGAGGCCTCCCTGTCCATGCAGTTCTGGGACGACGCCACGGTGAACGGATTCCATGCCCTCCTCATGACTCCGAAGCCCCTGGAGAGGAGCAGCGACCACATCTTCCAGTAGGCTTTGTTATGTTATTATTATTATTATTGTGCTTCAAGGCCTGTATTCAGATAGGATCAGAGGTTGATGACCACATCTTCCAGTAGGCTTTTTAATATTATTCTGCTTCAAGGGATGTATTCAGATATGATCAGAGGTTTGTGACCACATTTCCAGTAGGCGTTTTTTTTTTATTATTGTTATTGTGGTTTAAGACAGTTATTCAGATATGATCGGAAGGAAAGTCACCACATCCCCTAGGCGGCCTTCTCCTGCTTTAACCACCAGGTTATTGTCTACAGTAACTGTTGTCATGGATATCCATTGGAAATACTGCAGGGAGGTATCTCTGACGTAGCGTCTACATACATCTAGTTTGATCCAGCATAGTGAAATGCTACACAAAACTGTAAAACAGGATCTGTTGTACATCGCCAATAACGACGTCAACGTGTTTCGGGCGTGTTTCCACCTTCACATTGTGCACACATTTCTCCGGCCATCCCCTTTGTTTACATCCTGTTTGTTGCCTGTTTAGACTCCTGGAGCTGGTCAAGCTTCAAGCCAGCTGTAAGAAACTGAAACTGCTCAGTGAGCTGATGGACCACAGTGGGAACTATGTCCGCACGATGCTGCCCTACATCCTGTCCCTCCTCCAACAGGGACTAGGCCAGCGAATCCTCCTCCTGACCCACTCCCTTTCACCGGAACCAGAGGTCAGCAGTACTGTCGTTCTCGGGGTCAATGATAATGCACGCGTGACTCAGTCCGCTCCTTCCATAGTTCTCGTTTAAAAAGCACTGTTTAGTACTATCAGGTCACTGAATGGGTTATGGTTAGGGTTCATGCCTAATGTAAAGCTAAGCATGTGCTTGAACGACATCTCACTGACTTTGTTTTGGTTTTGTAGTGGACGGTGGAGGCTGAACCCCCAAAGCACAAAGCCCAGCCTCCGCTCTCCTTCGGCCTGATCTTACGGCCCGATTACGCAGCCTCGGTCCTGGAGAGGGGCCCGCCTGCAGACAGTCCCAAGGTGTGTGCGCGAGACTAGAAGTGTCTAATAATGTTTCCATTTCGGCACTCTGAGGCTCTCTTTATGCACTCGTTGGCCATTATTATGGTTGTCATTAATATATGGTTTACATTATTGTCCCAGGCGGCAGAGTTTCGCAAGCTGTGGGGCCCGCGCTCCGAGCTGCGCCGCTTTCAGGACGGCGCCATCACAGAGGCCGTGCTCTGGACCGGAGAGAGCGCCTGTGAGAAGCGGCTGGTTCCCAGGCAGATTGTCACTCACCTGCTACAGCTGTAACTTAATCCTTTTCTCCTATCCTATTATTATACATTAATTTAAGCCATTTAAACCACTGCTTTGAATAAAGCCTTTTGAATAATTGATTTATTCCCCTAACAGTCATGCAGATATTCCAGAATCCTGTGTGAGATACGTTGGGGCCATGATGGATGATGTCATCCAAATGAGCAACGATGTACGGTTACTGTTTTTGTACTTTCTGTGACTGTCCAGAAGAGGGTGTCTGTCTATGATTGTCTGCCAAGTATATGTTTTTGTGTTCACTGTTAAAACAAGCTGAACCTCCAATTACAAATTGTATTCATGTATTTTTTCGAAGGTGCCTAGTACTGGGGAAGAAGAGAGTTTAAAGGTGGTTCAGTCTTACGACGACTTGAGTAGGAAGCTGTGGAGGCTAGAAGGTCTACCCCTGTCTGTCACTGCTGTCCAGGGAGCACACCCTGCACTCAGATACACACAGGTAAGCCCTGCCATGGTTGTGATTGTTCCACAACACTGTGATTATGTTTCACAACATTAACATCTGATCATCTAATCAATCTAAACTTCTTTCAGTATACTAAAGCGTGTTTACAAGCAGGTGCTATTGTTGCTGTGTGTATGGATATATGTGTATATTATGAGTGTTATGCTCTATGGACTTGGTGTCATGAACTATGGCATTTCTAGGTCTTTCCCCCGAAACCCCTGAAGTTGGACTACTCTTTCTTTGGTAAAGAAAAGAGTTCCCGATCACTTTTGCCCAAAGAGGGTAAACCTTGCCCGGTCTATATCGAACCCATCACAGGTACGTTTGAGAAAGTAATCCAATGTCATACTTGCTCTTTGAGGTTTGAAGACAAAGCTTACCCAACATCTCACATATGCACGCCTTCTAAGATGCAATCCAATTTTAAATAGTATATTTGTGTTATTGTGATTTTGTGTCGTTTGAACTGCTCTTGCCTGACTTTATGAATACAGAAAAACATTTTAATGTAAAGAGGGTTTAAGTGCAATTCACAAAGTTTTCTTTAACGGTCACCCTGGTTACCCTGTAGTGGTGTGTCACATGGAGGGCAGCGGGAAGTGGCCCCACGACCGCGTGGCGATCCGCCACCTCAAGGCGGCCTTTCACATCAGCCTGGGGGAGCTGCTGACCAAGGAGCACTGCTACACCTGCAGGCCCTGCCCCACCCACCTGGACGTCTGGAAGGTACGCCCTGCAGCACGGCAAAAAAAATCGGAGTGAATTGTGTGAATGTGAATTGTCTGTTTCATGGCCGTGGGATACATTCGATTGTTTATTTTCTTTCACAATGCTAGAATGCTAAGCCTTCAACGCTACCGTTGGTTTATTAGAAACGCATGCAGTGCAGCAAATGGCAAGTGACACTAGTACAGAGAGCGCAATTTATTTTATTTTTTTAATAAAATGGCATTAAATGGAGCAAAGCGAATGTAGCAGGGCTGTATTCCTCCACTTTCTTTGGATTGGACTCCACTCTATTTTGGACAAGTCAAACATCTGTTCGTGTGCCAATAGGTTTAAGGTAATGATGATACTGGGAAGGGTAATTGTCATCTCAAACATAGGTAACCGCAGCTATTTTATCCTAGAGGTTTGCAGCTTATTATGGGGTGTACATCCACCCTCCCCTGGACCTGATGTACGATTCATCCAAAACGTTGACTCCGACCTGACCCTGCTCTCCACGTGTTCCCCCAGGACGGCTACGCCTTCCGCGTCCACGTGGCGTACCACCGCGAGCCCCAGGTGCTGCGGGAGAGCGTGGGCCCCGACGGGCTGCTGGTGGTCCGGGACAACGAGGCCGCCCAGGCCCTGGAGCTGGCCACCGTGCACCGGCCCCTGCTGACCAGCACCCTGCACGGGTAAGGCTCCTTCTGGGGCCCCGGGCCGCCCCAATGATGTTGATGATCCGAGTCTGATGCCTTTTTTTTGTTAAACGGTTGTTTCAACAGCCACAGGTTTCAAGCAGAATTCAGCGTGCAATGCATTACTTTCAAGCAATTGCAGTGTTGGATCCTGCACAATAATTCTTCCGCTGCAGCTATTTCCTCCCATTGATGATCTTTGGCACTACAAGGCTTCTCAAGATGAAACCCAAGTCAATCCATCCATCCAGGCAGATTGTCCTCCCCGCCCGCCCACTATTAGAAGATCTCTCACAGAAGTCCCATGCTATAGCTATAAGTGCAGCTACAACTCAGACCACTAGAGGTCGTTAGTGAGAAACCTTTCATAATGGGCGCAGGTTTAGGCCCAGTCCCATTTCTCTCTAATTAACAAGAACACTTGTTTAGAGTGCCCCTAGCTACCGAGCTGGCTAGCGTTCATGGGATGATTGTATGGGGGAAAACAGCACTCCCTTTTCTTCCCTACCCCTCTGCCGGAACGCGCAAAATCTAGAGTTAGGGCTCAAATCTAGGGGGAGCATTTGGGGCAGGGCCTTAAACTTGTTGTCTTCAAATGTACCCTAACCCGAGCGTGTCCACAGGCTCCAGCAGCAGCACCCCTGCTTCGGCGCCGTCTGCCGCCTCGCCAAGCGCTGGCTCGGAGCACAGCTGCTCAGCGACGACATCAGGGAGGACGCGGCCGACCTACTGGTGGCCTCGCTCTTCCTGCACCCCGCCCCCTTCACTGCCCCCAGGTACCCACTCCCTCTCTCTCTCTCCCTTGTCCCCGCCCGCCCGCCCCCGGTACGATCTCCCCTCCCTCCTCCTCCCTTTGTGGTTGCCTCGTTAGTAAGTCATGTGAACTGAGTTTTTATCGACCCTCTGCCCGCAGCTCTCCTCAGGTGGGATTCCTGCGCTTCCTCCGCCTGCTTTCATCCTTCGACTGGAGGAACAACCCCCTGGTGGTTAACCTCAACAGCAAGCTGACAGGCATGTACTCACACACACATGCACATACCTCAATGCTCTTTTTTAAGTAATTTCACCCGTGCCTCGTTATGAGGTTTGAGTGATTCGGGGTGGTTGGCCCCCCCAAGAGTCTAACACTGTGTCGTCGCCTCCTCCTCACCTGCAGCGGCCGACTACACGGACATCAAGAACGACTTTGTGGCAGGCAGAGACTCCCTGCCGGTCATGTTCATAGCCACGCCCAGCGACAAGAAGCTGTCCCTGTGGACCAAGCGGGAACCTAGCGTTCAGGTCAGTCACAGGACAACCCCCAACAGTACAGCTTTATTTACATGTTGGCGCACCGCCGTTTATGCACAGTTAAAATGACCTAAAACAGAGGGACCACATATTTACAATTAGGAAGAAAAATAGGTGTTTTGGGCCATAAATGGTTAGTTAGCTATCGCATTACTAGACAATTGATGCAGCAATATAACAATCTGTACATGAGATATACAACATGAAACCTCTTTTGGGATGATTCCACTTATGTTAAGCACACATCGACACAGATATGATGCATCCACATGCTGACAACAGAAACGGCAAACCCTTCATATCAAATGCACAGGCCATCCCATAACTTTGTGTTGAGGTCCCGTCATTGGGAAACAGTCACTATTTGATCTGAAGCTTCTCGTAGAGGCTTCACATCAGACACAAATGAATGACTCTGGACTTCACAAACAGCGGTGTAAAAGAGTATTGCAGGTCCTCGGCAGAAAGCAGTCACACAGTTTTCCGATCCTTGAGCCTTTCCGCGTGGCACACAGTTCCCCCGGGGCACACTGCGGAGAGACGGCCACGTTGCCGGGAATTATTACCAGTGAATTATCCTCCCGACAGCTCCACATCTGTGTCCTTGGTGTGACGCATTCAAAGAGACTCTTACTTATTAAGGTCTAGTGCTGAAACGATTCGTCTAATTCAAAAGCATCATAGTCCTTAAAGTAAGCACGCGCCTAATTGCTCTATTTAAAATGCAAATGTTGTCAACAAGAATACCTTCATTTTTCTTGGTTACACCATATAAACGTCAACATAAGATAAATTCTAAGTCCGAAGAATGGTTGCAGTCCTGCTTTGATTTTGAGTGGGGGTACATACCATAGGCACATAAATCTGCAAAGGCCAAAGCGTTCAACCCATCAAATACGTACAATGAAGAGCTCCTCATTGCTCACTATTTTAAACCTGTTTATAATGTTCCCAAGATAAACCTGATCTCAAAGCCAAACACGCCCAACAACGCCATAACAACCCACTCCGCTCACCAGTTGTCTTTCATCGAGGTCCAGCGCGGCGGGGAAATGAGCTGAATATCTGGTGCTGAGCTCCTCGGTATCAGCATGGCCGTGGCGGCCGGCGGCTAGGAGCACGCAGAGAAGGCCTAGTGGCCAGCGGCCCCCGCGGCTGCGGAGCTGACCCACATTCATTTCCTGCTCCAAGCCCCCCCTGGAAGCCACTGAGTCCCCTCCGTCCAGCGTCATTCTTTATAGCGGCAGGAAGTCTCTGGCCCTGCGTGACGTACGGACTGATGCGTCACACTGTGGTGGTTATTAAGAGTCCAATTAAACCCCCTTTGTAACGAGGAGTTTCAGCCTCCTTGACTCGCCTCTGAAAGCAGATGTAGCCACTTGAATGGTATGGGAGTCTGTAAAAGTTGCTCTGAATGCCTCTTGAAGGCTAATAAAATGGAGAACTTTAGACAGGAGGTCACCTGCCTGCACACGCTTTATGAGGATAAAGGATTTGACAACGAGATGAAAGATATTCTCAATAAAACAGTATATTTTTAAATGCATGTTGATATACTGCTGTCGTCCTATGTAGCACTCCGACAAGGACAGAGTTTGGCACGTGGTCATTACATCTCAGTTAATTGGTCCTTTCTGGGAAAAGCACTTTAGGGAAAAATTGTCCATTCAAATCGTTCTCTTTTTTTTATAACAGACAGATCTTTAAGTGCTTCATTGACTTTTAAATTGGCACACCGTGGTGTCATTCTGAGCCAATAGTGTCCATCTAAAATACAATAAAGGTACATAATGGTCTCTTTGAAACATTGATTTCAACTCAATGGTTTTCTGTCACATGCATGACACTCATGTGACTGCTACGGAGATGTTTGGAGATGATGTTGGCCCCTCGCTGCTTTGTCCTGCAGATGATGCAGCGGGCGGTGATGCTGGCGGCGGAGAGCCTCAAGGTTCTGGAGCCCCAGCTGAAGGACGGCACCCAGATACAGGACGTCAAGGTTGGTTCAAAACAGACACCGAAACAACTGCATCATGGAGTCGGACTCCGGTGTCAAAATGGGACAACTGGTGCGAAAGAAAGTTGACTGTGTCCGAGGTGCCCACTTACTTGGCTGATGTGAAGATGCCTTCGCACCAAACGGAGAAGTCGCCCTGCAGAAGTCGTAGCGCACAACACTAGCTCCATCTTGTGAAGGATGGCGCCTCATTAATGAAAGCTCTCGAATCGTTTTTCTCCTCTCCCATGTATCTATTGTGTGTTTTTCAAATGTAATCTATTAGGGTACCTAATTGTGTGTTGCTGTTGTGTGCAGGTGGCAATGCGTGCCCCCTTAGACGCCTACGATGTGTTGATCCACCTGCTGCCCAAGCAGGTCCCCCTGCTCAAGCAGGCGGTGGACCCTCCGCTGGTGGTCTTCAGCAGGGGGACCGAGGCAGGCAAGGCGGGCACTCCTGGAGGGGCCATGCCCGTCATAGACTACAACCCCGTCGCTCTCTACCTGTCAGAGCTCAGGGTTCGTCTTTTGCTTACTTTAACTAGTACATGTTTACATGCACGCATCCAACTTTTGATATTCAAATGAGTTTTTATGCACAGGGAAGCATAGATTTATAGTTATTCAATTAGATGTGTGATCGTTTCCTTGGAAATTTTTGTGCCGTTAACTCTCATACAATATTAGGAAACCTTTCATTAATTAGTGTACGTAAATTGTATTCACACTTTTTTTTTACTTTTTTATTAATCAGCAGAAGCAGGCAAGCAAATGTTCCTTTATTCTTATTTTTTTTTATTTATTCTTTTAAATCTGACCTCTAGGATTCATTTGGAGACTTGGCCCTGTTCTTCTGTGACCCCTACGGTGGTACGGTGATCGCCGTGTTGTGGAAGCCCAAAGCCTTCAAACCAGTGCCCTTCAAGGTAAGTGCGGAAGCTGGCCTCTACCCCCAATGTGTAGTAGAGGGAGCTGCACATTTCAACCATCGCTGATATGAGTTACTAAACTGTCATATGGTGCAGTAGGCACAGTTTCAGAGCTGCAATTTGAGTGTCAACGGTTTGGAATTGGCATAGTCATGCGCCAGCTATTCGGGAGCGACGTTCTCTGTGAGAACCTTCAACGTTCTGGGTGGCCTTTGGATGAGCCAATTAAGCAATAAGCCAACAGAATGCAGGGTTTGCATAACTCCCCCTCGCGGTTGAACAATCACTGTAAATCAAGGCCTGAAATGGCTTACTGCCTTTATGCAGTAGTTACTTAAATTGAACCTCTCTCCTTGCTCATATCTTCCATCTGAGCTATCCATCTTGCCTGTCAACGACACTCGGGCCCACATAGGGTTATCATTTCAATTGCTGTAACATTGGGTGGGAGGAGAGGGAGTGCATGTTTTTGGGGTGGTTTAATTTAAAAATGTGCTCTTTCCCCACTCGCTCTCTCTATACAATTCCCAAATTCTCAAAACAGCCGCTTAAGACATACTTTTTATATATTATAATGCCAACTACGGCTGAAGGCCAGTACTGACTGCTCTGTCTCGCCACGTAGACCTCGGAGATAAAGGCGCGGCGTGTGGAGGTGAAAGGGGAGCAGGCGCATAGTGTGCCCAACGTGGAGGCCATCGTGGAGGACTTCAGTGTGATGGGGAAGGATCTGGTCAGGTCGGTGGAGGCCAGGACGGAGAGGTGGAGCGTCTAGAAGACATGCAGCCATACCATCATGCCATTATGATCTCAAAGTATGTCGGGGAGAAGTCAGACGTTGGTTGTTCTTTTCAGAACATTCTGTTAACTTCTTATTCAGCTTTCGTGTACATGTACAATATATAATTCTTATTCGGTTTTAGTATACTTGTAGGATAATACGTGACATGTTTGTTATTGGCGGACTGGTTTATTAAAAGATTCTTAAATACTTGTTTCCCTTATTTCCTTCATAGATACTAATCCCGCACAATAATGTAAATGTGACAATGGCTATGAAGTTAATAAAAGTAAGTCGGTAAAACACATGCCTGTTCTCCAGGTTTTGTCTGACGCCTGGTAAGAGTTCCCTTTCTCAATTTACTGAAAAATAACACGCAAAATTAACTTATGTTTGAGATATCAAGATCAAGAGGTGGAATAAGGAACAGGGATTTCCATAATTGGGACATGAGAAAAAATGAATATGTTTACTGAAACAAACGGTTTAAAAGCCTACATACGGTCTCATGTTAATAAAACGTGTGTGTATGTGTGGGGTACAAACCATTATCAATAAACTTAACTTTAGTTCATGCAAGGAAAATGTTCAACTCAAATGGAAGCTTGTTTAAATTAAACGTCCAGCTCTTGCCCAGCATTTGATTACTTCTTTGTTCCCTCATACTCTGTACTATACTTTGTTCATATAACGTTTGCTTACCGTTTTATTTCAATTGCAAGGTTTTACATGTTCAACCTGAATCCTTGGCAAATACCACCGCTTGCAACCAACTGGTATCGTCCCATCTCCCAGAGCTTTATTGGCAATGGACCACTTCTCTCCTCACATGAGATCCCTTCATCTTTCGATCGGAGGAACTCCTCTCTGGATGATAGTAACCCTTAACAACAAGCGCACACACAAACACTTACTTTCAGCTCATAGTCTACACATTCACAGAACGTAAACTGACCCCATTGACATTTCCAATGACGAAAACATTAGAAATGACTGCCTGATGTGATAAGGACTTTTGAAGTGGATATTGGAATAATTTGCATAAAGGCCTCGCTGCAAGATATCTTGCCGTAACAATTGTTTGCTAGAATGTAGTGTTGGACCACAGGGGGGTGCATTTCACTGACGTTCAGCTGGAATGGGCGATACCAAACTTTTTTATTCAATATCATTTTCACTTAAGCCGATTTCGCCTCTGCCTGGCCGTCTCTCCTGCCAAAACGGCCTATCTACTGGAGCTGATTGTGCAACAATTCCGAGGTATCTTTTTCTCGCTTATAACTCTCAGGGTGTGTTGTATTTAAAAGTTTGAATAATTTACTCGTAAGGCTGCTGTATGGCACACTCTTGTCACAAATAGCCTATCCTACGAGTGGTTTATCGACGGCTGAAGAGTACCACGGGCACCACACAAGTGTGATGCTGCAGGATGCGGGCCGTGCGGCAGCGTTGTGAGTGTGCGCGGGCGCGCTCTGTTGTCGTCACACAGGCTTCCACAGTCATGCACTTGAAAGTGCAGTCAAGAAAGCTAAGGGCCAGCGAGGCGTCAGGGCGGATAATTCGTTCATTCCCACCCATTTCTTTATAGATCCATGATTCCCACCTCAAACATTGTACACAACTTAAGTCCTGAACAGTGAACACGATTCTAAGTGATGCAGCCCACTCTTTGTATTGATATAATTATATTATCGATATCTGATTTCAAGGAATCGATACCAAATGAGAAGCTTATGAGTATAAATTATTCCTGCAGTATCGTTCCGCCAATCCCTACAATTTCTATGGAGGAAGAAAGGTTTGGTGCGGATCACGACACATGAATAGGAATTTCCATGCAATGAATTATGTAGGCTACTGTATGTAGAAGCATTATTATGTGCAAGAGCCCTTGTAGGCCTACTTTCGACTGAAATTTGCATAGCGTGGTTAAAAAACAAACAAGTGCTAAAAAAGTGCTCAAGGAAAGCTGTTAGTCCCAGAGAGCTGGAAATAGTTCAGCTCCCGGAGTAGGCCTATACACCGCCGGAGCTGCCGGACTGCAGCTGAAGCTTCGACGGCGGCCAGACTAGCGCCGAAGCTTTGGCGGCAGTCCAGAAGCTCCGGCACGGGGAGCTCGGCGGCGGCCCGGCAGCTCAGCTCCCGGACCACAATCCCTTTCTCCTCCATGTCGTGGTTCATGGACTTCAGAGAGTCAAGGCCAAAGTCCCTTTCCCCCAATTCTTCTCTACCATGGCCGAGATATCCCCCTTTACGAGTCTTTACTTGTGGAGGTGCCAGAGACGTCAGACGCAGTCTTTATGATTCATAATATCATCCGAGGCGCATATAGCCTTTGACCATGATATTAGATATAATATTATATAAATACCCATATATAGTATTATTATTATTATTATTATTATTCTGATCTTTATTATTATATTATATAGATATAGAGCTCCAGGAGTCTGCAAACGGCAACAATCCCTTCTCCTCCATGCTGTGGTTCAGTCTGACAGCTCATTGGTCAATGGGCAGCAGCTCATTTGCATTAAAGCTACAGAAACGGCGCATTCTGAAGGCACTGAAACAGAGGGGAATAGCGGAAGGAAAGATCTTTTTTCCTAAAAGCTATTTCCAGCAAACATCTTCAAAAACATGTTTTTTGGAACTCAAATACTGTGTTTACTTGTTGGGAATGCACCATAATATTTCTCCTTTAATTGATTACTGATATCAGCTTACCAAACTCATGTGAAGCCTATAGCATATGTTTCTTTACACCTACATCGACAGCTCTTAATTATATTCAAAATGACATCCCTTAAAGAGTTTTATTTTTTATTCTTAAATGAGCGATGAAAACTGCTTCTAGATTCCTTGGGTCTCTGGGTCCTTTAACAGTGCAATATAAAAGTAAAAAGTATAAGAGAAAAACAAGTAAAGAGGTGAGACCTAACTAAACTAATAAACTACACTACTGGATATGAAATAATTAGAATAAAATACAAATATAATAAGTGTAATGTATAAATAGATGCAGCATAACAGATGTGAAATGTATACAGACATTGTTAGACAGATGTCGACTGTTAGAAATAAGACAGGTTGTGAGGGTTGCAAACTTTAAACTTTGGTATTCATTCAAAGTGGGCTCACAGCCAGCCCTACTAACTGCTGTACATTCTGCATACATACATTATTTATTAATACCATTTCTTTAACAAAATATTTCATTGAGTTTTTTATTTAATGGCCTATTTGTCAAATTAAGTGGCACTCATTAGGTAGTGAACACATGGTTATGAATCCAGCCTAAAGACTTAATTCCCGTTATTAGCATTCATCAAAATTCTACCCCCAAAAGCAAGCTGTTCGATTATGAGATTTATGGGTGCTCTTCTATGTATTCTTCTGTAACGGCACAAGTAAAAAGTGTTCACCTCTAACTCTTTTTGCCATAGCAGGCACCACATTAGTGGTTAATGAAGACCCGCATTTGAAGTTGCAAAATAGTGCGAAAGCCTGTTTTATACATTATTTACTGCTGTAAAACGGGGTGTGTGGAAAGACTGATACGAAACAAAAATCATTTCAACACATGCAAGTCGGGATTGTGTCTCAGCCTGAATGCCCTCCTTTATTTTGGCTTCCTATTCCCAGGGTATACAGCCAAAATTTGATTGTGCAAGAAAATGTTGATGACGGGAGTCCCAGTACAGCACGTAAGCCAATGCATGACATACCATGTGTCACTTAACCTGTGAATGGGTTCTCACCCATACATTAACACCCTGCGAAACCTGTTCAAAACGTAGTATGCATGAGCTGATCAATATTGCCATAAATAATATAAAAAACAGAATCGTATGAATGCCTGATTGACTGTGGTAGGCTATTTGTATCAATGCGGACCCGACCAGGTGACAAACTAATATAAGGGGGTCCCAATCGTCTCTCAAATATCCACACACACACACACACACACACACACACACACACACACACACACACACACACACACACACACACACACACACACACACACACACACACACACACACACACACACGCACACACAAACACACAGAGTTAAGGGTCGTGTCTGCGTTCTATCAATCACTCCCCACCCCTCCTCACCTTGTCGTCTATTCCAGCACTGTCAGTGTGCCAGTGTGAAAAATCTGGCACAAAGATGGATAGATTATTAGGTACTTGTATTATCCCCATGGGGAAAATTACTGTCTTGCTGCACAGCAAGAATTGACAAGACCAAACAAATAACTCTGTGATTAAGTAACAGAAGCCGAGGTCACGTAGTCCACAAATCCATGCGATGTTATCGTTGCTTTTCCAACGTCTTACCGAGCAGGAAGGCACTTTTATGGGGTGGAGGGATGACTCAAGCCGAATTATTCAAATTAAGTTCACAGGAAAACAAGAAATTAAAAGATCAAACAATAGTACAGTAACAGGGAACCAAGTGCACAGATATCGACGGAATTTTATCGTTCCTTTCCAACTTATTCTTGAATAGGAAGGCACTGACAGGGGATGACAGGAGTGGAGGGATGCCTCCCACGGAGTGATTGAAATGCATTGCACATGAAGAATAACAAGGCGGAAGCTGTTCATTTTGACGAAAGATGAGCCACGTTGTTGAAATATGTGCCAGGAGAGAGAGAAAACTATTGACCTGCCTCCATAGACACTCGGACACATGTAGGCCTAGTACTCATTCAATTAAATGTGCTATCTTTTGGAAGTTTTCGATCATCTTAGTAGTTGACCTGGATTTGATTTTCCACTCCACTGTAGAAAACTTCAAAACATGTGCTTGAAAAATGCAGCTGTCTTGTTACGCAATTCCTATAAGATGCCACGTATAGTTTGCACGATCTGCATAGTGTGATTGAACACATACAAAAAACAAAAATGTATATTACTTCTGCTGGTTTTAGTCCCTTCATCCGTCCTTGGAATAACATTATTTTGGCTGCACACCATTTACTGAACTTTATTTCCCATTCTTTCTTGCCATTGCATTGCATTGCATTGCACACTATCAATCCTCCTCCAGGAGCAGTGTGCAGCCAGGGTGCAGCCTGGGTGCAGTGCCCAGGGACCGACTCGAGGCATACTGGCAGGGGCATAAACCGGTATGGCTTCTGGTTAAGAAACGGGAGCACCCTGTGTATACCAATGTCTACCCAGGGAGAACATTGAAACTTCCCACATAAGCGTCCCAGATGGGTTTTAACCCAGGACGTTGTTGCGGTGGGGCAGCTGCGCTCACCACTTGTTTGTTAATCACCATTTGGGGGGAGGGGTGGATTTACGAGGGTTAGTTGTTGTTGCGATGTTCTTGTTGTATTCCCGAGTAATAACATCTGCACCTATTGAGTGCCAAGTGCACCATTCTATAGCTTAATTTCATTATGCTTTATTTGACCTTTTGTACTGTATCTGTTGGTCTTTACTTTTTCCTGTCACTGAGATGGCTCCAAGATGTGTTTTCAGAAAGAATAACCACCAATCCTCGATAAGTGCTCTTCAAAAAAAACACCTTAACCTTTAAGTGATGAACTAAACAGGGCTGTCATATGTATTTTACACTAAAGTCAATACAGTAGGATAAAGCAGATATGTTTCCTTCAATCCTTATCATTTTTTTCTCAGAGAGAGCGAGAGAGTCAGTGCGAAACTCTATTTAAATGTATTGTTCAACTTAAATTATTTGAACAATTCCTTTCATTGTTCATAGTTCTTTTGTTATGTTGTTCTTTACTGAACAAATTGCACCCTGGTTCCAATGGAACTCTGAGCTTATAGGAGTTTTTTAAGGAAAAGGGTTCTCACACCTCTATTAAAGCTATACAAAGCAGGAATAATATGGAGAGATAAAGTTTCGGACCGGACAAAGACAGGATCAGCAAAAGAGCCACACAGGGTCGTTTGGACAAGAAAATGGGAGTGTGAACCAGAAAAGTAGGTGCTAGGACAAGGTGTGTATTACAGCTGTTTGTGTGTGTGTGTGTGTTTGTGTTCTGGACATGTGTGTGTGTGTGTGTCTGTGCGTGTGCATTAGTGAAAGGGCGGCAGTGAATGATCGAAAGGGAGACAGCAAGTGAGCATGCCTGTTGGAATGGCAGGAGAGAAAGAGGCGTGTCCGAAGAGGGTGGGGCCGAGGACTTGGCATGTGTCCAGCCAGGACCCATATCAAAATTATAAGAAGAGGAGACTCGTGTTCTGAACATCACATCACAGAAGGACGTATCAGCTGACGACCATCACCCACCGAACCACTCTCAGAACACAACATGGGAAGACAGAAGGTGTATTTGGACAAGCTGTCCAGAACCTGCCAGGTCCGCAACCTGTTGCTTCGCCAGGCCCTGGCAGAATGTCTTGGCACACTCATCCTTGTAGTAAGTTCATCATGCTTAATGTGTGTGTGACTGTGCGTTGGTTGTCAATGTCTTTGTGAGTGAGTGTGTGTGTGTGTGTGTGTGTGTGTGTGTGTGTGTGTGTGTGTGTGTGTGTGTGTGTGTGTGTGTGTGTGTGTGTGTGTGTGTGTGTGTGTGTGTGTTAATATAGTATTTCTCACATTTTCTTCGGAAGTAAAGTTCTGTTCATTGTTATTCTTAATGAATGCTTTATGCTCCAAGCATACAATGGAGAACGCCTATGGCAACTAACCCATAAGGAATCTTGCTCACCACCCTTACTTCTCACAGGTGACGTCAGTAGATTTGATCAGTCTTTATGTTTTCCCTCTGACACACTTATGTAGTATTTGCTGTAGTTGATTTGTACAATTTATTTTGAGATGTAAATTTAGAGACCAAGAAATTATACTGGTTTATGTTTGATAAACCATTACGTTGTACAATTTATGTTTAATAAACCAGTATCCTTTATGTTTCTTAACCCCTCATCATGTTTAATGTGTAAACATGAATTGCTGAATAAAATTTTAGTTGTAAGCAGAGAGATCAAAGTATCTGGAGATGCACAGAGAGCAAGACATTAAAACATTCACATGAGCACCCAAGCCCGTATATAGATGGCAGGGAAATTGGGATGGATGGGATATCATGCATGGTCAACTAATCCAAACTTGTTAATGCTTTGACGACTTGCTGGATGAAAAGCGCTATAATTAGGGCAATTACATGTTTTCCGATTAGTAGACAAGCTTTAGCTAGTTTTAGATTTTCAGTTTTCTTCCGGATTTATTTTTACTAATAGGGTGAACACGTAAAAAGTATCAAAAGTAAATATTTCACCAAACATATGTTTTTATTCCAATAGCAAATTTGAACTCTAGAGGACAATTAAGGCTTCAATTCTATGGAAATCTCATCCGACCTAAGTTTGCTGGCCCATGTTGAGCCGTCTGCAATCGGATGCCTCTGACATTTGGAGAAAATGGTCTGAAAGTATTCTGGTCTTAAAGAATTTGGACTTCAGATGTCCTTTACTTAGCTGCGGACAGCGGCGATCATCAAAGGGACTTTATACGTTATATTTACGGGGCTTTAGCCGAGACCCAGTGATGGAGAGCGTCCCTTAGGCGCCAGGACGATTGAATGTGGTTCCCCGAGGCTAACCTCATTGTAAGAGTCCTGTGGTCTGGGTGGAATGCGTCCCATTCAGAGGGTTTATATTGGTAGCCTCAGCCAGAACCTAATGCACGTCCTTTCATCGAAAACAGATGCATGAAGCACTTGTAGTGCTTACAGGCAGGCAGGCACGTGCATGCAAAGACATAGACACATGCACTTGCAAGATCACACACATGCAAATTAGAATGTTTAACGAAGTATGCAGTGAAAAACTGTGGAGACCTTATCTCACTTATTCAGATTTTTCTATCAATATACACAATGTAATAATACCAGCAAATATTATTTCTGAACCAAAGTCAAAATGTAACCTCTACAGATGGTGGTGAGATGTGTGACCGTCTACACACCCCTCAGTTTAGACACGAGTCCAGTCCACAAAAACTGGCTTTCAATTTCACTGATAACAATCACATCCGCCCTTCACCCAATAAGGTGACCTCTATGTGGGACAAATATCCAGTCATTCAGTCAGTGCATTTTTCTGGAGAGCCAGTGAGAGAGTGATATTGGACGCCGCCCACAGACCAAACTGTTGTGTTCTGCTGACATTGACCTATATGTTTCTCTCCCCAGATGTTTGGCTGCGGCGCTGTAGCTCAACTAGTGCTCAGCGGAGGATCCCATGGCATGTTTCTAACTGTCAACTTTTCCTTCGGCTTTGCGGCCACCCTGGGCATTCTAGTCTGTGGCCAAGTGTCGGGTAAGCCAAGGAACTGTCAAGCACAAACAATTTCAGATACTTATTTGTATTTGACAAAGCAATGCTAGTCACTAGAAGCAGGTGGGGGTGGGACTCTAATGATCATTATTTTTAATATGATCCTGTTGTACATGTTTTTCCGACAGGAGGCCATCTGAATCCGGCTGTGACCTTTGCCCTTTGCCTACTCGGAAGAGAACCGTGGAGAAAGTTCCCAGTATACTTTGCCTTTCAGACACTGGGAGCATTCCTGGGTTCTGCAATAATCTTTGGCATGTACTATGGTAAGGGATCAAGTCAAATTTAATTTTATTTTATCACGGTGCTATTATGTTATTGTATCAAACCCAAAGGATCTCTGCTGTAGATTTTGACATCATTGTAATATTGACTGGGACAACAAAAAGTATTAAACGATTATTTTGTTTATCTAAAGATGCCCTGTGGGACCATCCTGACAACTTTAACGTGACGGGAAATCGGTCTACTGCCGGCATCTTCGCTACCTATCCTGGAAAACATCTCACGATTCTCAATGGCTTCTTTGATCAGGTATCCACCTTGACTGTGCCCAATTTCTAGTTTAATCATCTTTATACATTCTGTTACACAATAGCTTGGCTTGTACAGGGTTATGGCTTGTACAGGGTTATGGTTAGACCGTCGGTATTCTCTTCCAATATTGCTTCATGTGTGCCCATCCATCCACCATAGCTCATTGGAACGGCAGCCCTGATCGTATGCATCCTGGCCATTGTGGATCCATACAACAACCCCATACCCCAGGGGCTCGAGGCCTTCACTGTGGGCTTTGTGGTTCTGGTCATTGGACTGGCGATGGGCTTTAACTCTGGCTATGCCGTCAACCCTGCCAGGGATCTGGGGCCACGTATCTTCACCTCGATGGCTGGCTGGGGCATGGAGGTCTTCACGTGAGTCTGGTGTACATATCATCTCCCCCTCCCGCTATGAGGACATCACTGACACACAAGCGTTCCTCTCATCTGACACTATTGCCTGAGTTGGGTATATTTGTTGTGTCCTACACCTCTATTGATTGTGAGGATTTCTGTTCCTCAGGGCTCGAAACTGCTGGTTCCTGGTGCCCATCTTTGCCCCGTTTCTTGGGGCTATCATCGGGGTGGTGGTCTACCAGATGATGGTGGGTTACCATATGGAGGGCGAAGTACGCGACCGGCGTGAGGCGCAGCAACAGAACGAAAGAGAGCGACTCAACAGCATCAGCACTAACGACCACAACAAAGAGAAGGAGGTGTCATAAAGAGCCTGACGTCTGCAGGGGGGGATACACAGCAACAGGGTTAGGGTTAGAAATAGCAACAGATGGAGTTCTCCACAATCTGTACACACACACAAACACACACACTCACACACCACACACTCACACATACGCACACACACACACACAAAGCGCAGAATTACATTAATTCGTTGATGAACAATACATTTTGTTGTATTTAATCATAGTTTTCTATTACTACGACTATAGTTTCCTATAGGATTTAGTAGAATATAATGTTATAGATATATCTAGTGTCTCCACACCAATTGTTTGCATATGTGTTTATTCTTACCAAACAAACATTGGCAACATATATTGACCACTGTTTTATTGTTACATTACTGTCCCAACAATCCATCCTGACTTTTTTTGCATTATCCTGTTTTGTTTGTTTGTATTATTATTGATGTTTCTACGATATAAAGTATGTATTGACATGTTTTTCAAAAAACTAAAAGGCCTTGGTAATCCATTATTTCAGTGACGGAATGTGACAATTTCCTTTACTCTAAATCGAAACAGGATAATGTTTTTCATCTGCTTCAACTTTGTAAATACCTAGACGTAGCTGCCAACACTATTTGGAGTCTAACCAAGATATGGACATACCATACCAACAGTTGAATGTTGTTTATTTTTACAATCATTAACATCTTTAATTAACATCTCATGTAGTCAAAATTAGCGCCTTTGGTAAACTTATTCTAACATTCTATTTATGGGACTGGAATTGCTCACATAGAGCGGATTTTCTGCTTCGACAAGAACCTTACCGGGCCAATCACAACCGTTTATCTAAAAGTAGGCGGGATAAATACGATGACGGCCAAGGGTAGGGCCATTGTTTTTGATAACAACCAAGATGGATACCGCAGAATCTGTTGATTCTGCTATCGACACAGTATTAAACGAACCGGAAGGTTTTCACCAAAATAAGCACAAACGACTGCACTTAAGGCTTTGTTTGCAAAGGAAGACGCCATACTTCCAACGTTTAATTTAGCAACGGGCCCTGCTGGTCGCCCCAAAAGGGTCAGGGCGCATTGAAAACCCTGTCCATTAGTCTGTCTGTTAGTCTGTCTCGAGGATGACAGACCAGGGATGTGGTCTGTCCGTTAGTTTGTCTCTTTGAGACCAGGGATGTAGTCTGTCCGTTGGTCTGTCTCATGGAGGACGGATCAGGGATGTAGTCTGTCCATTGGTCTGTCTCATGGAGAACAGGGATGTAGTCTGTCCGTTGGTCTGTCTCATGGAGGACGGATCAGGGATGTAGTCTGTCCGTAAGTCTGTCTCAAGGATCACAGACCAGGGATGTAGTCTGTCCGTTGGTCTGTCTCAAGGAGGACAGACCAGGGATGTAGTCTGTCCGTTGGTCTGTCTCAAGGAGGACAGACCAGGGATGTAGTCTGTCAGTTAGTCTGTCTCAAGGAGGACGGACCAGGGATGTAGTCTGTCCGTTGGTCTGTCTCATGGAGAACAGGGTTATAGTCTGTCCGTTAGTCTGTCTCATGGAGGACAGACCAGGGATCTAGTCTGTCCGTTAGTTTGTCTCAAGGAGGACAGACCAGGGATGTAGTCTGCCTGTTGGTCTGTCTCATGGAGACCAGGGATATAGTGTGTCCGTTAGTCTGTCTCATGGAGGACCGACCAGGGATGTATCACCTCAAGCTGGTGTGTGGTGAGCGTTCTGGTGCAGATTGACTGCCGTGCATCACCCAAGTGGGTGCTACACACTGGTGGTGGTTAGTGAGGTTCCCCCTTCCCTGTAAAAGCGTCTTTGAGTGTCTAGAAAAGCGCTATATAAATTCAATCCATTATTATTATTATTATTATTATTATTATTATTATTATTATTATTATTATTATTATATAATCTGTCAGTTGGTCTGTCTCAAGGAGGACAGACCAGGGATGTAGTCTGTCAGTTGGTCTGTCTCATGGAGACCAGACATATAGTGTGTCCGTTAGCCTGTCTCATGGAGGACAGACCAGGGATGTAGTCTGGCCATCGGTCTGTCTCATGGAGACCAGGGCAGCAACCCAAAACCAGGATGAGGCAGACACCCGACTGGTGTTTTTTCCCCGGAGTCCTGGCTACTGATCAGCTAGAGGAGGGACACGATATCCAGAAACCTGATGGGTCTGCGGTGGTTGGAGTATGCCTTGTCCACAAATGGTAAGGGTTGTTTTCTAGATCATGTCACAACAAATGACTGTATTATGTTGAATTAGAAGCCATTTGAATATGGAGGTTGGAACTAGCAGCCTAGCTTAGCAAGATTGCTCGGTAGTAGTTATTATAACAGCCACACAGCTGCTCTTTGAATGTCACTTGGTCATGCTTGGCTGGCTTCATAAACTAAGATTCAGCTGGAGCTCGTAAGCTGACATTTCATCTGTGGTGTCACGCTAACCTTTTGCATGTCCTAGCTATTAAAATATCTATTGAGGCTTAGGTGCTTGCTTTATATGACTTTTTAATCGGCCGAACAATTAGCAAATGAGCTTGCCGATTTTGTCGGTTTGCTAGACGTGGTGTCTTACTGGGGCATTGTTTTATTTACTTGTATTTACTTGTCTTTAAGGACCTGTGTTGGAATTAACCATATCTGCCGATCTGGATTCCAGAGCCAGGGTGAAGGCAAATGCATTGTGACGATGAGCCCAAATAGGACAAACCTCTGAGTAAAGTCTCTACTCGGATGCTGGATTGTGAGAGAGGTTAAAGACCCACAAATCATAATTAACTGCCAAACATTAAAGCCAGTTTGCAGAGTATTGAATTATCTGAAAACAGAACTAGGTGAAGATGCCTGGGTTAACAGAGACCAGATCACCTGATTGAGAACCTACTTATAGGCATGTTTCACAGCCATACACTGCCTGTTAACAAAAGTGGAGAGCTGTCATACTACAGTGGAGAGGGTAGCTGCAGAGTTGTTGCAACAACAGCCATTGTGATGGGCTTAAACTTTCACATGCATCTATGGGCTACCAGAGGATGGTGAAGCTATTTTTTTGCAGGCCAGGCAGAGACGGGTCTCAGTCACATGCTGTTGTTTGCTTTCCATCTTTTTAAAATGGTTTGCGGGGTAGTTAAAGGAGGGCTTGACACAGGCAGAATTAGCTGCTTTTGGAAGCGTCGAACCAGGACATCTGTGCTGCACTTATTGCCATTGTGTATGTTTTTGCACATTTTAAGGTTGTAGATGGCTAACCCCGAGGTACAACTTGTTGCAAGAAGAGGTTACTTGAGTCCTGTCAAATGTAGAGAGGTACATTTTGTGATCAGGGATATGATGGAGGACTACCAGGGCTGTTACGTTCAGGAAAAAACACATCTATACACACACCGCCAAGACAGCTTGTACTTGGTTTGGCACTGAACTTATTGATTCTGTCATCAAACACGCACACAAATATTTGACTTGGCTGACTTTACTCAGAGCCTCCCTGTATTCAAATTAAAACATGCAAAACAAACTAATAATGAACCACTCTAATAATGTGAGGTATTTCATAGCAGTGAGTCTAATTCAGTTCCCAATAGCTTTTCTCTGCCAGATATGGATGACAAATGTTACGTTGAGGAGGAGGAGGTTGTTGACCAGATACAAACACAGCAGCTCAGAATCTGGCTTGTCAGTACTGATGTCCTGACTAAATACATCTAAATATACACACATTTAGGACATGGAGCTTGAGTAAAGCAAATAGATTTGTCCTTATTGTGCATGTTATCAGACGATCTGTGTAGAGGTGGGGGATTAGGGCATGGTTGTGCATGTTATAAGATGATCACTGGGGATGAGCAATCAGTTTCAGCTGTATTCTCGTGAATGTTATCAGACGATCTGTGTAGAGGTGGGGGATGAGGGCATGGTTGTGCATGTTATAAGACGATCTGTGTGGGGAATGAGGATACAGTTTCAGCTGTGGCTGTTTCTATTTTATTTTCCTATATGAATGACTGATTACATTTGACTGTTTTATCACCTGTCTGAATGTATCTGAATAAGGCTGGCTTAATAGATGCTTAACAAGGTTGTTAGTCAATACTTTTTTACAATTGATTTGCACCTCAGGTACCAAAACCGTATGGGACAGATAGGGTAGGTAAATTATTCCTCCGTGAATTAAAGATGACCTTTTAATCAAGACCGATCTGAAAAAAAAAGATTAACAATATGGTTATCACAAAATATACTTTTATAATTAAACAAATTAAAGTTGAACGTTCACTGAAAACAGACCCTAGCTGCAAAAACATGCTTAAACGTATAAATGAACACCGAGCAGCATAATGCATTGCACTTGTTTTAAACAAGGTTTTACATATAGAGAGAATAAGTGAACATACAAAATAAATAATTAAGATATTTACAGGATTGATTGCCAGGGATATTTTTCCAGTCCTCGAGCTTGGAATCATCCACTGGCACAACTCACTGTACTTTAACCCCCCACACGTTATTTCTTGTAAGCAGGGTGGTACAGTGTTAACACATTAGTAGGATCGAAGTTTTTGTCAAAGTCAATCCTTCCATAAACAAGTGGATCAAACACATGAAGTACTTTTACTTTCATATTGTGGCAACAATGGTTCACATGTTTCGTTGATACCCAATCACAGCTCTTCTCTTTCGTCGCACAGTGCTACATCATGGTGATGTGGGATTCATGAACGATTCGTTCAAGAAGAACAAACTTTTCTGCGATCCAGTACTCTAAATTACTCTGTAGCCCCAAACGGCTTCACTGTGTATCCTTACGTCACCCAGTATAGGCGCAAGAGCATTAGGTATGCGTAATATTTATATTTAAAAATCAACGATCCGACTCGAAAAGATATGTTCATTTGAATGCTGGAACATACTCAAGTTTAGGATGTGTAACTGCCTCAGAGATCTACTCTCATTCATGGAAGAACTTAGAGGAGCAGAAAAGGCAGTAAACACATCCCCTGACCAAAGCCACTTACCTGACATCAAGAACCAATTTGTTCAATCATAATTCCCAATAAGAATGACTAAGAGATCCGCAGGAAAATATGAGCACCTGTTAACCACCGCAACCCTCAGCTTAGACATGTAAGCCTACCTGACCCACCAGTGCCAGAGGTAACTCTCCGGAGCGAATTTAGAATTAATGTAAAGATCCGTGCACAAGGACAAAGGGACAAGTTGTCCAACACAAGCCTCATTCATCAGATGGAGGCCGGGCTGCGGAACTGAGACTCAGACCCAGAGGTGGTGAAAGCAGTCATCAGAGCAGTAAATCCTGGATTACATCTAAAATACAGAGATTAAGAGTAACCTGACACTATCCAGCGTAAAAAATATCTTAAAAGGCCACTTTGAAGGAAGATGGTGCATCTGACGTCGACCACTAACTCCTGAACATAAAATAGAATCCCGTCATCCCGGAGAATGACCTACGACCTTCCTGTTTCCTTTCATTGAACTGAAGGAGAAGCTGTGGCCTTCAAGTGATGCAGAACAAGTAATGCAGATGCTGAGGAATACCCCTACCATTACCTTATACATCAAATGTATCCTGTCCTTGACAGCATCACATTTCATTTCAGTCCCCCGGGGGTGACATCAAAGTCTGATGAGATCCGGATTGAAAGGATTAGTGAAGCTGTAAGCCTGGAAAATGAACAGCAACAAAAAAAAGTCCCAGTGTGTGTCTGTGAGCTTCAAACTGACCTCACACACAACGATATTCCTGGAAGCAATGAAGACCACCGGGCTACAACATCCCGGGAGAAGGGAGGTCATCTCACAGTCTACATCCCAAGTGAGATACAGTGGGCAGACATCAAGATGACCAGTGCAATCACTGTTTTCCTTTGGAGAAATGGGTCTTTTTTTGCAAGATTGAAAAAGGCCAAGCCAGATTATATCACACGCACGCACGCACGCACGCACGCACGCACGCACGCACGCACGCACGCACGCACGCACGCACGCACGCACGCACGCACGCACGCACAGTAAGCCTCACTGAGGCTAACCATTAGCCTCATTGGTTAACAATGTTAACATTGGTTAACAATGTCTTGCAAGTACTTTGTTGGACAGAGTCACAGTACAATTACAAAATAATTGTGTGACACTGGAACCAAGGTCAGCATCATAGCTCGGAGGAGGCGATATCTCCCGCACACCACCACATCCGTCCAATTAATGATGTTTTTGAGAAGTGGACCACTAATTAGACTTTCCTCAAACTAAACAAAAATTCCATACACCAGCTTGATATTAGTTTTTTTCAGAGCAGCAGGCGAACCACCACTGAAGCTCTCACCATCCCAATTCTTGTGTCAGTAGACTCCGGTCTCAAGTGACCCATCATGGGCTTTAATAATCGCTTTCTAAGACAGAATAGGTCTTAATGCCACCCTTCCTTCTACTGATGTTGTACACCACATGTTCAGCTGTCAACCGCACCAACATTTGGAAACTGAACAGAGATTCATCTCTTTGTGCAAACAAACTCACTGGAACAGAAATTATCAAATTGGCATCCTCCTGTCTACCCTGTTCATCTCCCAGAGCAGAACTTACCCCAGTTACCCCTTACCCCAGTTGGGATGTCGGTCAGTACCTGACCGTCATCCCATCTCCAGATACAGGCTCGACTCTCAGGTGGTGGTTTTCTGTACTAGATCAGTGGAAGGCTTATCATCAGAGATTTCTTGATCCAGAGAGCTGACCCGTTATCTGCATTCATCACACCATGGGGGGGTATAAGAGTGTTCGTATCCCCTTTGGTCTCATCTCTGCTCCTGCTGAGTTTCAGATAGGGATGGAAGACTGCATGTCAGAACTGAGACTGAGAAACCATCAACCATACTTGAACGAAAACCTGGTCTATAGTCCAAGTTTTGAAGCGCAGCTGGAACATGTGGGAACAGGTATGCAACTTTTCCAGCAGCAGTGTATAGCTCACACACAGAAAGTTTGATATTTTTAAGAGCCAGGTCAAGTTTCTGGCAAGATGGTGAGCAAAGAGACTACAGTATGGATCCCAGAGAGATTGCTCCAGTGCAAGAACCAAACCCCTCTATTTCTAATGTTGTCTTCTTCAATGCCACAGTGAGACACACCAGGATTTGTATCTGCCATTCAATGAAAAGTAAGGGTTTAAAAAGCACACAAAAGTCATCTTAAACCACCATCACATGGGATGAGAAACATAAATACTTAAAAAGAAATGGATTGACTGTATATCATCATATTACTACACTATATGGACTTGAACCAGCCATTTATGATGCACTCTGATCAATTCCAGGGGTGCCTTGGAGCTGTACTCTATCAGCGACAGAAAGGCAAAATGCCATTGCTCATGGGTTTCTCACTCTGACATAACTACCTTGTGCATTCAGGCAGGCCGGCATTGTTAGCACTCAAATCATGCCCTTTTTTGTCCTCCATACAGACAATAACCCACTCACATACATGCATGTACTCACCACCGCAAAGTAAAATGCTACGGTTCACAGTGATGGGCTTCAGAGCTAGTCGATTTTAACTTCATCCTCAAATACCGGCCAGGGATGTTCAATGTTGTCAGTGGCCGGTATCGAATGCTTCTTGCATTTTAACTACATTAAACAGTACACTGCGGAGGTGTGTTCCAATGTCAACTGTACAATAGTAAAAGGAGAGAAAAACTCACAGTGGAAGGGTTTGAGCATACCTGTGTGGTGCATTAGGCAATCAATGCACATAGGATAAACCAGCCATCCCCACACACACTCAGAGAGTGCTCTGACAGGTCAGTATTCACCACCTGCGCGGCGTACAGCCAACCTTCAACGTATTCAGTAAACTGGTTTTCGACAACATCCATCTATACTGGTGTTGGAGGTGCCTATTGTAGGTGGAGTTTTGTGGGGGATGTCCTGCTACACTTGTGCACATTGTGGCAACCCGCCACGTTGAGCGAACCAACTCCTCCCAAACAGGACACCATTTCGTTGGGAAAAGCCAAAAAAAAGGCATGTTTATTCCAGAACATAAAAGTCTCTCAAAACACAAATAACGTAAACCTTGGGAGGAATAAACGGTCCCCTCCTTCGTGGGTGGAATCCCGTCACCCACGAGGACCGGTCTCTCCGTGCAGGAGCTCCAGCCGACAGTAACCCAAGCTGCATCTCTGCCAGACAGCACAGCGGCCCAAGGCCTCATGCTCCGAGGCAGAAGATGGGGAAAATGCCATCGTGGAGGGTGGCCCTACCATTCCAGGTCTAGCTAGCCCTGGCTACCACCACTGTTACACATTCATTGATTTTGTCACAAAGAAATGTGTGTGCTTGAAAAAACCGAGACATTTTTTTTTCTTCCGATGGGCTGTGCGACACAGGTAGATTTGAGAATTACAAAACATAGTATGGTGTAACTGCTTGTAAAATATTTGTTTTTGGAATTCAAATTTTCTACCTAAGTTATTCCAGATGTACACATTTCTTTAATGTATGCATTATCTTTGTATAGAGGGTGCATTAAGGTTAGTTGTGGAGCTAAACTTTTGGCACCAGGTATTTTACAAGAAAGTAGTCTTACTGCTCTGACCTTCGGATGGATCATAAAGGCGATAAAGCCCTATACCTAAAGCAAGCCTGTAAGGGATGAATCACAAGCAGTGTTTTAAAGTCTAATCCATTAATCAAGCAGATACAAATGAAAAGGTAGAGAGATTATGAACCTCTGAATCCTGAATATATAGTTTGTGATTCAAACTTAAGCTTGGGTGGGACCAACGATTCTTATTCCTTTCCCTTTTTTTTACTGGACTTGCCCTAGCATGAACTTTGTGCGTCTTTTCATAATTACATTTGTACGTGCTCCTGCACGCGACAGCTTGATGCCAAACAGCCACCTTCCTTTTCCAGAAATTAAACAAAGCTGTGTTAAAATGCTCCATATCATATCTGTACAACAGTAATATACATTCACTATTATGTGATTTTTTTTGTGACTTTATTCATCAGCTCATATCATCACTAGGTAGGGACCAAAAAGGGTTATAAGGGTATAATACCACTCTGCCACATACAACTATTAGGTAATTTTGTCGTTAAGTGGCAGATAAATAGAAGTTAGTAATTTCACATCGTCACCAGCTATTCATCAGGTCCGGTGTGTCTGCGTGCAAATTCTCTTTTGTTATCAGGAGACCAAGGAAATGCCAGAGTAGCCACGCGATGAGAGATCTTCCATGCATAGAGCCTATGCAACCAAAGTCATTATATTTCAGTAAACTTTCCACTGTATGGGTCAACAGCCTGTCAGGACAGGGATGCAGTGGGATGCAACAGTGATGCAAACTCATGCATATAACAGTATATTATACATGGATACATTGTATTGAATAGGTTATGCAATGGGGAAAATCCCCAGGAAAGGAAAAATCATCAAACCCAGATTCAAAAGTCAAAGAAGGGACCTTTTAACTGGGCCCACACTTCCCTAAGGACATAGTAAGCCACAGATGATGCACATTAAAACATGCTAAAACAACACACCAGTGGGATTCGGCCTATTTGAACTCCTGTAGACTTATGGTATCGGGACAAACACCTAATGGGCCTGGCGCTCTTAAGACAGAACCAGACTTATTAGTCACACTGAATCACCATAGCAAACAAACACACTGATCTGTTAACATTGGTGTGCAGGAGAAAGCCACTAGAGCTAAAGCCGGACAAAGCACACATTGGCTGCTTTTAGCCTTGTGGTGGAGGGTGAGAAACACAAGAACTGAGGTAGTAATTTAGGTCTGGGGCTACCCCTGGACCGAGGAGCGGCTGTCTCTTTGAATGAGTTTGGTTTAGCCTGACAATGGAGAGATGACCTCACTGCACCCTTGTGGTTAAGGTGGAAACCACTACTAGTCTTGTGTGTCCGAATGGCAACATGCCTCCCCAGTACTGTTGGATGAAGGGTTCAGTAGGACACGAAACAATGGCACGATTTTGAGGTGTGGTCCAGGCAGTTGTAAAAACATCTGTTTGGGAAAGTGTGCTGATCTTGCCATTGTGGTCGAGCAATCAAGTGAAAAAGTTGAGGAGTATATTCAGGCAAAAATAGGATTAAAGACCAGTTCGAAAGTCTGACGGGGTAGAAATGTGTTTGGTTTGGTTCAGGCAACACCCCTAGCCCCCCCTGACAACTGTACGTTGTGCATGCCTCAGTCCTAGACTGTCCTGGTGTGCTGCATAGGAAACACCTCAGGGGTAACATGTGCAGACCATATGTACCAACGGAAAACCTCAGCAACCCTCTCTGTGGTCTTTTTGTACGTATCTTCAAACCAGAGCATTATCGACACTAAGAGCCGACCCATTGCACGCTGTTCTCCGCCTTCGCCAGTATAGAACAATAAGATGTATATTAAAATATAAGATGTATATGAAATGCATGAGTACATGGCAATCAGTGGATTGTGAATTTTGAAATGAAGGGGGGGGGGGGGGTTGCTGGTAGTAATACTGGGCCCGGCAACACTCAACTTTTAGTGGCGTTAAATGTGTGGGCCTGTTACCATTATGTGGCTCAATGTGGGGTAATTACAACGTCTGTCGTACTTAGCAACTCATTATTTTACACATTCCACATGTACATTTCCTGTCCACAGCAGTCATCGGGCCAGACATAATCAACAGAGGCACCAGATCCCCACAGATCAACATCAAATCAACACAATGATGTTGTCTTTTCTCTATTAGAAGACATTTATTTTTAATTAATTTGACATTAAAAGTTAATGCAGGTAATGCAATAATAATATGCCTGCAATATGCTTAAGTATATTCTCATCAAGCCATTACGGTACCAGTTTTGAGCATTGAAATGTAAATATGCACCATTATTCCAGTCATGTGGTAGTCATGACTCCTGAATACTACAAATAGTGACAATGCAACTGAAGGCACAATGATACAAGCAACTGGAAATGCAGAATGGCAGGCGTTGAATGTAATGCAGGTCAGTGACTCATAACATACACGTTTCAGCCCTTTGTCGTTCCCATGCCCATGTTCCTGCCCTGAAAGGAATTATTCTATTCTAGATATATACACACCTTCTCTTCTACGTCCTGAACTTCTAAAACAGGCCTTCATTAACTTAATCATTCAGCAACACAATTGCTGACTGATTAGCATCAAAATGTTTGCTATGTGCGTGAGACACATGTATAAGGTTTGGCAGTGCCGTAATAACCTCCTCCAACCCTCCCTTTTTGACAATATCTGGATGTTAGACAAGCAGATTGGGATTTAAGAAATTACGAATCAACCAAGGAAAGATTTATGTCTTCTAAATGGAACAATTTTGTATATTCGACAATGCAAATGTTGTTCATATTCCTTCAAGCATTGGATCTGTCAAAGGCAGCTGCCAAATTAGCTTGCTCTGCAAAAATCCCAGCTGCCCCTAAACATAAAAACACCTTCATCTCTTCATCTCTCCTGCTGGGAAATTTCCATGCCACTGGGGAGTGCCAGGACTTTCAGAATCCTCATCAGGCTACAGTTAACGCGCCCACTCCTACAACAACATTCACAGAAAGTTGTAATAGAGTGGCCACAAATCACCCCTTTCTTGATAACCTTCTCATTCCTTTTTGGCAGGACAGATATGTATTAAACAAAAACATGAGCAACGTGAGCAATGCTACAAAAGACACAAGCTAAAGTTAAAACGTTTATTTAGAATAAGTATATTTTATTATGCCATGAAACATCTGGCATACATGTTTAGAAATGATGCAAGAACTGACATCAATGTACTAAGGTGCAGCAAGTCAGAGTACATAGAGTCAGTATCACAAAAGTGCATTAGTCAATAAAACAAGTTTAAACTAGTGCTGAAGGTTAAACGCGTCAGCTAACGCAAAGCAATTTTAACGGCGCTAACGCAAAGCAATTTTAACGGCGTTAATTTTGTTATCGCGCGATTAACGCAATTTTTTATTTTATTTTTTTGGCTCAAAACAAAGAAGCAGTAGCCTGACTGCTATTTTCAAGGCAGTATGTTTGTATGTTCATCGTTCAATTGCACTATAGGCTTTTTTTTTGTATCGTCCTGCTTTGATCATTATATGCCAATGTTGTTATCAATAAAAAAAAATTTGCACAAGGCAAGCCGATGCACTTCTCCATGTTGATAAGAGCATTAAAAGGAGAAAAATTAATGGGACAAAGAAATCAAGGGATATTTAAAAAAGAAAAGTTTTTGCGAAATCTTGAGTTATCTATGACATTAATGTGATTAATCGCTATTAAATATTTTAATCGCTTGACAGCACTAGTTTAAACACATTCTTCAAGCAACCAAAAATAAATCTGTTAAAAATCTGTTACAGATTACTTAAATATCTATACAGCTAGAGTTTATGTAGAATAGAATGTGGAATACATGAAAAAATACACACACTTTTAATTACATTACATACAGTCGGTTAATTCTGTAAAAAGAGGAGCAATTAAATCTTAAATATTCACCTTGTGTGCAATTGTTGATGTTGGAAAGAAAACCTGCACACCACATCTGCTGAGCATAAATCTTGTCAGGCAGCAGGCAGTTTATCCATACCCTTTCATGTATCCCACGCACACACACATGCGGGTGAGCATAACACACACTATGGTCCACATTTACCTTAGTCTCAGATGCCCTGCAGATCATACACAAGCCATTCAGCCTTCTTAAAGAGGAGTAACAGTGCCATCTTTCCACTCAATCAGGATCTCTCCTCGTAGAGAGGGTGAGGTGTGCGGGAGGCACGCGGCGTGGCTGGTGAGTGGGGCCCTTTCACTCTGCACCGGAGACCCAGGAATGCTCACCTCTTCCCTCGGAGAGAAGGACTTCAGCACACACACCACCTTCTTCCTCCTCCTGGAATGGCAATGACAAGTAACCAAAAAGATAGTTCTCCCCATGTTCAACAATTATATGTACATTCTGCTGATTGGAAAACATTGATTTTGAAAGCACAGATTCAGGGTTTGTCATCAGCCATGAGTGTATACAACGAGTCCTTGGTCTAACTTTGATCGCATCAAAATGTATTATGCGTGAATGCTTAAAAAGACATCGTGAGAAAGACTATCCAGAGTGGGTCTTACCTGTTGGAGTACACATTGAGGATTAGAATCACAGTCCCCAGCACTAAAGCCACAGAGCTGAGGACCAACATAGTTATCTTCCAGCTCAGTCCTACAATCAACAAAAAACCTTGATTAACAAACAATAGGATTATTTCAACACGAGCAAAAAGCTCACCACCAATGGCAAATCCCTTTGATATAATAAACCTCTCTGAGGCTTTAAAGCCACACATGTAGGCTGCCTCTCACAATGCACCAACCAAAGAACATAAATTCAATGTATTTAGTTTGATACCTCCAATGGTATCCAATGGGATTAATAAAGTCCTCTGAATCTAAAGTTTAAAACTGTATTTATAATAATTTGTTGTTTTCTTGGATAGACAAAACAAATAATATTCTATACAACTTTGCTTCACTCTATTATTTTCTTAGCATGTCATTTCTGATTGAGACTCAAATGCATACTTATTAAAAACCACAATAGTCGAAAATCACTTTACTGCAGTTGTGCACACTTGAAAATTCACATTGAGTCAGTCCTTAAATAGTTACACTTTTTATATCCAAACAGAAAATACCAACCAAAGCAATTCACTCACCATAGTCCATGGTGAAGAACACCATGGTGGGATTCCCGGGTGCTTTTGTGCTTATGAACAAAGGGACTGGTTCAGACACTTGGTCCTTTTGATAATCATCAAAGCCCAATACATCTCCAACTGAAAGTGCAAAGATGTGGAGATTGTCATTGCTTTATATGAACTAAATCAACCAAACTCCACTATTGTGATATAAAGCCTTAATGGTTGAATTTCATGAGTGACATATTTAATACATTTGAGAAGATATCTTCAGTTAAACACTACTTACACATCTGTATCATGACATTTATTCCTTTTGTGTGGACAACAAATGTTTCAAAACTCTTAAAGTATACACTTTAACTCTACCTCAAAGGAAGAAGCAAATATCAAAGCATTTGACTCTTCTACCCCAAACTGTGAGACTTAATGAAAAAGAGAGAGTGTGTGTGTGTGTGTGTGTGTGTGTGTGTGTGTGTGTGTGTGTGTGTGTGTGTGTGTGTGTGTGTGTGTGTGTGTGTGTGTGTGTGTGTGTGTGTGTGTGTGTGTGTGTGTGTGTGTGTTTGTTACTCGGTTGAGGCTTTGTACTGGAAATGACACTTGGAGAGACCACAAGATGCAATGGATCCCCCTGATTCTGAAAGTGGCGTTGGCTGTCGTCCATCTCCCTGCACAACGTCTGGTTGTCAAGTGTCAGCCACCTGTTTCCATGCTATTAGAGTATATACATTATATAGTTATTATATGGTAAATTATCAACAGTGAGCATGGAAGAAATCTTTATAAATGTTCCAACTGTATCAATTAGCCACCATTCAACCGCCTCTATGTAGTCCATATGTTTATAAACATCTTTCAACTTACTTGGTATTAAGTTGGTTTTATATGTTTATAAATGTCTTTTTTTGTGTGTATCTTCAAAAGCGGCTTCGAATAAAATGTATTCCTATTATTAAAAGCTAAGCGGGCGTTACCTGCTTCTGCTCCTTGGACAGAAATACCAGAGCGGAGTCTTTGGTGGCGATGAGGTGAACACCCCTGCCTTGCAGTGTCAGGTGGCCTCTTTTGGAGCAGGACCATGCTTGTTTACGACGTCCGTTCCTCCCCCCGTCCCCCTCTGTCCTGTCAGCGCAGGGTTGGAGATGGACTCCCTCGTATTGCTCCGCGGGGGCGGTCACACACTGCCCCGTGTGGCCGTTCACCAGGGCCGCACTCCCAGTCTGCCAGTGCCACTCTTGCAGGGGGTTGGTGGGACTACAGTCCACTGTGGACACCCTGCCCTGGGGTCGTCCTACCTGGGCCTGCAGACATTTCCCCAGCAGCTTGTTCCGGATCATGAAGCTGGAAGCCTCTATTATCGGAGAATATAAAAGTTAGAACCATGTGGCAAACACAAATAGCAAACGATGTGATGAATCCCCAGTGGGATTCGAACCACTAACCTCTTCACTATTCGTGCCATCCGTGCTTTACTCATTTCTAGAACCCGAGGGGTTCTTACATCTATAAAAACAACTGGAAGCAACGTTTATTCGAAACTCCCATTAATGCGCAGCCAGCCATATAATCTGGGGTTGTTTAGTTGTTGAATGTTTGGTAGATCAAGCGTGAACATGGAAAGGGTTATCGCTATTAGTTTGGTCCTACGTCCCATCCCCAGTCCCAAGCGACGTCCAGCACAATGACAATACATTAATTAGCAGCTTATCAAATAACTCAACGAAAGATAAACTCCTACCATTGCAGATGAGCGCAGCAAGAACCCAGAGCAGGACGAGACTTGTGCCCATTGCGTAGAATATAATAAAGTTGAGCAGAAGGTGAGCTGCTCCGGCAGTAGTACAGCCTGCAGCACGCAGCACGCAGAATTCAGGGGGCGTGTGTGAATTTGCATAGAAATGCTCTTCAATCCCCCAATCAGATGTTTGCTTGCATTCACAGGCTTCTGTGATGAGCATGTGGGTAAAGACATAAGCAAACGAATTAATAGACCGAGATACTTCCCTGCAGTTATTAAAGTGAGCCCGCTCTTAGCTGCATCCATGGGTGAGCAAATTATGTAATCTGATGAACAAACATAGATCAACAATTTAGGGAACCCTTTTTTGTTTTGTGGCAGGTGTATATGCCTGCACAACTTAACGTTAAACGGAATTTGCCCGCGATCATAAGCAATCTATGTTGTGTCTCCTGTCGGAAGCCCATGGACTACTAATTAGAACCGAAGTGCATAAATCTGTTTAACAGGGAAAACACCATGGTCTGAATAGTATCGCCACTCGTTAAAATTGAGATATGGGACGGCTTTGTACCTGGATAGTCACGTGTTGTTTTCACCAACTTTGTGGAAATACGTAGTAAAGACTAATCAAAATCAAAAAAGCAATTGTTCAAGGGGTAGTAGCTATAAGAGTTGCGTTGTGCCGTGCTGCCCTGTTGCACATTCCGTGTGTCATTATTAGGCCTGATGGTATTTGCTCATGTTTTTTTTAACTCCTTATTGGTCAAACTTAATGTCATATTTGTGTGTGATTTGACACATGATATAGGCCTATGTACAGTTGAAACATGTTATATTCATTATGGAATTAAATATCATTGAACAGGTCAAACTGGACGTGGCACTTCGCAGGACCCCAGAGGCTGAAAGAGACCTATAGGCCTCAACACAGCCCTGCTGCTCTCCTTATGCCTCCTAAAGCCCACTTCCAGCTTGGCTGAGGACGTCAAGGCAGGAGAAGACCCCATCTGCCGTGTGAACCTCACTGTGAGTCAGTTTGGATGAAAGTGGCAACTTACCTTACATATGATGGGTCAAAACTATGTTGTTAATCAAAAGAACCAAATTAGCCAACCAACTTGTCAAATAACTAGTGAAGTTAGCGTAAAGATACTTGGTCTACGCAATGGTTTATCTATGCGTAGGAATTCAGCTGGTGGATAAGACTTTGATCACGACTCACCATTTCCACAAGTTTGAAAGACAACCTAATATGCATACTCAAAGTATTTTGATTATGTAAATAACAAATTGTTCTCTATTTTCACAACAACATAGCCAGGGAAATTATGAATTATAAAACAAACAAAGTTAAAGGGTTGCCTAAATATGTGGTGGTCAGCCATTAGTGTGAAAAAAGTGATGTGGTAGTCCTACCAGGAGAAATAGAGGCTACATGATATTTATTGACTGATTTTTCGTGAAAAGAAATCGGACTTTATATCATTGGCTAGTTAAGGCAGAAAATACAAGCACACTCTGGAAATGGATATCCTTATTAATATCAATAGATACCAGATAAAGGCCTAATTGGAAACCATCAAATAATAAATGAATATAAAATGCAATCCATCCATTTAATAGTTGCATATACCCCCACAATATATGATATTTATATTGTGTATTAAAAACATAGCTCTAGTTAATTTTAAGATGCATGGCTAATTGGTTAAAGCTTGTGACTGATCACACGTGTGACGTGCCAGTAAAGGTTAAACAAATAAATAAGTTTGTCTCCAATATTTGTCGACACTCTGGCGCCACCTGGCTGCTTCAGGGTGTAGGTGGGACATCCAGAGCTGCTTCCCTTCTGTAGTAGCACTGTTCCCCTACTTGTTCCTTACCGTACTCTATTAAAAATGAGCCATTTGTTAACCTTTATTACTGTGACTTAAAAAACACACATTAGCGACATAAAAAAACAAAAGTAGCAAAGCTAAGTCTGAATAAAATAAAGTATATGATGTTACAGATGGGACCAGTGTATAGTGAGGTGACTGAAGGGTTCAAGTGGCGTGGTCAGGTGGGAGAATCCAAGCGTATGGTGGGGGATGCCCCATGAAATGTGGGCTGTTCATGGACACAGCCTGAGCGAGGGCGTAGGGTTATGCCACTGGAAATGGTTGGATTTGCTGTGGCATTGGATAAGCCGCTTGTCCAGGAAGGGAAACCTGTATGGCGAAATTTCTCTGGGTAGATGAGATGGACCAACAGGATAAGGAGTGGGAAATGTGGAAGGGGAAGGATCGAGGTGTCCAACAGTTGTCCCTGTGGGGTAGAGGTCTGATGCACTAGCACTCTGACTCTGTCCATCAGTTGTCCCTGTGGGGTCTGTGACGGAAGAAACAGAATATGCCCTCTGAATGAAATAACGTTATCAAAATACCATAACAGCAGGATTGCAGAGTATTAAAAAACAATAGATCTAAGAAATTAGATATTTTTTGCAAAACAATGTCATTATAAGAAAATAGTTAGATTACAGTTAAAAAATAAATGGGTGCAGGCTTATGATTATTATGGTCTTGTTAAGAATAACTTTCGCCAAATGTCATGCAGTACCTTTTCCTCCGGTCCCCCACAGTGTTCATCATCTATTTCCTTTTTCACATCCATTATCCCAGGAGGCTGCGGCCCTCTGGTATGAAAGACAGATTTAACTGAAAAACGTTGTCGTAGTTGATTTCATACTAAACAACTGCAAACTTGCACTATATACTTTCAACAAGTACATTATTTTGCGATCGTGTTATTCTTATTTGAGGAGGCCTAAGTCTGAATATTTTTTGGCGCGCGCAAAACTTGGCTTTTGGGCGTACGTACACTTTTAGTAACGATCCCACTCACAGTTTTATAAATGAGACCCCAGAAGTCTGTTGGGTTTGCAAAAAAGGTCTGGTTGTGTATTTTGTACAAAAATCAAAGAAAACTGACTTAGAATACTTAAAACAAACTAAAGTGCAGGATGTGGGCTTAGCCATTGTAGAAAAAACTTTTTGCTGTGTAATCAGCCACACCTGGCACTCTGTCCATCTCCTATGAGGTCGCCAAAAGCAAGCATTGCGCACAAATAATACCACACAGAATCTCTCTCTCTCTCTCTCTCTCTCTCTCTCTCTCTCTCTCTCTCTCTCATCTCTCTCTCTCTCTCTCTCTCCTCTCTCTCTCTCTCTCTCTCCTCTCTCTCTCTCTCTCTCTCTCTCTCTCTCTCTCTCTCTCTCTCTCTCTCTCTCTCTCTCTCTCTCTCTCTCATCCTCTCTCTCTCTCTCTCTCTCTCTCTCTCTCTCTCTCTCTCTCTCTCTCTCTCTCTCTCTCTTCCCCCCCCCCCTGGTGGTGGTGGTGGTAGAAAAACTACCTGTAACACTTTGACTAAATAAGTGCGTTCAAGGAGTCTGGCTCATGAAGGACAAAGACTTTTTTTATTACTCTCAAACAAGTAAGAAAACAAAAACGAATTGGTTTGACAAAGAACAAACACCCACGCACTGTTTAACCAATCACAGAGCCCCCACAACTTCCGGTCTGGGACCGGATGCAGTAGCGATTCCACCAAGTTCACAACCAGCTTAACCACACACACACACACACACACACACACACACACACACACACACACACACACAGTTTAACCACTCACAGAGACCCCCAAAACTTCCTGGCCATTGCCTGTCCTGGTGGTAGATAACCCGCCTTTAACACTTTAACTGAATAGAAAATGTGGTGAGTGCTGTAGTGCAAAGTGAGGTTGAAAATATGTTTTAATAAAGATACAGTTTCAGATGAAATGTTAAATGGCAAGTGAAGGGATCATATAAGGGATTTGAACTTCAATTTGAATTTGAGCCTAATGGACTAAACAACGTAAACATGCACAACATTTAAATTTTTTAAAATGGTTGGAAACAAATAAGTGAAGAGTTGGTGATCAAGTTTGAATACATTTGAGATAGATATCAATCATATATCCAATAGAATCATTTTAGCACCTGTGAAACAAGAAATACTGTAACATCTATGGAAGTCAATGTGACCAGCTGAACATATAAAATATGATATAAAAACTACAACTGTTGATACAATAAGTGTAATGATGTATAAGTAAAAAAAGTATTGAATAGCTGAACTAAATGTGCGATAATAAATATGTACCTGCCTATTGCTCATTTTTCCAGCCTAACATTGTTAAAAGTAGTCCAATTGGGCGGGAAATACGCCCAATCTGGCATCACTGCCTGCACGGCCTCGCGCCCTAACCTCGGCGCAAATCATTGAGACCGACTGAAAACAAGCCGACATGGAACTTAAACTGTGATTTTTAAAAAAGTATAGAGGTCATCGAAATTCTGTTTTCAGATGATTAAAGATACCAGTGTGTTGATTTGTTAAACCTTTGAACGAGGGTTAGCGATAAAATATTGACCAAGTTACGAAGTATGAAGTAGTAAGTGTCAGAGAATGGGCGGACGAGAGGCTGCATTGGCTAAAGTGGTTTGGATGCAGGTTGTTTTATAACAAGGAAAGGCAAAGTTGTACATTACAATGCAAACACGACAATAATTGGCACCAATCTGGCGCACATAGAAGAGCAATTGACTGAATAAATGCCAGGTATAGCCTATCGGACACGCAATCAGTGCACTTGCAATTGATTGCCTGCAGTATGACCGATCGTGGTGGTCTGACATTATTTAACCATCCATCTACAGCAAATACGTTCAGACAGATTCATCATTGAACGTGTACGAAAAGCAGGTTTGTCTAACCCGGCGGATTCTGACAGACAGCCCACAACAAGCCAAACATCACCACGGGAGTGCTCTCTCTCTCTTGAACGCAAGTACGCAACCACTCTTACTCCAAGGCTAGGCTTCTTCACTAAGACAACAACCAACCACAAGGCCTTCATAACCATACAATATGCCGAAGCCGGAAAGGACACACGCACAGTCGCAGACACTCATCTTATGCACAACAATCAGTTCTATCATCAATATTCAGTCGCTGCAAAGATTTAAAAAATAGCCACATGCTACTTCCTGTTGGGGCCGGAAGTACGCACAATCTAAAGTACCCCTATCTGGGGTATGTGATTTACTACTCTTTCTACTCTTTCTTATGCTCATATTAGCATTAGGCTATTTGTTATGCTTAAGTACTGAGTCAAAGTGTGAGTACTCTGGCAAGAAATCTTTAAGGTACAACCACAAATTATTTTAAGTGCTATTATTCTCAGTACCCAGAGTGCTCAGTGTCTCATGTGCCAGTGGATCCATAGTACATCTGTATATGTAAGTTACAGAAGTCGTTTTTTATTGTATTTTTTATTGGTACAATTATTCTAAAAATACACTTCATTGATTAGCAGCAAAGAGCAAGCAAAAGGGTCCAGACATCTAGCTACTTTGGCAAGGTTATTTTAAATGCACGTCAGATAAACATACAAAGAATAACAATATATTTAAGCAGGCTCATACGAAAGGTAGAGAAGAGAACAGGAAATGTAGACGATGCAGCATTATTTAAAACGAACGATTAATTTTAGTACGTCCAACTGTTTTTCCTCCCTTTCATGTAGCTTGTAGGCATGATACTGATCATACTTTAATTATACGTATAGTTTATAATAATTAAAATTCGTATATTTTCAAATGTGCCGAACATTTCTGCCATACATGCATGGCTGAATAAAGTCTTCAATATAAAATGGTCCATTGTAGGGATATTCTGGTCACACTACTGCAGTTGTAGACCACATGCAACCAGGTGTGTTTGAATGACATCACTGGCCATGGTTGAGCCCTGAGAGGAAACCACAAAATACCAAAGGCCTTTAAACTTCCCCATGTTAGACATTGAATAAAGCTCTTCATAGCATATGTGTATATATGCTTAAAATTAATGAACCGTAGGTTGCATATTGAGGTGTGTATATATATATACATATACATTTATCCCATGGCGCGTTTCCATGTTTCGAAAACCACGACAATGAATCATCAGCGCTTTCTGTTCAATTATTTTGGCGGTTTATCGTTGGTTGCCGGGGGGAACATAGACAGATATGAAGGAGGTTCTTCATATTGCGGGGATAGAAAATCGGTGCCCATCCCGGGATTGGCGGCGAAATGCTATACGTGGGGCCGTTGTAGCAGGAGGCCAACGACGGCGGGGCGTACTGGCCGGGGTCGAACGTCGGCGCAGAGGGCAGAGCCCCCGGAGCCGCCGGCGGAGGAGGAGGGTGGAGCACTGGGGGGTGCGCTGAGGGCTGGGTCCATACCGACACTTGTTGTGTGGCACGGGCTGGTAGTAAGCTGCTCCCATGGCACCAGGCGCAGCGGGGCCCGGGCCCCAGGCTGCTGGGGGCCTGGAGGCTGCTTGGGACCCGAAGGCTGCTGAGCGGCCAAAGCCCCCCAAGAGGGACCATAGGCTGAGGGGCTTATGGTCCCTCAGCCTATGGTCGCTCAGCAGGCCTATAGTCCCTGCTGAGGGACCCTAGGCCTGTTGATGCGGAGCTGGCTGAAAGCAGGCGGCGGGGGGAGGGAAGTCGCTGTTGCTTGGGCCCCCGTATGCTACAGGGGGGTACGGCTGGTTCATTCCCCCGGGCCCTGGGTTTAACATGAAGCTGGAAGGGGCAATGACCAGTGGAAACTTGATCTCTGGGTCTGTGGCAAAGCTGATGTCCAAGTACACCTAGGGAAAAGAGTACACAGTGAGATGTCAACCCAATACCCATTCATCATTTGCATGACTTTTAAATGTAAAATATATATTTGGGTAGGACTAAATTGGGGACCATCCCATCCTAATGGTCGGCACTTAATTTACACAACCTTTTATGAATTTTGGCATATACTATAACCATTTGTCATCACATTGAGCTCCTACCTTAAAATTGTATTCAACTGAAAGGATTTCACAGTTCTGGATGGATGGGATCGTGTCAGGAGGGATCTTCAATGCACAAGTGACTGTTTTTTCACTTTTCTTCTCAATAACCTCCCCAACTAACTTACAGATTTCATGACAATCGAACTCTATAAAGCCTTGCGCACGGTACGTAACATACTGATTCAAAGAGAACTTGGGGGTCATGTCTTTTGAGGATGTGTTTTTGACTTTAACAATAACTGCCACAGTTTGACCTATGGAAAAAATATATATTCAATTAACAGATTAGTCCACAGATATTCACATGAAACAACTATGTTGAATTGTTTGTTGTAGTTTGTGTAGAGTAGCTGCAAACAGGGTGGTGCGGTTGGTGCAAAGCGGAAGACATGACCGCCTGTTTGAGAAGCAACATCGTGTAGTTTGTCTTACGGCCTATAGGTGGCTCGTGATGGTTGGGTGCAAAAAGAGCCGCCACCATTGTTGGTCAATGTAAAAATGTGGTGTCATACTCTTAAATATCTAGTAAGCATACTTATATTCTTAAATCGACTAAGATCTAAGTGGTAAGGTCAACTTCATGTGTATTTCCCATTTTTGGATGTGACACATAAGCTCTTCAGTGGTGTGTGTGTGTGTGTGTGTGTGTGTGTGTGTGTGTGTGTGTGTGTGTGTGTGTGTGTGTGTGTGTGTGTGTGTGTGTGTGTGTGTGTGTGTGTGTGTGTGTGTGTGTGTGTGTGTGTGTGTGTGTGAGAGAGACATTACCCGGGGCGTAGACTCCGCTCTCCACAAACGCCTCCATGTGTACGGATCCTTTTGAGAAGATTCCTATGTCTTTATCCACTTGGCCAACCTGGCGGGTCTAGAGTAGAACATGGTGAGCAGGGACAATGTTCGTAAATGTTGACTTAACTGATCAGCTACAGGTAGGTGAACCGGTCTGATCCATGACAACCCCAAAGAATTTAAATATAGATTGGATATGTCCATAAATATCTGGCCTCTGGCAATTTTTGACTCCACCACAAACAGTTACTTTTTTAAATACTACTCCTTCTTTCCACAAACTACAACCTCAGTTTATTGTTGAGCTGTAAAAGGTTCTGTGACATCCATTTATCTATTTCATAAATACAATGACAGAGACTTTCAACGGGGTTGTAGTCTTTAGGCATTAGCGGTAGATAAATTTGAGTGTCATCAGCGTAACTGTGGTAGGCAATTGAGTTCTTCTTTATAAGTTGACCAAGCGGCAGCATGTAAAGGTTAAATAATGGTGGACCCAAGATTGAGCCCTGGGGAACTCCACAGATCAAAGATGTAGAGGAACAGTTTCCAACTGTAACAGACATGCTCCTGTCTAATAGGTAGGATTTGAGTCACCTGATTACAACACCAGTAAAGCCAACCAAGTGCTCTAGTCACTGAAGTAATATGGTGAGGTCCACAGTGTCAAAGGCTGCACTGAGGTCCAGTAATACTAGGATTGATGCCTTTCCTGAATCTGTATTTAGCCAAATGTCACTTTTGACTTTGGCAAGAGCTGTTTCGGTGCTGTGGTTGGCCCGAAAACCTGACTGAAAGTTGTCAAGGCAGTTGTTGAGCGTTCAAAGAGGTTTGTTGATTAAAAACATTTCAATAATTTTGCCAATGAACGGTAGATTGGATATGGGCCTGTATATAGAAGCAGTGGGCAGCCACACAGTGCAGGGGGACCAACTCCAGGGGTCCAAGGGCACCGGCAGGAGTATTCACCTGACCCAATGGATGGTTTTCGATTTGTTAATGGAAACTAGAGCACCCAGAGGAAACCTAACTGAACACGAAAAGAACATACTGACTCCATTCAGAAAGCTACCCCCCCATTGAACCAATGACCTTCTTACTGTGCCACCCAACCTGTTACCAGGTCAAATACGCCAGCCCTACATACCATCAGGAGGCTTGAAATGGCCTTCGATGCAAAATTGATCTCCTGTTTTACATTGCTGTCCAACCTCCAGCTCCTTGAAAGCTTGGCTTCCAGTCTGTAGACGATCCTACCATGAGCCCCGTGGAAGGATGAGGGCAAACTCCTATTAAAGCACACAGAGCAGAACAAATAAAATAATCAGAACTGTCCATGTGTGAGAAAAAAGTAACGTAAGTGGCTGGTCTGTTTCAACTAATGTGAAATATAGGATGTATTGTACTGTGGAAACCAGATGAAGTTGCATTCTGGGTCTGCCCCTGTTGATAAAGCCCCATGGAAATCGAACTGAGAAGTCCCAGTCTCACATGCATTAGTGAATTTGCCAAGGGATTTAAGGCTTGGTGTATTCCGTTACCTTAATATGAATTGGATTGAGAATTAAATTACCTACCCGGATGGAATGTTGATGCTGAATTTATACGAGTGATTTCCCTTGGAGATTCGAGTGTCTGCATGAGAAATGTCATTGTGTTAAATATATAGTTATCATGATAAGCGTATGAAAAAGGAATGCGATCATACTTGATTTTAACAGTGCACTTGAGCGTTATAGAAAGTCTTGCAACGTACGTCTCATTCTTAAGCTCACATGTTGAAAGATGGAAGTCTGTGTTGCAGTTGCTTGTTGTTAATAAAAACTTAAACTGTTATCAATTGTATTAGATGTTGTTGGGTAGCACAAAATGGAATGTAAGACGAAAAATAGGTACTATTATAGCGGTTTGCGGTTGATTCTCATGTCCCCCACAATGCATTGCATGACGTCACGCTGGGGAGACGACAGACCACAGCCGCATTGAGACCCTTTAGAGTAGAGACTAGTAAGAGAGTGTTCAGCAGATAACACAGATAAATAGATAAATGCATAGATATTTAACAATTATTTGCCGAAGGCGAAATGAGGTGAACAATTATTCACCTCAGGCTCTGTGAATAGTGGGGAATAGCCCCCCTCTAACTAGGTAAGACTAGGCAAGTGGCTACTTTAAATATTTGCAGCGACTGAATGTTGCTGATGGAACTCTTTGTTGTGCATAAGATGAGTGTGTGCGACTGTGCATGTGTCCTTTCCGGCTTCGGCATACTACATGGTTATGAAGGCCTTATGGTTGGTTGTGGTCTTAGTAAAGCAACCTAGCCTTGGAGTTGGAGTGATTGTGTGTGTGTGTGAGAGAGAGAGAGAGAGAGAGAGAGAGAGAGAGAGAGAGAGAGAGAGAGAGAGAGAGAGAGAGAGAGAGAGAGAGAGAGAGAGAGAGAGAGAGAGAGAGAGAGAGAGAGAGAGAGAGAGAGAGAGAGAGAGAGAGAGAGAGAGAGAGAGAGAGAGAGAGAGAGAGAGAGAGAGAGCGCGCACTCCGCGGTGGTGATGTTTGGCTTGTTGTGGGCTGTATGTCAGCATCCGCCGGGTTAGACGAATGTGCTTTGTTTACGTGTTCAATGATGTATCTGTCTGATCGTATTTGCTGTAGGTGGATGGTTAAATAATGTCACACCACCACAATCGGTCATACTGCAGGCACTCATTTGCAAGTGCACTGATTGCGTGTCCGATAGGCTACACCTGGCATTTATTCAGTCAATTGCTCTTCTAAGTGAGCCAGATTGGTGCCAATTATTGTCGTGTTTGCATTGTGATGCAAAACTTTTCCTCTGCTTGTTATAAAACAACGTGCATCCAAACAACTTTAGCCAATGCAGCCTCCTATGGCAGTCAGTGCGTTTACATGACACTCAAGAAAGTCGAATTATTGGCTTAGTCCGACTATGATTGGATTATTAAAATGCATGTATATACCAGCATCCAATGCGGAAGGGACAAACATTGCAGTAGCACCGGGTGGCCACTACGAGGTGGTCGAAAAGTGAGCAATTCTTCGTTGACTCACTTGTTAAACAGCTCGCTTTTACAAACCTATTTACAGCCTGGTCCAAAAAAACTTTCTAGTCAGTATGTTTAGTTCATATCTCCATGACAACACTGAGGGGGGTTAATTGTTATTTTTAGCAGGCTAGTTTTTATTATATTGGAGGTTAAAATGTATGAATATGGAGGAAATGGGGCGGAGTCAAACTATGACATGTTGGCGACGCTCATAAGCCAAGAGAATTAGATGCAGTTGGAATAACTGAGGTCTGCCCGGATGCTACATCCACTTTATTACTGCAATTTTTGTAAAAAGGTGTGTAAAAAAGGTACTGTTAAGTCAGTGGAACTAAGATTAAAGTACCCAGCCTGTCAATAATCGGTGGCCGCTTCTTTCCGACCTATAAGCAGACCCACTGCCGGTCAAAGAGAAGGGTGCTACCCCCGAGAGAACATCGGCCCTGGAGGGAACGTCTCTCCTGTGCTCCTCGACTACGGTCTGGGAGCCGACATCAGAAAAGGTGTAACACTTTGATTTCACCCAAAGCTGAAATAAAATTACATGTCTTTCTAATTGTTGGTCATCAACGAGGTTGTAAAGTAGTAACTTCAGGCACATCTGTCAAAATAAACGTTTTTTTACGATCTTTATTCATTAATTGCGGCGCGGCAGATAAATATATGATATTATGAATCTTAAAGACTGCGTCAGGTTCTCAGACTCTCTGGTACTTCAGCAACAAGTAAATACTCGTAGTGGGGGTTATCTCGGCCATGGTGGCGAAGGAATTCTGGGGAAAGGAACTTTGGCTTTAACTCTCTGAAGTCCAGATTAAAATGCAAAATAGATGAGAAAGGGGAAGCCGTATGCAGACTCCCGGAGGAGCTGTGGAGCGTCGGAGAAATGACATGGACCTGAAGTGAACTGACAGCTGTCTACTGAAAACATCTTTCTCGAATCCTGCGGCCGCCTGTGTTTGTTGTGGCTAGTGACGTAGAGAGGTCAACCGGTGGGTCTATTACCAGTATTTGAAATGGGCAGAGCGCAACCTATTGCACCGGGATATGAAATGCTTCGGCCAATGAATCGATTTTCTCACCGGCAAGTACACTCGGACAATTGCAGTTGTCTGATTGAGGAGCATAGTCAAACTATGGCTTTAATAGGATTAAGCTGTGCATGTAAACATACTGAGTGTTGCTTTACGAATACTATAGCATATCGGATTATCACAATTTTTAAGTGTGTGTGTTTTCCTGTAGGCCATAGACTAATTGTCTTGGCTTGCATCCACGAAACATTGTAATGTTATAGGCCTATCTGCATATTGAGAAAATGTAGATCGGTATTGCGCAACAATCGGGAGATGGGGACCCCCCGAATATTGATGGGTATTTCGCACGCTGGGTAAGAGCTTAGAAATAAATACTAGGCAAAGATGTCGTTACTGGAGCTAGTAGGCCACCGCCTACCATCAAAACGTGAGATAAGTAATCGGAAATGTGTTTACAACGTCGGGGGAAAGATTTAATAAGGGATTATCTGGGAGGGGATTTCACAGGTGGGACTGGCAACATCAAGTTAGCCCATAGCTAGCATTATGCCTTCTACTTCTAGATCTTCTGGTTCACCGGTACTTATCTGCACGACATAACGACATAATCACTGTCACTAGATATAAAGAAAACGTTGACTTTCACTCGGTGCTATTCACTGACAGTAAAAGAAAAAAAAGTGTTTCGCTATTGTATGCTCTGCTGTTCATAGACTAGCTCCAGCGCTCGTTGCTGCGTTGCTAAATGATAGCAACTCTCCACTCATTCTCCTCTGACCATGCATTTAATTGGCTTTGACAGTTCTAGGCAATACCTCATTCGCCCTTTCACTTTGCACAGGTTTGAAATTATACAGCTGTGGGCCATCATACATGTTATTTGTGGTTCTTACCACCTCTTAGACGCTATGGTTCTAGTACTAGGCTCAGGCTACCTTCCACCACGTCTCCCCAACGTGACCTCATCACCGAATGGCGTTAGAAAACACAGGTTACTATCAAAATCTACTAAAACTGTTTTTTAACATTATTTTGGAGACATTTTATGCATGATATACATATTTTGAGTGCTTTATGTACAAATTAATCGAAAGTTCCGGTTAACCTGCAACACAGCCTTTAAAGGTGGTGTCACACTGATCGAACAGAACATATGGAGAGTTTCCCAAGAGGGTCTGGAAATATCTTATTGAAGAAAATACCAGTGTTCAATTTAGATTTTTCATAGATAATTGTGATAGTTTCAGATAGTGTTGCCAGATGTACGATAGTATCATTTTTGTATGATAATTTTGCTGTTTTTACGTGGAATAATGCCAAAAGTCCAATATTGTATGATGATATTGTATGATGAATTATATGTTTCACGATCAGGATGGCAAATATGGATGAAGCGAAAGCCCCCGCTCCCTATTCGCAGCTTGTGATGTGAAACCAGGAACGAGTTGATTTTTTCTAACAAAGTTTTTTTTTAATGACAAACTGGTGATACTTTGTTACCACTGGTACTGTCACATGTTTACAGATTGAAAAACAATTCATTGAATTTGGAATCTATTAATTGTATTGCCATATGTCCCCAAGTATAGGATCTACTTTGGCAGAATGTTTTTGCCTCCGAACCAATCTCATTTAAATCCGAAAAAGGAGCTGCCTTTCAGCTGTCTATAAGACCAGACTCTAAACATCATAAACAGATAGTCCTGCTTAGTAGGCTATATCACGGGCATGTTTTGGGTTGCACAAATTGTTTTACTCCATGAAAGGCCGTTTTAAGACCGGTTCTAATGATATTGGTTCTAGGAAAACATTTGGGCCTGAATCCTATTCCTGGGAATATATATGGCATAACACTGAATAGATTACAAATTCATTGTTTGATCAATAAACATGTCACTGTACCAGTGGTACCAGTTTTTCATTAAAAAATAAAGTGTTAGACTTGTTACTGGTCGCAAATCACTAGTTGTGAATAGGAGTCTACGAATCGACAGCTAACTTCAGCTTCTTCAAATATGGATCCTCCGTCTGTGTTAAGGGATCTCTTCTCCTATGCTGAAAAGGCTACAACACGTGTTGTTATTGTTTAATAGTACAGCCTTTAGTTTATTAACCGCTATGCTTTTGGTTTCAATGTTTGGCCACTCGTATCAGATTGATAATTATAAAAGCCCACACCATCAGCAATTCATACATTTAATCTTTAACCAACAGTGACTGATTTGTAGGCGGTACCAAAAAGTAATTTGTCTATTTTTGTCTTGGCTATGAATTGCTTACAGGTGATAGGTTCTGAGTGGGAATAACCAGACTGAATCCTTTACTGGGGGCTCCAGACTGCGACGAAATGGTCACATTTTGCGACCAAAGTTTGTTTGTTCAGTCGTGTTTCCGGTAGTTGTGGATCGAATCATGGAATGCACGGTTCTCAGCCGACAGACTCAGCTCCTCCCTCGTTCTCATTCTCAAACCATTGTGGAAGTTGGTCATCAATTAACACAACATTACAACTTTAACCAAATGCAGCGGGATGGGGCTTGTATGCTAGTTGATTATTGGATGTTTAACATATCAGCAAGATAATAGACTTGATTTAACAATGATGGTGGGGGTCCCGGGTGCAGAACAAACTGATTATCTGCATTACAAAGAAAGTACCACAGAAAGCATTTGCCATTTGACTGATATTTAATCGCTCGCTTACTAAGCCTCTTCCCTCTGCACCACTCACAGTCAGTGAAAAAACAGCGAGCTAGCGACTAGTGGGTCTGGGAGGAGTCGAGTCTGAGAACGAACGAGACAAACGAGAGAGAAGAATCAGTTCGGTTCGTTCTTGTTAAAGATTCGTTCATTCGAACTGATTCGGTTGCGAACGACCCATCACTAAAGGAGAACGATTTCACAAACTGCTACGTGCGTTTACAATGAGCAAGCGAACTATTGACTCTTTCTTCCGACTTTCGGATAGTGTGCAATCCGACAATAGCGCGAATTACATCCCGCTATCGACCAGACCCGCTATAAAGTGATGTCGACGCCCGACCCGCACCCGATTGAAAATTAGAATTATTAGATGGTACGCCGGGGAATTATACTATCTGGTGTTTGGCGTGGTGCTTTAGATTGTTGTGCAAAAAAAGCACATCATCCACTATTTTAGTTGACACCTCCGCTCCTGATTAATATAGCCTATCCAGCACCGGAGAAATCTCGCTCGCAATCGCAAAACCCGCGACCGACCCGCGCTCTTCAGGCGTCCGACCTGACTCATTTCATCCAAATTGTGCGGGTCACCCGAAACAGTGCAGGACTCTGCTTCAGGTGCCATAAAGGGCTTTTCACACGGGAGGCGTTTGTCGTGCCTGATAATGCATCAATGGAGACTCGAGCGAGCGGGCAGAGGATCGAGGCTCGTCCTGTCAAGCAGCACGACAAGTGCGCACTCCCGTGAAACTGTCGCTTCCGTGCTTGTCGAACGCATGCACGCGCACACCTGGAAACCGTTGGGATGGATTAGAATCACAATAAAATGTGACGCTGAATTTGATACTGCACATTGTAAAATCTGCATCTATCAAAATATTTATCAGTGACAATTTCTGGTTGCGCCCCTAAAATTCAGTTAGGGGCCACAGTGCTCCTATGAAGTAGCCTAAGTCTGGAGCCTTAGATATATGGCATAACAAAGAATAGATTAATAATAGCTGGGTTTTTTTTACCAATAAAAATGGCACAGTACCAGAGGTAGCCAGTATATGTCATTAAGAAAACTATGTTCGAAAAAACTCAAACACTGGCTGCGAATATAGGAAGCGGACATCAGCTTGGTTTCACATGTCCCATCTGGTAATGCTCCTCACAGAAGACATTTGTATTCCATGAGATATTTGGAATGATTTAAAGTCCATATGGGCAAATTCATTGTTGTTTTTTTGACAAGAACCTCTTGCAACTTTCTCACCACCATTCATTATTTCGAGTGGATGGTGGGAACATGTATCGGATGCTTTGATGTTTGCAAAGACATAGACCGTCGTTTCACTTACCTTTAGGGTTTTCAGGAATCAAAAATTGTTTAAGTTTGAAGTACCTCCTGTGTGCATTAGGACTGTAATAGGCATTATTACCAATCGTTTCGTTCCAACGCACATTTGCGTCGGCTTTAAGTTTGACGAAAAGGGATTTAACTTTCGTATCTTTTTTCAAACACATCGTCACTGTGCCCGTTAAAGTGTCTCCCTCGGAAAACGTCCTTTCCTCGTTTAGTGCATCGTAAGTCAACGTTAAATCCTTAGGCATTGTCGTAGTAGCGGTAACACCTTATTAAAGAACTTCCCAACGCGTAAATAGCGGGTTTTTTTAGTCTATCGTCTATCGTTTGCCAGGCCCATACTAGACCTGATATCTGATTGGCATGAGCGCCTGCTTTATAGGTCCATGTCTGGTCCCCAGTACTGCAGACTATTCACACGTCGAAAGTAAACCTCTAGCGCCGTCGGCTGTTTGATTTTAAGATAAGATAAGATAAGATAGTCCTTTATTAATCCCCCTTGGGAGAAATTCACAGGTGACCAGCAGTACAGTGGGAAAAGAGAAGTGCGAAAAAACAGTATATATACAATACATTTACTAATTGAAAATAAATTATAGTACAAAACTATTTTAATAAGATTAAGATAAAACAAACATACTATATACATGCAACTCTCCGTTTGTAGGTGACCTGTGTGTTAAGTAAATAAATAAGTACGATGAAATATGAGGTATAATATAAAAATAAGTATAAATATAAATATAAATGTGCCAAATGTGCAGGGACCCTGAAGTAATCGAAAAATTTATCAAATAAATAACAAATAACAAGGTGAACAGTAGGTGCAGTCCTTGGGTGTGGGGTTTAGACCTTAATCAGTTCGGGAAAAAGGAGCTGTTGGGGCTTTGGGGACGTTGGGAGCGGGGGGTTGAGGTGTTATAAAGTCTGATAGCTGATGGGATGAAAGAGCCCCCCAAGCGCTTTGAGGCACGTGGCTGAGAGAGTCTGTGGCTGAATGTGCTCCTGAGTTGCCTCAGCTCAGCGTAGAGAGGGTGAGAGGGATTGTCCATGATCGCCTGCAGCTTCCCCCTCATCCTCCTCTCTTTCACAGCCTCCACACAGTCCAGCTTCATCCCCACCACAGAGCTCGCCTTCCTCACCAGCTTATTCATCTTGCTGGCACCACCGCTCCCGATGCCTCCTCCCCAGCACACTACAGCAAAGAAGGTGGCACTGGCTACCACAGACTGGTAGAACATCTGTAGTAGCCTAGTGCACACCTTGAAAGACCTGAGCCTCCTCAGGAAGAACAGCCTACTCTGTCCCTTCCTGTAGAGGGCCTCAGTGTTGTCTGACCAGTCAAATTTTTTGTTCAGGTGCACCCCAAGGAACTTGTAGGTGTCCACCATCTCCACCTCCTCCCCGTTTATGTAAACAGGTATTGGGGTGCTCTTTCTGCGCCGGAAGTCCACCACCAGCTCCTTGGTTTTCCCGGTGTTGAGCTGAAGGTGGTTCCCGTCACACCATCCCACAAAGTTCTCAACTAGTTCCCTATACTCTTCCTCCCTATTGTCTGTGATGCATCCAACAATGGAGGAGTCGTCAGAGAACTTCTGCAGATGGCATGCTCGGGAGTTGTAGCAGAAATCCGAGGTGTAGAGGGAGAACAAAAACGGTGAAAGTACAGTTCCCTGGGGTGTGCCGGTGTTGCTGGTCACCACGTCTGACAAGCAGTGTCGCAGCCTGACATACTGCGGCCTGTCCGTGAGGTAGTTTGAAATCCATGCCACCATGTCAGGATCCACCTTCATCACATGGAGCTTCTCCACCAGCCGGACTGGCTGGACGGTGTCGAAAGCACTGGAGAAGTCGAAGAACATGATCCTAACCATGCTCTGCGGCCTCTCCAAGTGCGTGTAAGCTCTGTGAAGCAGGCAGATGATGGCGTCCTCCACGCCGATGTCGGTCTGGTACGCAAACTGCAGTGGGTCCAGGCAGTCATGCACCAAGGGCCTGAGGTGCTCCAGGACCATCCTCTCGAAGATTTTCATGACGTGTGACGTTAGAGCCACAGGTCTGAAGTCTTTTGGAGCGCTGGGTCGTCCCTTCTTCGGGACAGGGACTACGCAGGATGTCTTCCAGAGTGTTGGCACCTTTTTCAACCTCAGGGAGAGGCCGAAAAGATGCGTGAACACTCCTGCCAGCTGCTCTGCACAAATCTTGAGCACCCTCGGGCTGATGTCGTCCGGTCCTCTGGCCTTGTATGTCCTGATCCTGGCGAGCTGCCGTCTCACGCAGCTGGTGTTGATGATGGGGTTTGTTGTTGCTGGGGTCACTGGGATAGTCGGGGGTGTGATGAGGGGATGACTGATCCCTGGGCTTGACATTGGTCCAGCCACCTTAGAAGTGAGGAAAGGGAGAGAGAGAGAGGGTGGTGCTGGGAGGTGAGGTGCAAAAGCTGCCATCCCCGGGTTTTGTGGTATAGCAGAGAGATGAGTAGTGCAGGAGGGGGAGGGGGGTGTTGGTCTGGCCCCAGTTGGTGAGTCAAATCTGTTAAAAAACAGGTTTAGCTCGTCGGCCCGTTCCTTTGTCCCTTCCTGCGTTCCTCCAGCATTTTTCATGCCAGTGATGGTTCTCAACCCCGCCCACACCTCTCGGGGGTTGTTCTTCTGCAGCTTCCCCTCTATTCTGTTCTTGTAGCAGTCTTTAGCCCTCCTCAGTTCCCTCCTCAGCTCTCTCTGTATTTCCCTCTGTGTGTCCTTATTGTCTCCTGCCATGAAGGCTCTCCTCTTCTGGTTCAACAGGACTTTGATGTCCCTGTTGATCCAGGGTTTGCTGTTGGGGAAGCAGCGAACCCTCTTGGTGGGGACAACACTCTCCTCACAGAACTTTATATAGTCTGTGACGCATTGAGTGAGACCCTCAATATCGTCGCCGTAGTCTTCCTGAAACATCTCCCAGTCTGTTGTCCTGTAGCACTCCATCAGGGCCTCCTCAGCCTCCACAGACCACTGCTGTACAGTCCTGGTGGTGATTGGCTGTCTCCTCACAAGAGGTTTGTATATAGGAGACAGTTGTATCAAGCAGTGGTCTGATTTGCCCAGGGGGGGAGAGCTGTTGCACTGTATGCCTCCTTAACATTGGCATACAGTAAGTCCAATGTCTTGTCCCCTCTGGTGCTACAGGTCACATACTGAGTGAAGTCAGTCAGTGTCTTTGAGATGTTAACATGGTTGAAGTCTCCATTCACTATAATGAGAGCGTTGGGATGCCGAGTTTGCAGGTCTGCGACGGTGGAGTGAATGACGTCACAAGCCCGCCCCGCAACAGCTGATGGTGGAGTGTAAACAACAACAATAATGACAGCCAAGAACTAACGGGGCAGATAGTAAGGTCTCAGTCCCACAGCCAACAGCTCAACATCAGGCGAGCACGTGACTTCCTTCGTAGTAACATGTCCAGGGTTGCACCATTTGGAGTTAACAAAAACGGCCAGTCCACCACCCGACTTCTTACCGCTCTGTTTGTCTCTGTCCCCCCGAACTAACGTGAAGCCGGCTAGTTCCACAGAGCAATCCGGTATCTTCCCGTTCAGCCATGTCTCCGTCAGGCACAACACACTGCATTCCCGGTATTCGCGCTGTCCGGTAATGAGGGCTGATAGTTCGTCCGTCTTGTTGGGCAGTGAGCGTACATTCCCCATGACGACCGAGGGAAGACGGGGCTTGTATCTCCACCTCCTCTCCGACTTCTTGTTCCTCACCATGGCTCCTGCTCTGGTCCCACGCCGCCTTAACTTCAACTCCCTCGGGATCCCCTTCGGGCACACCACTGGTCGATCCCGGTGCTGGAGGAGCTTGTCTCGGGAATAGACGTTGGCCCTGTGTTGTTGTTGTTTGGTGGTCGCGGTGATCGTCACATTGTTGCACATTGTTGTTGTTGCACAACCGTTTAAGAGCCCTATTGATTTATAATTTATCTCAAGAATTAAACCTAAGTATTAACAAAGCCTAGAGTTGAAGTTCTAAAAAGTATATCTAGATAAAAAATTTTAAATAAAAAGGAAATAGGAAAAGGGGGTAGGGAGCTGCTGTATCGGGCTGCCACTCGCTGCGGCGCCATGGTAACGAAAAGTTACCATTTTTGACAAGTGCTTGAAAATGCCTGGGCCCAGTTTCCCGACAACGATGGATCCACGCTCGTACGATCATTCCCACGAAGGTTCTTAGACTTAGGAACCATCGTACATTTCTTTGGAGCGTTTCCCGAAACTCCTCTTAACATGAACGCGCGTGCACTGCACTAAAGGTGCGAACACACCAAGCGCGTTACTCGCGTACGACGCGTATAAAATTGGCAATTTTTCCATAGGGAACCATTGGTTTACGCGCGTATGAGACGCGTACACGCGTAAAGCAACATTTTACTCGCGTTAGGGGCGTATGAGGCGCGTATATATACGCGCGTATATATACGCGCGTACATATACGCGCGTATATATACGCGCGTACATATACGCGCGTACATATACGCGCGTACGCGAGGAGTTCAAAAAATTGAACTTTTTACGCTCATACGCGCCGCAATAGCCAATCAGCGTTGAGCTTGACCCGACGTCACTGGCAGAGAGTAGTGAGCTTGGACAGAAGCATACGGCCGACATCTTTCTTTATTCTGTGTGGAAATAGTAACATAGTTACGCCATTAAATGCTTTTATGGAAACATTTTTAGCGAGAAATGTGCATTTTACTTTCATAATGTTCGCCCGGTGAATGTGAAGGATGTTTGGTTTGATAGTTATGACGAAGAGGGAACGCTCCGTTCACTTGCATGGACAGAGTCTCTGGTTACTAAGCAACCTCAACGTCTTGGCGGACTATATATCTGCTGATCAACACTACGAATGCTGGAAACACACCAGACACACCATGTGAAGTTATTTAACCAGATTATTGTTATTTATATCCAATATTATTTAATCTAATCCGATCTAAACTCTATCACCCAAACACCACGGCGTTTGGGTTTCCTACCTCGGACTCCAGCGCAGCCATGTCCATGGCAGCCACGGCCGGCAACTTTCTTTATTCTGGGTGGAAATAGTAACATAGTTACGCCATTAAATGCGTTTATGGAAACATTTCTAGCGAGAAATGTGCATTTTACTTTCATAATGTTCGCTCGGTGAATGTGAAGGATGTTTGGTTTGATAGTTATGACGAAGAGTGAACGCTCCGTTCACTTGCATGGCCAGAGTCTCTGATTGCTAAGCAACCTCAACGTCTTGGCGGACTATATATCTGCTGATCAACACTACGAATGCTGGAAACACACCAGACACACCATGTGAAGTTATTTAACCAGATTATTGTTATTTATATCCGAGATTATTTAATCTAATCCGATCTAAACTCTATCACCCAAACGCGACGGCGTTTGGGTTTCCTACCTCGGACTCCAGCGCAGCCATGTCCATGGCAGCCACGGCCGGCAACTTTCTTTATTCTGGGTGGAAATAGTAACATAGTTACGCCATTAAATGCGTTTATGGAAACATTTCTAGCGAGAAATGTGCATTTTACTTTCATAATGTTCGCTCGGTGAATGTGAAGGATGTTTGGTTTGATAGTTATGACGAAGAGGGAACGCTCCGTTCACTTGCATGGACAGAGTCTCTGATTGCTAAGCAACCTCAACGTCTTGGCGGACTATTTCTCTGCTGATCAACACTACGAATGCTGGAAACACACCAGACACACCATGTGAAGTTATTTAACCCGATTATTGTTATTTATATCCGAGATTATTTAATCTAACCCGATCCAAGCTCTATCATCTACCCAAACACAGCGGCGTTTGGGTTTCCTTCCTCGGACTCCTAAATCCAGCGCAGCCACAGGCTGGGGGGGGGGGGGGTTTGGGCGGTCTCATCTACGCGCGTATGCGTACGCGCGTATCTGACCATTTTTGACACAAAATGGTCAAGCAACATTTTAGGTGCGTTACGCGCGTACATGGTACGCGAGGTACGCGCTTGGTGTGTTCGCACCTTAACGACGTTCGAATGTGTAGCTGTCCACTGACACGGTGCTGAAATGGGCTCTGTAGAGCGGGGGGGGGGGACGCAGGAATGTCGCAGGAAAATGGGGTTAAAAAGCCGAGCTCTCTGAGTGGCCAACGACGTTCGTCGCGACGTAGGTCGCATTGGTCTCGACGCCACTTGCCCTTGGCCACCGGCTCTGGCAGGCTGACCGACTAGGTCGTGACCGTAAAAGCGTCGCGACCCTTTTTGCGGCAGATCGGTCGCCACCAACCAGAGGTATGGCTGAATGAGCGACCTGTGGCTGCCAGCCATTGTCACCATGGCTGCTACCACAACCAAAAGCCTATGTTATCAGTTAAAATCTAATTGAACAGAATAAATATACGTGCGTCAGTGTAATACAAACGTAGGCCTATAATAATATATAGCTTAGATATTGATAGACCAATAGGCCTTTTTATAATAAATATGGCTATTGGTCTATCCATCTATATTTAATTATTTTTAAATTGACTTTTTAATACAGTGATGTGTACAAATTTATATTGATTATATTGTCTATCAATATCTAAGCTATATATTATTGTATGTACGTTTGTATTACACTGACGCACGTATATTTATTCTGTTCAATGAGATGTTAACTGATAATATAGGCTTTTGGTTGTGGTAGCAGCCATGGTGACAATGGCTCGCTGCCACAGGTCGCTCATTCAGCCATACCTCTGGTTGGTTGCGACCGATTTGCCGCAAAAAGGGTCGCAACGCTTTTATGGTCACAACCTAGTCGGTCAGCCTGCCAGAGCCTCGGCCAGCGGCAGCCAGCGGCTGGCCTGTCGTCGCAGCCAGCGGCTGGCCTGTCGTCGCAGCCAGCCAACACACTAGCAAAAAAAAACAAACAAAGTAATTTTTGCACCTGTAGGCCTATGAGAAGCTACAGATTGTGACTTTCTATGCAGTGGTTGTCAGTTTCAGGGACGATTCTGCTTCAGCTTGTGCGTTAATCCATCGTACATCTGGGTTGTGCCAACAAGGTCATCTTTGCAGTTTACTCGTACGACTTGAGTCTTTTCTGACATTTCTTTGTTGACGGCTTTAACTTGGTTATCTTTGCATCATGCACAACATGGAGGCGGCCCCCTTCTCTTGTAACTACACCTATGGAGTTACAGATTTTTCTTGAAAAGAAATCAGACTTTATATCATTGGCTAGTTAAGGCGGGAAACGCAAGCACACGCTGGAAATAGATATCCTTATTAATACCAAATACATAGCAGGTAAAAACCTAATTAGAAACCATCAAATAATAAATTAATATAACATGCAATCCATCCTTTTAATAGTTGCATATACTATATACCCCCACAATATATAATATTTATATTGTGTATTAAAAACATAGCTCTAGTTCATTTTAAGATTCATGGCTAATTGGCTATAGCTTGTGTGTGACTGAGTAATCACACACGTGCCAGTAAAGTTTAAACGAATAAATAAGTTTGTCTCCAGTATTTGTCGACCTTCTTGCGCCACCTGGCTGCTTAAGGGTGTTGGTGGGCCATCCAGCGTTGCTTCTCTTCTGTAGTAGCAGTGTTCCCCTACTTGTTCCTTAAGTACTCTATTTAAAATAAGCCACATTAGCGACAAAAAAAAACCAAAAGTAGCAAAGCGAAGTCTGAACAAAATAAAGTATATGATGTGTTTGAATGTAGAACACATTTACAGTTACAAGATGGGATCGGTGTATAGTGAGGTGACTGAAGGGTTCAAGTCGCGTGGTCAGGTGGGAGAGTCCTAGCGTATGGTGGGGGACGCTCCATGAAATGTGGGCTGTTCATGGACACAGCCTGAGCGAGGGCGTAGGGGTATGCCACTGGAAATGGTTGGATTTGCTGTGGCATTGGATAAGCCGCTTGTCCAGGAAGGGAAACCTGTACGGCGAAATTTCTCTGGGTAGATGAGATGGACCAACAGGATAAGGAGTGGGAAATGTGGAAGGGGAAGGATAGAGGTGTCCAACAGTTGTCCCTGTGGGTAGAGGTCTGATGCACTAGCACTCTGACTCTGTCCAACAGCTGTCCCTGTGGGGTATGTGACGGAAGAAACAGAATATGACGTCTGAATGAAATAACATTATCAAAATACCATAACAGCAGGATTGCAGAGAGTATTAAAAAACAATAGATCTAAGAAATTAGATATTTTTTGCAAAACAATGTCATTATAAGAAAATAGTTAGATTACAGTTAAAAAATAAATGGGTGCAGGCTTATGATTATTATGGTCTTGTTAAGAATAGCTTTCGCCAAATGTCATGCAGTACCTTTTCCTCCGGTCCCCCACAGTGTTCATCATATATTTCCTTTTTCACATCCATTATCCCAGGAGGCTGCGGCCCTCTGGTATGAAAGACAGATTTAACTGAAAAACTTTGTCGTAGTTGATTTCATACTAAACTGCAAACTTGCACTATATACTTTCAACAAGTACATTATTTTGCGATCGTGTTATTCTTATTTGAGGAGCCCTAAGTCTGAATATTTTTTGGCGCATGCAAAACTTGGCTTTTGGGCGTACGTACACTTTTAGTAACGATCCCACGCACAGTTTTATAAATGAGACCCCAGAAGTTTGTTGGGTTTGCAAAAAAGGTCTGGTGGTGTATTTTGTACAAAAATCAAAGAAAACTGACTTAGAATACTTGAAACAAACTAAAGTGCAGGATGTGGGCTTAGCCATTGTAGAAAAAACTTTTTGCTGTGTAGTCAGCCACACCTGGCACTCTGTCCATCTCCTATTATATGCACACAGGCACTCAATACCTGTAGAGGTCGCCAAAAGCAAGCATTGCGCACAAATAATACCAGACAGTCTCTCTCTCTCTCTCTCTCTCTCTCTCTCTCTCTCTCTCTCTCTCTCTCTCTCTCTCTCTCTCTCTCTCTCTCTCTCTCTCTCTCTCTCTCTCTCTCTCTCTCTCTCTCTCTCTCTCTCTCTCTCTCTCTCTCTCTCTCTCTCTCTCTCTCTCTCTCTCTCTCTCTCTCTCTCTCTCTCTCTCTCTCTCTCTTCCCCCCCCCCCTGGTGGTAGAAAAACTACCTGTAACACTTTAACTAAATAAGTGCGTTCAAGGAGTCTGGCTCATGAAAGACAAAGACTTTTTTATTACTCTCAAACAAGTAAGAAAACAAAGACGAATTGGTTTGACAAAGAACAAACACCCACGCACTGTTTAACCAATCACAGAGCCCCCACAACTTCCGGTCTGGGACCAGATGCAGTAGTGATTCCACCAAGTTCACAACCAGCTTAACCACACACACACACACACACACACACACACACACACACACACACACACACACACACACACACACACACACACACACACACACACACACACACACACACACACATTGAAAATATGTTTTAATAAAGACACCGTTTCAGATGTAAAGAAATGTTAAATGGCAAGTGAAGGGATCATATGAAGGGTTTTGATCTTCAATTTGAATTTGAGCCTAATGGACTAAACAACGTAAACATGCACAACATTTCAATTTTTTAAAATGGTTGGAAACAAATAAGTGAAGAGTTGGTGATCAAGTTTGAATACATTTGAGATAGATATCAATCATATATCCAATAGAATAATTTTAGCACCTGTGAAACAAGAAATACTGTAACATCTATGGATGTCAATGTGACCAACTGAACATATAAAATATAATATAAAAACTGCAACTGTTGATACAATAAGTGTAATGATGTATAAGTAAAAAAAAGATTGATTAGTTGAACTAAATGTGAGATAATAAATATGTACTCTCCTAATGCTCATTTTTCCAGCCTAACATTGTTAAAAGTAGTCCAATTGGGCAGGAAATACGCCCAATCTGGCATCACTGCCTGCACGGCCTCGCGCCCTAACCTCAGCGCAAATCATTGAGACCGACTGAAAACAAGCCGACATGGAACTTAAACTGTGATTTTTAAAATAGTATAGAGGTAATCGAAATTCTGTTTTCAGCTTATTAAAGATACCAGTGTGCTGATTTGTTAAACCTTTGAACGAGGGTTAGCGATAAAATATTGACCAAGTTACGAAGTATGAAGTAGTAAGTGTCAGAGAATGGGCGGACGAGAGGCTGCATTGGCTAAAGTGGTTTGGATGCAGGTTGTTTTATAACAAGGAAAGGCAAAGTTGTACATTACAATGCAAACACGACAATAATTGGCACCAATCTGGCACACAAAGAAGAGCAATTGACTGAATAAATGGCAGGTATAGCCTATCGGACAGGCAATCAGTGCACTTGCAAATGATTGCCTGCAGTATGACCGATCGTGGTGGTCTGACATTATTTAACCATCCATCTACAGTAAATACGTTCAGACAGATTCATCATTGAACGTGTACGAAAAGCAGGTTTGTCTAACCCGGCGGATTCTGACAGACAGCCCACAACAAGCCAAACATCACCACGGCGGGAGTGCTCTCTCTCTCTTGAACGCGAGTACGCAACCACTCTGACTCCAAGGCTAGGCTTCTTCACTAAGACAACAACCAACCACAAGGCCTTCATAACCATACAATATGCCGAAGCCGGAAAGGACACACGCCCAGTCGCAGACACTCATCTTATGCACAACAATCAGTTCTATCATCAATATTCAGTCGCTGCAAAGATTTAAAAAATAGCGACATGCTACTTCCTGTTGGGGCCGGAAGTATGCGCAATCTAAAGTACCCCTATCTGGGGTAGGTGATTTACTACTCTTTCTACTCTTTCTTATGCTTATATTAGCATTAGGCTATTTGTTATGCTTAAGTACTGAGTCAAAGTGTGAGTACTCTGGCAAGAAATCTTTAAGGTACAACCACAAATTATTTTAAGTGCTATTATTCTCAGTACCCAGAGTGCTCAGTGTCTCATGTGCCATTGGATCCATAGTACATCTGGATATGTAAGTTACAGAAGTCGTTTTTTATTTAATTTTTTATTGGTACAATTATTCTAAAAATACACTTCATTGATTAGCAGCAAAGAGCAAGCAAAAGGGTCCAGACATCTAACTACATTTGGCAAGGTTATTTTAAATGCACGTCAGAGAAACATACGAAGAATAACAATATATTTAAGCAGGCTCATACGAAAGGTAGAGAAGAGAACAGGAAATGTAGACGATACAGGATTATTTAAAACAAACGATTAATTTTAGTACGTCCAACTGTTTTTCCACCCTTTCATGTAGCATGTAGGCATGATACTGATCATACTTTATTTATACGTATAGTGTATAATAATTAAAATTCTTATATTTTCAAATGTCTCACACATTTCTGCCATACATGCATGGCTGAATAAAGTCTTCAATATAAAATGGTCCATTGAAGGGATATTGTGGTCACACTACTGCAGTTGTAGACCACATGCAACCAGGTGTGTTTGAATGACATCACTGGCCATGGTTGAGCCCTGAGAGGAAACCACAAAATACCAAAGGCCTTTAAACTTCCCCATTTTAGACATTGAATAAAGCTCTTCATAGCATATGTGAACATATGCTTAAAATTAATGAACCGTAGGTTGCATATTGAGGTGTATATACTGTATATACATATACATTTATCCCATGGCGCGTTTCCATGTTTCGAAAACCACGACAATGAATCATCAGCGCTTTCTGTTCAATTATTTTGGCGGTTTATCGTTGGTTGCCAGGGGGAACATAGACAGATACGAAGGAGGTTCTTCATATTGCGGGGATAGAAAATCGGTGCCCATCCCGGGATTGGCGGCGAAATGCTATACGTGGGGCCGTTGTAGCAGGAGGCCAACGACGGCGGGGCGTACTGGCCGGGGTCGAACGTCGGCGCAGAGGGCAGAGCCCCCGGAGCCGCTGGCGGAGGAGGAGGGTGGAGCACTGGGGGGTGCGCTGAGGGCTGGACCGGGGGTCCATACAGACACTTGTTGTGTGGCATGGGCTGGTAGTAAGCTGCTCCCATGGCACCAGGCGCAGCGGGGCCCGGGCCCCAGGCTGCTGGGGGCCCGGAGTCTGCAGGGGGCCTGGAGGCTGCTTGGGGCCAGAAGGCTGCTAGGGGCCCGAAGGCTGCTGAGCGGCCAAAGCCCCCCAAGAAGGAACCATAGGCTGAGGGGCTTATGGTCCCTCAGCCTATGGTCGCTCAGCAGGCCTAGGGTCCCTGCTGAGGGACCCTAGGCCTGCTGATGCGGAGCTGGCTGAGAGCAGGCGGCGGGGGGAGGGAAGTCGCTGTTGCTTGGGCCCCCGTATGCTGCAGGGGGGTACGGCTGGTTCATTCCCCCGGGCCCTGGGTTTAACATGAAGCTGGAAGGGGCAATGACCAGTGGAAAATTGATCTCTGGGTCTGTGGCAAAGCTGATGTCCAAGTACACCTAGGGAAACGAGTACACAGTGAGATGTCAAACCAATACCCATTCATCATTACCATGACTTTTAAATGTAAAATATATATTTGGGTAGGCCTAAATTGGGGACCATCCTACTTCCTAATGGTCGGCACTTAATTTACACAACCTTTTATGAATTTTGGCATATACTATAACCATTTGTCATCACATTGAGCTCCTACCTTAAAATTGTATTCAACTGAAAGGATTTCACAGTTCTGGATGGATAGGATCGTGTCAGGAGGGATCTTCAATGCACAAGTGACTGTTTTTTCACTTTTCTTCTCAATAACCTCCCCAACTAACTTACAGATTTCATAACAATCGAAATTTATAAAGCCTTGCGCACAGTACTTAACATACTGATTCAAAGAGAACTTGGGGGTCATGTCTTTTGAGGATGTGTTTTTGACTTTAACAATAACTGCCACAGTTTGACCTATGGAAAAAATATATATTCAATTAACAGATTAGTCCACAGATATTCACATGAAACAACTATGTTGAATTGTTTGTTGTAGTTTGTGTAGAGTAGCTGCAAACAGGGTGGTGCGGTTGGTGCAAAGCGGAAGACATGACCGCCTGTTTGAGAAGCAACATCGTGTCGTTTGTCTAACGGCCTATAGGTGGCTCGTGGTGGTTGGGTGCAAAAAGAGCCGCCACCATTGTTGGTCAATGTAAAAATGTGGTGTCTTAATCTTAAATATCAAGCAAGCATACTTATATTCTTCAATCGACTAAGATCTAAGTGGTAAGGTCCACTTCATGTGTATTTCCCATTTTTGTATGTGACACATAAGCTCTTAAGTGGTGTGTGTGTGTGTGTGTGTGTGTGTGTGTGTGTGTGTGTGTGTGTGTGTGTGTGTGTGTGTGTGTGTGTGTGTGTGTGTGTGTGTGTGTGTGTGTGTGTGTGTGTGTGTGTGTGTGTGTGTGTGTGAGAGACATTACCCGGGGCGTAGACTCCGCTCTCCACAAACACCTCCATGTGTACGGATCTTTTGGAGAAGATTCCTATGTCTTTATCCACTTGGCCAACCTGGCGGGTCTAGAGTAGAACATGGTGAGCAGGGACAATGTTCGTAAATGTTGACTTAACTGATCAGCTACAGGTAGGTGAACTGGTCTGATACATGACAACCCCAAAGAATTTAAATATAGATTGGATGTGTCCATAAATATCTGGCCTCTGGCAATTTTTGACTCCTCCACAAACAGTTACTTTTTTAAATACTACTCCTTCTTTCCACAAACTACAACATCAGTTTTTTGTTGAGCTGTAAAAAGTTCTGTGACATCCATTTATCTATTTCATACATACAATGACGGAGATTTTCAACGGGGTAGTCATTAGGCATTAGCGGTAGATAAATTTGAGTGTCATCAGCCTAACTGTGGTAGGCAATTGAGTTCTTCTTTATAAGTTGACCAAGCAGCAGCATGTAAAGGTTAAATAATGGTGGACCCAAGATTGAGCCCTGGGGAACTCCACAGATCAAAAATGTAGAGGAACAGTTTCCAACTGTAACAGACATGCTCCTGTCTAATAGGTAGGATTTGAGTCACCTGATTACAACACCAGTGAAGCCAACCAAGTGCTCTCGTCACTGAAGTAATATGGTGTGGTCCACAGTGTCAAAAGCTGCACTGAGGTCCAGTAATACTAGGATTGATGCCTTTCCTGAATCTGTATTTAGCCAAATGTCACTTTTGACTTTGGCAAGAGCTGTTTCGGTACTGTGGTTGGCCCGAAAACCTGACTGAAAGTTGTCAAGGCAGTTGTTGAGCGTTAAAAGAGGTTTGTTGATTAAAAACAATTTTTTCAATAATTTTGCCAATGAACGGTAGGTTGGATATGGGCCTGTATATAGAAGCAGTGGGCAGCCACACAGTGCAGGGGGACCAACTCCAGGGCTCCAAGGGCACCGGCAGGAGTATTCACCTAACCCCATGGATGGTTTTCGATTTGTTAATGGAAACTAGAGCACCCAGAGGAAACCTAACTGAACACGAAAAGAACATACTGATTCCATTCAGAAAGCTACCCCCCCATTGAACCAATGACATTCTTACTGTGCCACCCAACCTGTTACCAGGTCAAATACGCTAGCCCTACACACCATCAGGAGGCTTGAAATGGCCTTCGATGCAAAGTTGATCTCCTGTTTTACATTGCTGTCCAACCTCCAGCTCCTTGAAAGCTTGGCTTCCAGTCTGTAGACGATGCTACCATGAGCCCCGTGGAAGGATGAGGGCAAACTCCTATTAAAGCACACAGAGCAGAACAAATAAAATAATCAGAACTGTCCATGTGTGAGAAAAAAGTAACGTAAGTGGCTGGTCTGTTTGAACTAATGTGAAATATAGGATGTATTGTACTGTGGAAACCAGATGAAGTTGCATTCTGGGTCTGCCCCTGTTGATAAAGCCCCATGGAAATCGAAAATGAACTGAGAAGTCCCAGTCTCACATGCATTAGTGAATTTGCCAAGGGATTTAAGGCTTGGTGTATTCCGTTACCTTAATATGAATTGGATTGAGAATTAAATTACCTACCCGGATGGAATGTTGATGCTGAATTTATACGAGTGATTTCCCTTGGAGATTCGAGTGTCTGCATGAGAAATGTCATTGTGTTAAATATTTAGTTATCATGATAAGCGTATGAAAAAGGAATGCGATCATACTTGATTTTAAAATAACAGTGCACTTGAGCGTTATCGAAAGTCTTGCAACGTGTAAGCTCATTCTTAAGCTCACATGTTGAAAGGTGGAAGTCTGTTATCAATTGTATTAGATGTTGTTGGGTAGCACAAAATGGAATGTAAGACGAAAAAGAGGTACTATTTTAGCGGTTTGCGGTTGATTCTCATGTCCCCCACAATGCATTGCACGACGTCACGCTGGGGAGACGACAGACCACAGCCGCATTGAGACCCTTTAGAGTAGAGACTAGTAAGAGAGTGTTCAGCAGATTACACAGATAAATAGATAAATGCATAGATATTAAACAATTATTTGCCGAAGGCGAAATGAGGTGAACAATTATTCACCTCAGGCTCTGTGAATAGTGGGGAATAGCCCCCCTCTAACTAGGTAAGACTAGGCAAGAGGCTACTTTAAATATTTGCAGCGACTGAATGTTGCTGATAGAACTGTTTGTTGTGCATAAGATGAGTGTGTGCGACTGTGCATGTGTCCTTTCCGGCTTCGGCATACTACATGGTTATGAAGGCCTTATGGTTGGTTGTGGTCTTAGTAAAGCAACCTAGCCTTGGAGTTGGAGAGAGAGAGAGAGAGAGAGAGAGAGAGAGAGAGAGAGAGAGAGAGAGAGAGAGAGAGAGAGAGAGAGAGAGAGAGAGAGAGAGAGAGAGAGAGAGAGAGAGAGAGAGAGAGAGAGAGAGAGAGAGAGAGAGAGAGAGAGAGAGAGAGAGAGAGAGAGAGAGAGAGAGAGAGAGAGAGAGAGCACTCTCTCCGCGGTGGTGATGTTTGGCTTGTTGTGGGCTGTATGTCAGCATCCGCCGGGTTAGGCGAATGTGCTTTGTTTACGTGTTCAATGATGTATCTGTCTGATCGTATTTGCTGTAGGTTGATGGTTAAATAAAGTCACACCACCACAATCGGTCATACTGCAGGCACTCATTTGCAAGTGCACTGATTGCGTGTCCGATAGGCTTTACCTGGCATTTATTCAGTCAATTGCTCTTCTGAGTGAGCCAGATTGGTGCCAATTATTGTCGTGTTTGCATTGTGATGCACAACTTTTCCTCTGCTTGTTATAAAACAACGTGCATCCAAACAACTTAGTCCGACTATGATTGGATTATTAAAATGCATGTATACACCAAGCCCCAACCACATCGAGTTCTACCAGCATCCAATGCGGAAGGGACAAACATTGCAGTAGCACCGGGTGGCCACTACGAGGTGGTACCAAAAGTGAACAATACTTCGTTGACTCACTTGTTAAACAGCTCGCTTTTACAAACCTATTTACAGCCTGGTCCAAACAAACGTTCTAGTCAGTATGTTTAGTTCATATCTCCATGACAACACTGAGGGGGGTTAATTGTTATTTTTAGCAGGCTATTTTTTATTATATGGGAGGTTAAAATGTATGAAATGGTGCGGAGTCAAACTATGACACGTTGGCGACGCTCACAAGCCAAGATAATTGGATGCAGTTGGAATAACTGAGGTCTGCCCGGATGCTACATCCACTTTATATACTATCTATGGTATACACCTTAGTCTGAATAAAGTCGAATCGAGTTACTCAGAGTCGAATTAAGACCCCTAGATTACTCGTTTGTTGGTTGAATTAAGCGTGCATGTGAATTAAGCGTCAAACGATTGGAAAAGGATCATGCGTTCTGCGCATGCTCGAGATTTTTCCCGGGGGCCGTGAGCCGGAAGTATAAGGAAACGATAGTCGTATTGTTGTCGCCGTCGGAAGCCGAGAAACTGCAATTTTTGTAAAAAGGTGTGTAAAAAGGTACTGTTAAGTCAGTGGAACTGAGATTAAAGTACCAAGCCTGTCAATAATCGGTGGCCGCTTCTTTCCGACCTATAAGCAGACCCACTGCCGGTCAAAGAGAAGGGTGCTACCCCCGAGAGAACATCGGCCCTGGAGGGAACATCTCTCCTGTGCTCCTCGACTACGGTCTGGGAGCCGACATCTGAAAAGGTGTAAAACTTTGATTTCACCCAAAGCTGAAATAAAATTACATGTCTTTCTAATTGTTGGTCATCAACGAGGTTGTAAAGTAGTAACTTCAGGCACATCTGTTAAAATAAACGTTTTTTTACGATCTTTATTCATTAATTGCGGCGCGGCAGATAAATATATGATATTATGAATCTTAAAGATTGCGTTTGGTTCTCAGACTCTCATTCTGAGAACCCTCTCATTCTGAGTTCTCTTTCTCAAACCATTGTGGAAGTTGGTCATCAATTAACACAACATTACAACTTTAACCAAATGCAGCGGGATGGGGCTTGTATGCTAGTTGATTATTGGATGTTTAACATATCAGCAAGATAATAGACTTGATTTAGCAATGATGGTGGGGGTCCCGGGTGCAGAACAAACCATGAAAGAACGAGGCAGATTGACGAGACATTCAAATATTTGATTATCTGCATTACACAGAAAGTACAAAGACAGCATGCATTTGCTATTTGACTGATATTTAATCGTACGCTCGCTTCCTAAGCCTCTTCCCTCTGCACCACTCAGTCAGTGAACAAACAGCGAGTCAGCGACTAGTGGGTCTGGGAGGAGTCGAGTCTGAGAACGAACGAGACAAACGAGAGAGAAGAATCAGTTCGGTTCGTTCTTGTTAAAGATTCGTTCATTCGAACTGATTCGGTCGCGAACGACCCATCACTAAAGGAGAAAGATTTCACAAACTGCTACGTGCGTTTACAATGAGCAAGCGAACTATTGACTCGTTCTTCCGACGTTCGGCTAGTGTGCAATAGGCCTACTTCAAACCGCATCCGACCAGTGTTCCGACAATTGCGCGAATTACATCCCGCTATCGACCAGACCCGCTATAAAGTGATGTCGACGCCCGACCCGGACCCGATGGAAAATTAGAATTATTAGATGGAACACCGGGGAATTACACTAGGCCTATCTGGTGTTTGGCGTGGTGCTTTAGATTGTTGTGCAAAAAAAGCACATCATCAACTGTTTTAGTTGACACCTCCGCTCCTGATTAATATAGCCTATCCTATCCAGCACCGGAGAAGTCTCGCTCACAATCGCAAAACCCGCGACCGACCCGCGCTCTTCAGGCGTCCGACCTGACTCATTTCATCCAAATTGTGCGGGTCACCCGAAACAGTGCAGGACTCTTCTTCAGGTGCCATAAAGGGCTTTTCACACGGGAGGCGTTTGTCGTGCCTGATAATGCATCAATGGAGACTCGAGCGAGCGGGCAGAGGATCGAGGCTCGTCCTGTCAAGCAGCACGACAAGCGCGCACTCCCGTGAAACTGTCGCTTCCGTGCTTGTCGAACGCATGCACGCGCACACCTGGAAACCGTTGGGATAGATTAGGATCACAATAAAATGTGACGCTGAATTTGATACTGCACATTGTAATTTCTGCATCTATCAAAATATTTATCAGTGACAATTTCTGGTTGCGCCCCTAAAATTCAGTTAGGGGCCACAGTGCTCATATGAAGTAGCCTAAGTCTGGAGCCTTAGATATATGGCATAACAAAGAATAGATTAATAATAGCTGTTTTTTTTTTACCAATATAAATGGCACAGTACCAGAGGTAGCCAGTATATGTCATTAAGAAAACTATGTTCGAAAAAACTCAAACACTGGCTGCGAATAGGAAGCGGACATCAGCTTGGTTTCACATGTCCCATCTGGTAATGCTCCTCACAGAAGACATTTGTATTCCATGAGATATTTGGAATGATTTAAAGTCCATATGGGCAAATTCATTGTTGTTTTTCTGACAAGAACCTCTTGCAACTTTCTCAACACCATTCATTATTTCGAGTGGATGGTGGGAACATGTATCGGATGCTTTGATGTTTGCAAAGACGTAGACCGTCGTTTCACTTACCTTTAGTGTTTTCAGGAATCAAAAATTGTTTAAGTTTGAAGTACCTCCTGTGTGCAGTATGAATGAATTGGTTTTCACCAATCTCTTGGCTCCAACGCACATTTGCGTCGGCTTTAAGTTTGACGAAAAGGGATTTAACTTTCGTATCTTTTTTCAAACACATCGTCACTGTGCCCGTTAAAGTGTCTCCCTCGGAAAACGTCCTTTCCTCGTTTAGTGCATCGTAAGTCAACGTTAAATCAGGCATTGTCTTAGTAGTGGTAACACCTTATTAAAGAACTACCCAACGCGTAAATAGCGGTTTTTTTTAGTCTATCGTCTATCGTTTGCCAGGCCCATACTAGACCTGATATCTGATTGGCATGAGCGCCTGCTTTATAGGTCCATGTCTGGTCCCCAGTACTGCAGGCTATTCACACGTCGAAAGTAAACCTCTAGCGCCGTCGGCTGTTTGATTTTGACAAGTGCTTGAAAATGCCTGGGCCCAGTTTCCCGACAACGATGGATCCACGCTCGTACGATCATTCCCACGAAGGTTCTTAGACTTAGGAACCATCGTACATTTATTTGGAGCGTTTCCCGAAACTCCTCTTAACATGAACGCGCGTGCACTGCACTAACGACGTTCGAATGTGTTGCTGTCCACTGACACGGTGCTGAAATGGGCTCTGTAGAGCGGGGGGGACGCAGGAATGTCGCAGGAAAATGGGGTTAAAAAGCCGAGCTCTCTGAGTGGCCAACGACGTTCGTCGCGACGTAGGTCGCATTGGTCTCGACGCCACTTGCCCTTGGCCACCGGCTCTGGCAGGCTGACCGACTAGGTCGTGACCGTAAAAGCGTCGCGACCCTTTTTGCGGCAGATCGGTCGCCACCAACCAGAGGTATGGCTGAATGAGCGACCTGTGGCTGCCAGCCATTGTCACCATGGCTGCTACCACAACCAAAAGCCTATGTTATCAGTTAAAATCTAATTGAACAGAATAAATATACGTGCGTCAGTGTAATACAAACGTAGGCCTATAATAATATATAGCTTAGATATTGATAGACCAATAGGCCTTTTTATAATAAATATGGCTATTGGTCTATCCATCTATATTTAATTATTTTTAAATTGACTTTTTAATACAGTGATGTGTACAAATTTATATTGATTATATTGTCTATCAATATCTAAGCTATATATTATTGTATGTACGTTTGTATTACACTGACGCACGTATATTTATTCTGTTCAATGAGATGTTAACTGATAATATAGGCTTTTGGTTGTGGTAGCAGCCATGGTGACAATGGCTCGCTGCCACAGGTCGCTCATTCAGCCATACCTCTGGTTGGTTGCGACCGATTTGCCGCAAAAAGGGTCGCAACGCTTTTATGGTCACAACCTAGTCGGTCAGCCTGCCAGAGCCTCGGCCAGCGGCAGCCAGCGGCTGGCCTGTCGTCGCAGCCAGCGGCTGGCCTGTCGTCGCAGCCAGCCAACACACTAGCAAAAAAAAACAAACAAAGTAATTTTTGCACCTGTAGGCCTATGAGAAGCTACAGATTGTGACTTTCTATGCAGTGGTTGTCAGTTTCAGGGACGATTCTGCTTCAGCTTGTGCGTTAATCCATCGTACATCTGGGTTGTGCCAACAAGGTCATCTTTGCAGTTTACTCGTACGACTTGAGTCTTTTCTGACATTTCTTTGTTGACGGCTTTAACTTGGTTATCTTTGCATCATGCACAACATGGAGGCGGCCCCCTTCTCTTGTAACTACACCTATGGAGTTACAGATTTTTCTTGAAAAGAAATCAGACTTTATATCATTGGCTAGTTAAGGCGGGAAACGCAAGCACACGCTGGAAATAGATATCCTTATTAATACCAAATACATAGCAGGTAAAAACCTAATTAGAAACCATCAAATAATAAATTAATATAACATGCAATCCATCCGTTTAATAGTTGCATATACTATATACCCCCACAATATATAATATTTATATTGTGTATTAAAAACATAGCTCTAGTTCATTTTAAGATTCATGGCTAATTGGCTATAGCTTGTGTGTGACTGAGTAATCACACACGTGCCAGTAAAGTTTAAACAAATAAATAAGTTTGTCTCCAGTATTTGTCGACCTTCTTGCGCCACCTGGCTGCTTAAGGGTGTTGGTGGGCCATCCAGCGTTGCTTCTCTTCTGTAGTAGCAGTGTTCCCCTACTTGTTCCTTAAGTACTCTATTTAAAATAAGCCACATTAGCGACAAAAAAACCCCAAAAGTAGCAAAGCTAAGTCTGAACAAAATAAAGTATATGATGTGTTTGAATGTAGAACACATTTACAGTTACAAGATGGGATCGGTGTATAGTGAGGTGACTGAAGGGTTCAAGTCGCGTGGTCAGGTGGGAGAATCCAAGCGTACGGTGGGGGACGCTCCATGAAATGTGGGCTGTTCATGGACACGGCGTAAGGGTATGCCACTGGAAATGGTTGGATTTGTTGTGGCATTGGATAAGCCGCTTGTCCAGGAAGGGAAACCTGTACGGCGAAATTTCTCTGGGTAGATGAGATGGACCAACAGGATAAGGAGTGGGAAATGTGGAAGGGGAAGGATAGAGGTGTCCAACAGCTGTCCCTGTGGGTAGAGGTCTGATGCACTAGCACTCTGACTCTGTCCAACAGCTGTCCCTGTGGGGTATGTGACGGAAGAAACAGAATATGACGTCTGAATGAAATAACATTATCAAAATACCATAACAGCAGGATTGCAGAGAGTATTAAAAAACAATAGATCTAAGAAATTAGATATTTTTTGAAAAACAATGTCATTATAAGAAATAGTTAGATTACAGTTAAAAAATAAATGGGTGCAGGCTTATGATTATTATGGTCATGTTAAGAATAGCTTTCGCCAAATGTCATGCAGTACCTTTTCCTGCATGACATTTGGATGATGAACACTGTCCCCCACAGTGTTCATCATCCATTTCCTTTTTCACATCCATTATCCCAGGAGGCTGCGGCCCTCTCGTATGAAAGACAGATTCTTATTCTTATTCTTATTAGAGTACATGTAATTTAATTTTGCGCTCACACACTCACACAATAGATCCCATATCGCATCTTTTAAATATTCAAGGCCCAATAATCTTGTTCTCTATTCCTTACTCCCATACATATGCAACTTGTCATGATCATTGCACCCCACAACATAAACTGTAGACATACATTACAGAAAAATTGACATTTGTGGTACAGTGTGGTACAGTGGCTCTTTAGCATTATTCGCAAAAATAGTTGTCACCAAAGAATCCCGTCCGATTTTCTATGTAGTGATAGTGATTGTCATGTAGGTAAAGCCATATTATTTTTGGTGGTTGTTTAGGATGCGTCTGAAACAATTCTAACTTCTTGAAGTAGAGATGAGACACAAATAATAGATATACATATATTCTTTCTAAATGTTTTTGGTATCATACCACGGCTGGTCCCGGCCCCAACGTTGTTCAGATCACCTAGAGCTGGTCTTGGCTTAATCCTTGGAGACAATGTATCAAACAGACCTACCACATAACAAGGATTTGTTTTATCCCCATTGAAACACAAAACTAATAATTATTATAATAGAGTGATATATATATATATATATATATATATATATATATATATATACAGTGACATTTCTCAAGTTTTCCTGGTTCCAATAAACATCACTGGTGACTGACTGCAGACTAGATTCTGACAATGCTTGAGTCCAAAAAATATAATGTCCAGAAGTTTTTTGGGTTTGCAAAAAAGGTCTTGCGGTTTATTTTGTACAAAAAAAAAAAAAACGGACTTAGAATACCTGAAAAAAAACTACCTTTGGCTTAGCCTTTGTTCTACAATGGCTTAGCCTTTTTTAATGTGTAATCAGCCAAACCTGGCACTCCTGTCCATCTCCTATTATATGCACACAGGCACTCAATACCTGTAGAGGTCGCCAAAAACAAGCATTGCACACAAATAATACCAAACAGAATCTCTGTCTCTGTCTCTGTGTGTGTGTGTGTGTGTGTGTGTGTGTGTGTGTGTGTGTGTGTGTGTGTGTGTGTGTGTGTGTGTGTGTGTGTGTGTGTGTGTGTGTGTGTGTGTGGAGCCAGTGGATCAGCCTTGGGGATTGACCCTACCCTTTACCACAGACCACCTCTGGCCTGTCAGACATCCTGTTGACAATTGCCTGTCCTGGTGGTAGATAAACTACCTGTAACACTTTAACTAAATAAGTGTGTTCAAAGAGTCTGGCTCATGAAAGACATAGAATTTTTTATTTCTCTCAAACAAGTAAGGAAACTAATACAAATTGGTTTGACAAAGAACACACACCCACGCACTGTTTAACCAATCACAGAGCCCCCACAACTTCCGGTCTTGGACCGGATGCACTAGCGATTCCACCAAGTTCACAACCAGCTTAACCACACACACACACACACACACACACACACACACACACACACACACACACACACACACACACACACACACACACACACACACACACACACACACACACACACACACACACACACACACACACACACACACAGTTTAGCCACTCACAGAGACCCCCAAAACTTCCTGGCCATTGCCTGTCCTGGTGGTAGATAACCCGCCTTTAACACTTTAACTAAACAGAAAATGTGGTTAGTGCAAAGTGAGGTTGAAAATATGTTTTCATAAAGACACAGTTTCAGATGTAAAGAAATGTTAAATGGCAAGTGAAGGGATCATATAAGGGATTTGATTTTTGAATAAGCAAAGAGTGGGTGATCAACCATATCATAATGCCCCAAGTTCAGTAGGACCTTGTTTCCTGGAAAGTAAAAGAAAAGAGAACAGGAAATGTAGACGATACAGGATTATTTAAAACGAAAAATGTATTTTAGTACGTCCAACAGTTTTTCCACCCTTTCATGTAGCATGTAGGCATGATACTGATCATACTTTATTTATACGTATAGTGTATAATAATTACAATTCTTATATTTTCAAATGTGTCACACATTTCTGCCATACATGCATGGCTGAATAGTCTTCAATATAAAATGGTCCATTGTAGGGATATTGAATCATCAGCGCTTTCTGTTCAATTATTTTGGCGGTTTATCGTTGGTTACCGGGGGGAACATAGACAGATATGAAGGAGGTTCTTCATTTTGTCGGGATAGAAAATCGGTGCCCATCCCCGGCATTTGCGGTGGCATGCTATACGTGGGGCCGTTGTAGCAGGAGGCCAACGACGGCGGGGCGTACTGGCCGGGGTCGAACGTCGGTGCAGAGGGCAGAGCCCCCGGAGCCGCCGGTGGAGGAGGGCCCTGGAGAACTGGGGGGTGCGCTGAGGGCTGGGCCGGGGGTCCATACGGAGACTTGTTCTGTGGCACGTGCTGGTAGTAAGCTGCTCCCACGGCACCAGGCGCAGCGGGGCCCGGGCCCCAGGCTGCTGGGGGCCCGGAGGCTGCTGGGGGCATGGAGGCTGCTTGGGGCCAGAAGGCTGCTTGGGGCCCGAAGGCTGCTTGGGACCCGAAGGCTGCTTGGGGCCCGAAGGCTGCTGAGCGGCCGAAGCCCCCCAAGAGGGACCATAGGCTGAGGGGCTTATGGTCCCTCAGCCTATGGTCGCTCAGCAGGCCTATGGTCCCTGCTGAGGGACCATAGGCCTGCTGATGCGGAGCTGGCTGAGAGCCGGCAGCGGGGGGAAGATTGTCGCTGTTGCTTGGGCCCCCGTATGCTACAGGGGGGTACGGCTGGTTCATTCCCCCGGGCCCTGGGCTTAACATGGAGCCGGAAGGGGCAATGACCAGTGGAAAATTGATCTCTGGGTCTGTGGCAAAGCTGATGTCCAAGTACACCTATGGAAACGAGCACACAATGAGATACCCATTTATATTTGCATGACTTTTTATTGTAAAATATATATTTGGGTAGGCCTACATTGGGGAACATCCAACGTCTGCACTTTATTTACACAACCTTTTATGAATTTAGGCATATACTATAACCATTTGTCATCACATTGAGCTCCTACCTTAAAATTATATTCAACTGAAAGGATTTCACAATTCTGGATGGATAGGATCGTGTCCGGAGGGATCTTCAATGCACAAGTGACTGTTTTTTCACTTTCCTTCTCAATAACCTCCCCAACTAACTTACAGATTTCACCACAACTGAACTTTGTAAAGCCGTGCGCACGGTACGTAACATACTGATTCAAAGAGAACTTGGGGGTCACGTCTTTTGAGGATGTGTTTTTGACTTTAACAGTAACTGCCACAGTTTGACCTATGGAAAAAATATAGATATTAAATTAACAGATTAGTCCACACATATTCACATGAAACAACTATGTTGAACTGTTTGTTGTAGTTTTTGTAGAGTAGCTGCAAACAGGGTGGTGCGGTTGGTGCAAAGCGGAAGACATGAAAGGCTGTTTGAGAAGCAACATCGTGTAGTTTGTCTTACGGCCTATAGGTGGCTCGTGATGGTTGGGTGCAAAAAGAGCCGCCACCATTGTTGGTCAATGTAAAAATGTGGTGTCATACTCTTAAATATCTAGTAAGCATACTCTTCAATCGACTAAGATCTAAGTGGTAAGGTCAACTTCATGTGTGTTTCCCATTTTTGTATGTGACACATAAGCTCTTCAGTGGTGTGTGTGTGTGTGTGTGTGTGTGTGTGTGTGTGTGTGTGTGTGTGTGTGTGTGTGTGTGTGTGTGTGTGTGTGTGTGAGACATTACCCGGGGCGTAGACTCCGCTCTCCACAAACACCTCCATGTGTACGGATCTTTTGGAGAAGATTCCTATGTCTTTATCCACTTGGCCAACCTGGCGGGTCTAGAGTAGAACATGGTGAGCAGGGACAATGTTCGTAAATGTTGACTTAACTGATCAGCTACAGGTAGGTGAACCGGTCTGATACATGGCTTAAGTAACTTAAACATCCTGAAATTAGGAGGTTCCTGAAATTAGGTGGAGATACACACATGACAGTTAGTCTCACAGTGATGCTAGAATGTGTCCAATGTAATTCAAATGTAGCCCAATATTGAACAATGGATGCATACAATGGTCTATAACCTCCTTTAAGGAACTTCTTAAATCTTTATTTTTTTAAGTTTAGTTAGTCAAGCAATTCAGCTCTACCAAATGTGAATAATATCTTCTTTTAAAAAAATGTAAACTTATTTTTTATTTAAGTTAAGTGATGTTTGTCCAGAGAAGAAAAAGTAACAGTCACTTTTTTAAATACCGAATTGATCAGGAAGGAAAGTGAGGACTCTGAATTGATCCCATCACTAGGAGCAGTGGGCAGCCACACAGTGCAGGGGGGGACCCACTCCAGGGCTTTACCCTGGTGCCTAGGCCAAGGGCACCGGCAGGAGTATTCACCTAACCATGGATGGATTTCTAAATGTTGATGAAAACTAGAGCACCCGGAGAAAACCTAACTGAACACGAGAAGAACATACTGACTCCATACAGAAAGGTGCCCCCCCATTGATCCAATGACATTCTTACTGTGCCACCCATCCTGTTACCAGGTCAAGTACGCCAGGTCTACATACCATCAGGTGGCTGAAGTTCGAAATGGCCTTCGATGCAAAGTTGATCTCCTGTTTTACATTGCTGTCCAACCTCCAGCTCTTTGAAAGCTTGGCTTCCAACTTGTAGACGATCTTACCAAACAACCCGCAGAAGGATGAGGGCATACTCCTATTAAAGCACACAGAGCAGAACAAATAAAATAATCAGAACTGTCCATGCGTGAGAAAAAAGTAACTTAATTTGGCTGATGTATTTCAACTGATGTGACATATAGGATGCATTGTACTGTGGAAACCAGAGGAATTTGCATTCTGGGTCTGCCCCTGTTAATAAAGCCCCATGGAAGTCGAAAAGGAACTGAGAAGTCCCAGTCTCACATGCATCAGAGAATTTGCCTGGGGATGTAAGGCTTGGTGCATTCTGTTACCTTAATAAGAATTGGATTGAGAATTACCTACCCGGATGGAATTTTGAAGCTGAATTTATACGAGTGATTTCCCTTGGAGATTTCAGTGTCTGCATGAGAAATGTCATTGTGTTAAATATATAGTTAGCATGATAAGAGTATGAAAAAGGAATGCGATCATACTTGATTTTTTAAAATAACTGCACTTGAGTGCTATAGAAAGTCGAGCAACGTATAAGCTCATTCTTAAGCCCACATGGTGAAAGGTTGAAGTCCGTGTTGCAGTTGCTTGTTGGTAATACAAATTTAAACTGTTATCAATTGTATTAGATGTTGTTGGGTATCACAAAACGGAATGTAAGATGAAAAGCAGGTACTATTTTAGCGGTTTGCGGTTGATTCTCATGTCCCCCACAATGCATTGCACGACGTCACGCTGGGGAGACGACAGACCACAGCCGCATTGAGACCCTTTAGAGTAGAGACTAGTAAGAGAATGTTCAGCAGATTATACAGATAAATATATAAATGCATAGATATTTAACAATTATTTGCCGAAGGCAAAATGATGTGAACAATTATTCACCTCAGGCTCTGTGAATAGTGGGGAATAGCCTCCGAGACCGAAGGTTGAGGGGGCTATTCCCAACTATTCACTTTTTTTTATCAATAAAAATGGCACAGTACCAGAGGTAACAAGTAGGCCTATGTCATTAAGAAAACACTCGAAAAAACTCAAAACACTGGCTGCGAATAGGAAGCGGTCATCAGCATGGTTTCACATGTCCCATCTGGTAATGCTGCTCACAGAAGACATTTGTATTCCATGAGATATTTGGAATGATTTAAAGTCCATATGGGCAAATTCATTGTTGTTTGTTGACATGAACCTCTTGCAACTTTCTCACCACCATTCATTATTTCGAGTGGATGGTGGGAACATGTATCGGATGCTTTGATGTTTGCAAAGACATAGACCGTCGTTTCACTTACCTTGAGTGTTTTCAGGAATCAAAAATTGTTTAAGTTTGAAGTACCTCCTGTGTGCAGTATTCATGAATTGGTTTTCACCAATCTCTTGGCTCCAACGCACATTTGCGTCGGCTTTAAGTTTGACGAAAAGGGATTTAACTTTCGTATCTTTTTTCAAACACATCGTCACTGTGCCCGTTAAAGTGTCTCCCTCGGAAAACGTCCTTTCCTCGTTTAGTGCATCGTAAGTCAACGTTAAATCAGGCATTGTCTTAGTAGCGGTCAGGTGTGGACTGGGAGAAAAATTCAGCCCTGGCATTTTCTCTCCAGACCAGCCCACTACATTATTAGCACTAGGGGTGGGACGAGACGAACGGGAAGAACCCTGTGTATCCGAATAATAGTACAGTTTTTTGTTTTTCCAAGTTTGTGTTTCTTGTGCTGCTGACAAGAAAGGTGTGAAACCCGAACAGGAAGTTAACAGACATCCTGTGTTTGCTGCATGCATCTCCAACCGCCATATCTACTACAAAACCCTTGTTAAATATCACACATGATCCAACGCTAAATCCTCTCTTGCAGTTATTAGTCTGTGACTGTGAAAATCGTTTGGTGTAAGCCCAGCATTAGTTAAAACCAGACTCGGACAATAATAACAAAATCTCCTGACAAATAATCTAAATAGAAACATATTACAGACAGTAACAGCATTAGAGCTGAAACCAATTTGTTTTAACGGTGACTCAGTCATTATGAAACCATAAATAGAGAATTTAATTTTTTTTCTCATATACTTCTCATATTCTCATACACGTGTATGTGCACATGTATGTATACATGTGCACATACATGTATATGAGAATGCATATCTATTCAGACCTGTAATTCGGCCTACCTGCATAACTGTTAATTATATAAAAGATATGCAAATGTTTGAAATTAAAATCAATGTGAAAATCTTCAACCAGGAAATAATCATAATCAAACCTTTTGTTTCAATCTGAGGCAAAACAAGTTGCATAATAAACTCACAGTCAAGAGAAGCTCGCTCGCTCTCTCTCTCTCTCTCTCTCTCTCTCTCTCTCTCTCTCTCTCTCTCTCTCTCTCTCTCTCTCTCTCTCTCTCTCTCTCTCTCTCTCTCTCTCTCTCTCTCTCTCTCTCTCTCTCTCTCTCTCTCTCTCTCTCTCTCTCTCTCTCTCTCTCTCTCTCTCTCTCTCTCTCTCTCTCTCTCTCTCACATCATAGAATAACTTCTAGCAGGTGAGGAAATCCTGTTTGACAGGAGATGATGGTAGCAGAGAATATAAAGAGACATTTATGAATAACCAATTGTCATTTTATCACAAATATAGTATGTTTCTTCACATAAACCTTTAAACATACACATATTGCATCCCTCTCGAAATAGTCATCACCTCAGTAAACAATAAATGAATTGAAAGATTACAATAAATTCAATGGCAAATATTGCAAATTAAACTAATTATTTCCAATAGGTTTACTTGTATTTTGTGCTAAAATTCAAAGTGTCACATCTGTATTTACAATACAGCTTGATTCTGCATCTCTATTTACAGCTCATGAGTCCATGTCAAGGTTTACTGTTGCTATGGCAACAAGAGACTGCTAACGTTAGCAGCTGTTAGCTAGCTTAGCCAAATCATCTGAACAATAATAACCAATAATATCACAATTCGGCCTATTTAAACAAAATCAACCACAACTACCAACAGTCACAGCCCTTCAACTCTGGGCTAATATGTTGTCACAAGTATGCAGTTAATTTGGTCACTCCACATTCAACGTAAAAACGTTTTCTACTTTGTTTTGGACGTGTCTCAAAATGTAGCCTAGCTAGCCCCAGGCTAACGTTACTTAGCATATGCCTCCACTCGCTCGTCTCCTGGCGCAGCAGCACCTGCTGGGGTGTGGACCCCGGCACCAAATAGGTCTGTCAATTTTGAACATTTAACTTCCAGAGGCTTAAGTCGCCGTTTTTCAGCACCACCCGGGCGTTTTCAGCTCCGTACCGGCTCCCGCGACTCCGGCCCATGCCCTGAGGTCCCACCCACCCTGGTTTGTGTTGTGATTGACAGCACTGTCAGGGCTCTCTGAGCCAGTCAGCCCATGATTGATTGACAATGACAAACATAGACCAATAATATGCGTCGATGCTGGCAACACACTGCTAGCTCTCTGTAGCCCATTGGCCGGCCCAATTGGAGGGAATTTAGAGAGAGAGGAAAAAAGAAAACATAGCGGACCGGACCGGCCCACATTGGGTCAACGGCCCACCGGGACGATGCCCGGTATGCCAGATGGCCAGTCCACCCCTGGTAGCGGTAACACCTTATTAAAGAACTACCCAACGCGTAAATAGCGTTTTTTTTTAGTCTATCGTCTATCGTTTGCCAGGCCCATACTAGACCTGATATCTGATTGGCATGAGCGCCTGCTTTATAGGTCCATGTCTGGTCCCCAGTACTGCAGGCTATTCACACGTCGAAAGTAAACCTCTAGCGCCGTCGGCTGTTTGATTTTGACAAGTGCTTGAAAATGCCTGGGCCCAGTTTCCCGACAACGATGGATCCACGCTCGTACGATCATTCCCACGAAGGTTCTTAGACTTAGGAACCATCGTACATTTATTTGGAGCGTTTCCCGAAACTCCTCTTAACATGAACGCGCGTGCACTGCACTAACGACGTTCGAATGTGTTGCTGTCCACTGACACGGTGCTGAAATGGGCTCTGTAGAGCGGGGGGGGGACGCAGGAATGTCGCAGGAAAATGGGGTTAAAAAGCCGAGCTCTCTGAGTGGCCAACGACGTTCGTCGCGACGTAGGTCGCATTGGTCTCGACGCCACTTGCCCTTGGCCACCGGCTCTGGCAGGCTGACCGACTAGGTCGTGACCGTAAAAGCGTCGCGACCCTTTTTGCGGCAGATCGGTCGCCACCAACCAGAGGTATGGCTGAATGAGCGACCTGTGGCTGCCAGCCATTGTCACCATGGCTGCTACCACAACCAAAAGCCTATGTTATCAGTTAAAATCTAATTGAACAGAATAAATATACGTGCGTCAGTGTAATACAAACGTAGGCCTATAATAATATATAGCTTAGATATTGATAGACCAATAGGCCTTTTTATAATAAATATGGCTATTGGTCTATCCATCTATATTTAATTATTTTTAAATTGACTTTTTAATACAGTGATGTGTACAAATTTATATTGATTATATTGTCTATCAATTTCTAAGCTATATATTATTGTATGTACGTTTGTATTACACTGACGCACGTATATTTATTCTGTTCAATGAGATGTTAACTGATAATATAGGCTTTTGGTTGTGGTAGCAGCCATGGTGACAATGGCTCGCTGCCACAGGTCGCTCATTCAGCCATACCTCTGGTTGGTTGCGACCGATTTGCCGCAAAAAGGGTCGCGACGCTTTTATGGTCACAACCTAGTCGGTCAGCCTGCCAGAGCCTCGGCCAGCGGCAGCCAGCGGCAGCCAGCGGCTGGCCTGTCGTCGCAGCCAGCCAACACACTAGCAAAAAAAAACTTTAAAAAAATGCTAACAAAGTAATTTTTGCACCTGTAGGCCTATGAGAAGCTACAGATTGTGACTTTCTATGCAGTGGTTGTCAGTTTCAGGGACGATTCTGCTTCAGCTTGTGCGTTAATCCATCGTACATCTGGGTTGTGCCAACAAGGTCATCTTTGCAGTTTACTCGTACGACTTGAGTCTTTTCTGACATTTCTTTGTTGACGGCTTTAACTTGGTTATCTTTGCATCATGCACAACATGGAGGCGGCCCCCTTCTCTTGTAACTACACCTATGGAGTTACAGATTTTTCTTGAAAAGAAATCAGACTTTATATCATTGGCTAGTTAAGGCGGGAAACGCAAGCACACGCTGGAAATAGATATCCTTATTAATACCAAATACATAGCAGGTAAAAACCTAATTAGAAACCATCAAATAATAAATTAATATAACATGCAATCCATCCTTTTAATAGTTGCATATACTATATACCCCCACAATATATAATATTTATATTGTGTATTAAAAACATAGCTCTAGTTCATTTTAAGATTCATGGCTAATTGGCTATAGCTTGTGTGTGACTGAGTAATCACACACGTGCCAGTCAAGTTTAAACAAATAAATAAGTTTGTCTCCAGTATTTGTCGACCTTCTTGCGCCACCTGGCTGCTTAAGGGTGTTGGTGGGCCATCCAGCGTTGCTTCTCTTCTGTAGTAGCAGTGTTCCCCTACTTGTTCCTTAAGTACTCTATTTAAAATAAGCCACATTAGCGACAAAAAAAACCCAAAAGTAGCAAAGCTAAGTCTGAACAAAATAAAGTATATGATGTGTTTGAATGTAGAACACATTTACAGTTACAAGATGGGATCGGTGTATAGTGAGGTGACTGAAGGGTTCAAGTCGCGTGGTCAGGTGGGAGAGTCCTAGCGTATGGTGGGGGACGCTCCATGAAATGTTGGCTGTTCATGGACACAGCCTGAGCGAGGGCGTAGGGGTATGCCACTGGAAATGGTTGGATTTGTTGTGGCATTGGATAAGCCGCTTGCCCAGGAAGGGAAACCTGTACGGCGAAATTTCTCTGGGTAGATGAGATGGACCAACAGGATAAGGAGTGGGAAATGTGGAAGGGGAAGGATAGAGGTGTCCAACAGCTGTCCCTGTGGGTAGAGGTCTGATGCACTAGCACTCTGACTCTGTCCAACAGCTGTCCCTGTGGGGTATGTGACGGAAGAAACAGAATATGACGTCTGAATGAAATAACATTATCAAAATACCATAACAGCAGGATTGCAGAGAGTATTAAAAAACAATAGATCTAAGAAATTAGATATTTTTTGAAAAACAATGTCATTATAAGAAATAGTTAGATTACAGTTAAAAAATAAATGGGTGCAGGCTTATGATTATTATGGTCATGTTAAGAATAGCTTTCGCCAAATGTCATGCAGTACCTTTTCCTGCATGACATTTGGATGATGAACACTGTCCCCCACAGTGTTCATCATCCATTTCCTTTTTCACATCCATTATCCCAGGAGGCTGCGGCCCTCTCGTATGAAAGACAGATTCTTATTATTATTCTTATTAGAGTACATGTAATTTAATTTTGCGCGCACACACTCACACAATAGATCCCATATCGCATCTTTTAAATATTCAAGGCCTAATAATCTTGTTCTCTATTCCTTACTCCCATACATATGCAACTTGTCATGATCATTGCACCCCACAACATAAACTGTAGACATACATTACAGAAAAATTGACATTTGTGGTACAGTGTGGTACAGTGGCTCTTTAGCATTATTCGCAAAAATAGTTGTCACCAAAGAATCCCGTCCGATTTTCTATGTAGTGATAGTGATTGTCATGTAGGTAAAGCCATATTATTTTTGGTTGTTGTTTAGGATGCGTCTGAAACAATTCTAACTTCTTGAAGTAGAGATGAGACACAAAGAATAGATATACATATATTCTTTCTAAATGTTTTTGGTATCATACCACGGCTGGTCCCGGCCCCAACGTTGTTCAGATCACCTAGAGCTGGTCTTGGCTTAATCCTTGGAGACAATGTATCAAACAGACCTACCACATAACAAGGATTTGTTTTATCCCCATTGAAACACAAAACTAATAATAATAATAATAGAGTGATATATATATATATATATATACAGTGACATTTCTCAAGTTTTCCTGGTTCCAATAAACATCACTGGTGACTGACTGCAGACTAGATTCTGACAATGCTTGAGTCCAAAAAATATAATGTCCAGAAGTTTGTTGGGTTTGCAAAAAAGGTCTTGCGGTTTATTTTGTACAAAAATAAAAAAAAACGGACTTAGAATACCTGAAAAAAAACTACCTTTGGCTTAGCCTTTGTTCTACAATGGCTAAGCCATTGTAGAACAAACTTTTTAATGTGTAATCAGCCAAACTTGGCACTCCTGTCCATCTCCTATTATATGCACACAGGCACTCAATACCTGTAGAGGTCGCCAAAAACAAGCATTGCGCACAAATAATACCAAACAGAATCTCTCTCTCTGTCTCTGTCTCTGTCTCTGTGTGTGTGTGTGTGTGTGTGTGTGTGTGTGTGTGTGTGTGTGTGTGTGTGTGTGTGTGTGTGTGTGTGTGTGTGTGTGTGTGTGTGTGTGTGTGTGTGTGTGTGTGTGTGTGTGTGTGTGTGTGTGTGTCGAGCCAGTGGATCAGCCTTGGGGATTGACCCTACCCTTTACCACAGACCACCTCTGGCCTGTCAGACATCCTGTTGACAATTGCCTGTCCTGGTGGTAGATAAACTACCTGTAACACTTTAACTAAATAAGTGCGTTCAAAGAGTCTGGCTCATGAAAGACATAGAATTTTTTATTCCTCTCAAACAAATAAGGAAACTAATACAAATTGGTTTGACAAAGAACACACACCCACGCACTGTTTAACCAATCACAGAGCCCCCACAACTTCCGGTCTTGGACTGGATGCACTAGCGATTCCACCAAGTTCACAACCAGCTTAACCACACACACACACACACACACACACACACACACAACCACACACACACACACACACACACACACACACACACACACACACACACACACACACACACACACACACACACACACACACACAGTTTAGCCACTCACAGAGACCCCCAAAACTTCCTGGCCATTGCCTGTCCTGGTGGTAGATAACCCGCCTTTAACACTTTAACTAAACAGAAAATGTGGTTAGTGCAAAGTGAGGTTGAAAATATGTTTTCATAAAGACACAGTTTCAGATGTAAAGAAATGTTAAATGGCAAGTGAAGGGATCATATAAGGGATTTGATTTTTGAATAAGCAAAGAGTGGGTGATCAACCATATCATAATGCCCCAAGTTCAGTAGGACCTTGTTTCCTGGAAAGTAAATGAAAAGAGAACAGGAAATGTAGACGATACAGGATTATTTAAAACGAAAAATGTATTTTAGTACGTCCAACAGTTTTTCCACCCTTTCATGTAGCATGTAGGCATGATACTGATCATACTTTATTTATACGTATAGTGTATAATAATTACAATTCTTATATTTTCAAATGTGTCACACATTTCTGCCATACATGCATGGCTGAATAGTCTTCAATATAAAATGGTCCATTGTAGGGATATTGAATCATCAGCGCTTTCTGTTCAATTATTTTGGCGGTTTATCGTTGGTTACCGGGGGGAATATAGACAGATATGAAGGAGGTTCTTCATTTTGTCGGGATAGAAAATCGGTGCCCATCCCCGGCATTTGCGGTGGCATGCTATACGTGGGGCCGTTGTAGCAGGAGGCCAACGACGGCGGGGCGTACTGGCCGGGGTCGAACGTCGGTGCAGAGGGCAGAGCCCCCGGAGCCGCCGGTGGAGGAGGGCCCTGGAGAACTGGGGGGGGCGCTGAGGGCTGGGCCGGGGGTCCATACGGAGACTTGTTCTGTGGCACGTGCTGGTAGTTAGCTGCTTCCACGGCACCAGGCGCAGCGGGGCCCGGGCCCCAGGCTGCTGGGGGCCCGGAGGCTGCTGGGGGCATGGAGGCTGCTTGGGGCCAGAAGGCTGCTTGGGGCCCGAAAGCTGCTTGGGACCCGAAGGCTGCTTGGGGCCCGAAGGCTGCTTGGGACCCGAAGGCTGCTTGGGGCCCGAAGGCTGCTGAGCGGCCGAAGCCCCCCAAGAGGGACCATAGGCTGAGGGGCTTATGGTCCCTCAGCCTATGGTCGCTCAGCAGGCCTATGGTCCCTGCTGAGGGACCATAGGCCTGCTGATGCGGAGCTGGCTGAGAGCCGGCGGCGGGGGGAAGATTGTCGCTGTTGCTTGGGCTCCCGTATGCTACAGGGGGGTACGGCTGGTTCATTCCCCCGGGCCCTGGGCTTAACATGGAGCCGGAAGGGGCAATGACCAGTGGAAAATTGATCTCTGGGTCTGTGGCAAAGCTGATGTCCAAGTACACCTAGGGAAACGAGCACACAATGAGATACCCATTTATATTTGCATGACTTTTTATTGTAAAATATATATTTGGGTAGGCCTACATTGGGGAACATCCAACGTCTGCACTTTATTTACACAACCTTTTATGAATTTAGGCATATACTATAACCATTTGTCATCACATTGAGCTCCTACCTTAAAATTATATTCAACTGAAAGGATTTCACAGTTCTGGATGGATAGGATCGTGTCAGGAGGGATCTTCAATGCACAAGTGACTGTTTTTTCACTTTCCTTCTCAATAACCTCCCCAACTAACTTACAGATTTCACCACAACTGAACTTTGTAAAGCCGTGCGCACGGTACGTAACATACTGATTCAAAGAGAACTTGGGGGTCACGTCTTTTGAGGATGTGTTTTTGACTTTAACAGTAACTGCCACAGTTTGACCTATGGAAAAAATATAGATATTAAATTAACAGATTAGTCCACACATATTCACATGAAACAACTATGTTGAACTGTTTGTTGTAGTTTTTGTAGAGTAGCTGCAAACAGGGTGGTGCGGTTGGTGCAAAGCGGAAGACATGAAAGGCTGTTTGAGAAGCAACATCGTGTAGTTTGTCTTACGGCCTATAGGTGGCTCGTGATGGTTGGGTGCAAAAAGAGCCGCCACCATTGTTGGTCAATGTAAAAATGTGGTGTCATACTCTTAAATATCTAGTAAGCATACTCTTCAATCGACTAAGATCTAAGTGGTAAGGTCAACTTCATGTGTGTTTCCCATTTTTGTATGTGACACATAAGCTCTTCAGTGGTGTGTGTGTGTGTGTGTGTGTGTGTGTGTGTGTGTGTGTGTGTGTGTGTGTGTGTGTGTGTGTGTGTGTGTGTGTGTGTGTGTGTGTGTGTGTGTGTGTGTGTGTGTGTGAGACATTACCCGGGGCGTAGACTCCGCTCTCCACAAACACCTCCATGTGTACGGATCTTTTGGAGAAGATTCCTATGTCTTTATCCACTTGGCCAACCTGGCGGGTCTAGAGTAGAACATGGTGAGCAGGGACAATGTTCGTAAATGTTGACTTAACTGATCAGCTACAGGTAGGTGAACCGGTCTGATACATGGCTTAAGTAACTTAAACATCCTGAAATTAGGAGGTTCCTGAAATTAGGTGGAGATACACACATGACAGTTAGTCTCACAGTGATGCTAGAATGTGTCCAATGTAATTCAAATGTAGCCCAATATTGAAAAATGGATGCATACAATGGTCATACTTTTGTCTATAACCTCCTTTAAAGAGCCCATGCCATTAAAATCACATTTTTCCTATTGTTTGATAAATAACATAGGTCTGAATAAGTTTGTGAGCTGTGGTAAGTTTGAAATCTATGCAGTTTGTCTGCTGAATGCAATAGGCAATGAAAGGAAAAAGGCAGAAGAAATGAGCTAATCTGGATAAGGTGACACTGTGACGTAGCGTTGTCAAATTATTATTCATGGCCCTGCCCACTTGGTTGGTTCGTAACCACCCACAAGAATTCTGAAGGAGTCGTGATTGAGCTAGTGCTAAATGCTAATACGTGTACGGTAGTTGCTTAGTTCGTAGTAACAGGCTAGTTACAGAATTTTGAATGCAATGGCAGAACGACATCGAACTACATGAACTGCGACATGCTGCCTGCCGCCGGTTGCCGCGAGGCACGTTCTCCGACGTCTCTGGTTCTTCCACTTCCACATCAATCTGTAGTAGACAGAACCGTGCGCTGCCTGCTGCCTGCTGCCGGCGCGAGGCACCACCGCCCGGCTGACCGCTGCCGGGCGGTGGTGCTTCGCGGCGGTGGTGCCTCGCGCCGGCAGCAGGCAGCAGGCAGCGCACGGTTCTGTCTACTACAGATTGATGTGGAAGTGGAAGAACCAGAGACGTCGGAGAACCCGACGAAGTCCTTTGTGATTCATTATATCGTCTGGACGTGCACACAGCTTTTGTCCGTGATAATATGTATTATTTGAATGCAATGGCAGAACGACATCGAACTACATGAACTGCGACATGCTGCCTGCCGCCGGTTGCCGCGAGGCACCACCGCCGCGAAGCACCACCGCCCGGCAGCGGTCAGCCGGGCGGTGGTGCCTCGCGCCGGCAGCAGGCAGCAGGCAGCGCACGGTTCTGTCTACTACAGATTGATGTGGAAGTGGAAGAACCAGAGACGTCGGAGAACCCGACGAAGTCCTTTGTGATTCATTATATCGTCTGGACGTGCACACAGCTTTTGGCCGTGATAATATGTATTATTTGATATAGATATCTATGTATTATATGATATTATTTAGATATAGAGCTCCAGGACTGTAACGCAAGTGTTGTACACACGTCGGACTCTCGTCTCTGGTATTTCTCCAACGAGACTCGTAGTGGGGGTTATCTCAGCCATGGTTGAGAATGAATTGGGGGAAAGGAACTTTGGCTTTGACTCCCTGAAGTCATGAACCACGACATGGAGGAGAAAGGGATTGTTGACCGCGGTCGTCTCCCGCCGGAGCCTCGCTGCCGATGGACCACCGCCTCGGCTTCAGGAGGCGGTGATTAGCGCTGACCGCTGCCGAGGCGGCGGGAAGCAGGGCTCATTCGCGGCCAACAATCCCTTTCTCCTCCATGTCGTGGTTCATGTAGCCTACTTCAGGGAGTCAAAGCCAAAGTTCCTTTCCCCCGATTCATTCTCAACCATGGCTGAGATAACCCCCACTACGAGTCTCGTTGTAGAAATACCAGAGACGAGAGTCCGACGTGTGTACAACACTTGTGTTACAGTCCTGGAGCTCTATATCTAAATAATATCATATAATACATAGATATCTATATCAAATAATACATATTATCACAGCCAAAAGCTGTGTGCGCGTCCAGACGATATAATGAATCACAAAGGACTTCGTCGGGTTCTCCAACGTCTCTGGTTCTTCCACTTCCACATCAATCTGAAGTAGACGCGGTCGTTTGAGATTCATAATAACCTATCGTCTGGAGGCTCACACAGCTTTTGGCCGTGATAATATCTATTATATATTATATGATATAGATATCTATGTATAATATGGGTTTCAAAGAGCCATTGCGATACATCCACCGTAAACAGAGCGCATGGTACCGTGGCTACAAGCTGCTCAGGGCCAGGTGATAATATAAATTATATATTATATCATATAGATATCTATGTATAATATGGGTTTCTACGAGCCATTGCGATACATCCACCGTAAACAGAGCGCATGGTACTGTCAGTGGCTACAAGCTGCTCAGGGCCACACCCCCACCCCCCCTCCTTGACCTGCCTTGACACGCCCACCGTATACAGAGCGCATGGTACTGTGGCTACAAGCTGCTCAGGGCCACACCCCTACCCGCCTACTTGACCTGCCTCGACACGCCCACCGAAACAGCGCGTTTGGGGGAAGCTCAATGTGCGACTGTTTCGGAGTGACTGAAACTCTGCACCACGGCTGAATTTCGGGGACGTCTTTGAATACTGTGTTTGTGGCCCACTAATACCTATATTAAAGCATCCATAAATAGAATGGCATGGGATCTTTAAGGAACTTCTTAAATCTTTATTTTATAGTTAGTCAAGCAATTCAGCTCTACCAAATGTGAATAATATCTTCTTTTAAAAAAATGTAAACTTATTTTTTATTTAAGTTAAGTGATGTTTGTCCAGAGAAGAAAAAGTAACAGTCACTTTTTTAAATACCGAATTGATCAGGAAGGAAAGTGAGGACTCTGAATTGATCCCATCACTAGGAGCAGTGGGCAGCCACACAGTGCAGGGGGGGACCCACTCCAGGGCTTTACCCTGGTGCCTAGGCCAAGGGCACCGGCAGGAGTATTCACCTAACCATGGATGGATTTCTAAATGTTGATGAAAACTAGAGCACCCGGAGAAAACCTAACTGAACACGAGAAGAAAATACTGACTCCATACAGAAAGGTGCCCCCCCCATTGATCCAATGACCTTCTTACTGTGCCACCCATCCTGTTACCAGGTCAAGTACGCCATGTCTACATACCATCAGGTGGCTGAAGTTCGAAATGGCCTTCGATGCAAAGTTGATCTCCAGTTTTACATTGCTGTCCAACCTCCAGCTCATTGAAAGCTTGGCTTCCAACTTGTAGACGATCTTACCAAACAACCCGCAGAAGGATGAGGGCATACTCCTATTAAAGCACACAGAGCAGAACAAATAAAATAATCAGAACTGTCCATGCGTGAGAAAAAAGTAACTTAATTTGGCTGATGTGTTTCAACTGATGTGACATATAGGATGCATTGTACTGTGGAAACCAGAGGAATTTGCATTCTGGGTCTGCCCCTGTTAATAAAGCCCCATGGAAGTCGAAAAGGAACTGAGAAGTCCCAGTCTCACATGCATCACAGAATTTGCCTGGGGATGTAAGGCTTGGTGCATTCTGTTACCTTAATAAGAATTGGATTGAGAATTACCTACCCGGATGGAATTTTGAAGCTGAATTTATACGAGTGATTTCCCTTGGAGATTTCAGTGTCTGCATGAGAAATGTCATTGTGTTAAATATATAGTTAGCATGATAAGAGTATGAAAAAGGAATGCGATCATACTTGATTTTTTTAAATAACTGCACTTGAGTGCTATAGAAAGTCGAGCAACGTATAAGCTCATTCTTAAGCCCACATGGTGAAAGGTTGAAGTCCGTGTTGCAGTTGCTTGTTGGTAATACAAATTTAAACTGTTATCAATTGTATTAGATGTTGTTGGGTATCACAAAACGGAATGTAAGATGAAAAGCAGGTACTATTTTAGCGGTTTGCGGTTGATTCTCATGTCCCCCACAATGCATTGCACGACGTCACGCTGGGGAGACGACAGACCACAGCCGCATTGAGACCCTTTAGAGTAGAGACTAGTAAGAGAATGTTCAGCAGATTATACAGATAAATATATAAATGCATAGATATTTAACAATTATTTGCCGAAGGCAAAATGATGTGAACAATTATTCACCTCAGGCTCTGTGAATAGTGGGGAATAGCCTCCGAGACCGAAGGTTGAGGGGGCTATTCCCAACTATTCACTTTTTTTTATCAATAAAAATGGCACAGTACCAGAGGTAACAAGTAGGCCTATGTCATTAAGAAAACACTCGAAAAAACTCAAAACACTGGCTGCGAATAGGAAGCGGTCATCAGCATGGTTTCACATGTCCCATCTGGTAATGCTGCTCACAGAAGACATTTGTATTCCATGAGATATTTGGAATGATTTAAAGTCCATATGGGCAAATTCATTGTTGTTTGTTGACATGAACCTCTTGCAACTTTCTCACCACCATTCATTATTTCGAGTGGATGGTGGGAACATGTATCGGATGCTTTGATGTTTGCAAAGACATAGACCGTCGTTTCACTTACCTTTTGTGTTTTCAGGAATCAAATATTGTTTAAGTTTAAAGTACCTCCAGTGTGCAGTATGAATGAGTTGGTTTTCACCAATCTCTTGGCTCCAACGCACATTTGCGTCGCCTTTAAGTTTGACGAAAAAGGATTTAACTTTCGTGTCTTTTTTCAAACACATCGTCACTGTGCCCGTTAAAGTGTCTCCCTCGGAAAACGTCCTTTCCTCGTTAAGTGCATCGTAAGTCAACGTTAAATCCTTTATTGTAGGCATTGTCGTACTAGCGGTAACACCTTATTAAATAACTACCCAACGCATAAATTGCGTTTTTTTTTTGGAATGAGGAGTCTATCGTTTGTCACGCTCATACTAGACCTGATATCTGAGTGGCACGAGCGCCTGCTTTATAGATCCATGGTCCCCAGTACTGCAGGCTATTCACACTTCGAATGTAAACCTCTAGCGCCGTCGGCTGTTTGATTTTGACAAGTGCTTGAAAAGACCTGGGCCCATCAACGCGCTTGCACTGTAACGACGTTCAAATGTGTAGCTGTCCACTGACACGGTGCTGAAATGGGCTCTGTAGAGCGGGGGGGACGCAGGAATGTCGCAGGAAAATGGGGTTAAAAAAGGGTTAAAATATCTCCCCATCGAGGCCAACAGCAGAGTAGTCTATGAAAATACTAGACTGCTATAATATGAATGCTAAAGATATTAAAACACAATTGACATTAGGCTTAGCCTTGCCTCACAAAGGCCTATCAGTCCTTATCCTCAAGGCATTTTACTCCCTGAAATAATTCCATGTTAAAAAAATCTAAAATACCTAATATTTATCTTAAAGGCACCCAGTGCAACTTTCGAGGCTTAAAAATAAACATTCAATTTCTAGTCTTTTTTACACGTAGTAAGTTTCAATAACTCCATACCATTACATACCGACATTCAAGCAGCAAAGATGAGACGTCGTTGTGTGGTGAGAACTGATAGAAAATCGATAACAACAACAATGCCGCCATTTTCTTTATTTTTTGTAACCTACAATAAATAAAGCAGGCTTCCAGTCAATGGAAAAATGGCTTCTCCCCACCGGCGATTGTTGTTGTTTACGATTTTCTATCAGTTCTCACCACACAGCGACGTCTCATCTTTGCTCCTTGAATGTCGATATGTAATGGTATGGAGTTGTTGAAACTTACTACGTTTAAAAAAGACTAGAAATTGAATGTTTATTTTTCATTGAATGTTTACATAAAGTTGCACTGGGTGCCTTTAATGTGCTGATTTCTGAAACATGCTTTGCGCAGCAAAGAGAGCCGACTTCATCTGATTCCGCATAAGTTTTCTAGAATATTTGTAGACATTAAAAATGCAACGTTCCATTCATTCATCATCATTCAAACGCAGAGGCTAGGCACACGGATATTGCTGACCCGATAAGAAGAGCTTGGTCTAGACCAGAGGGGTGTTCCACGAACGGAGGTTTAACAAACACTGAGTTAACGCTGAACTCTACGTTGATTGACCCTGTGCCGACCAACCCAGAGTTTTCGGTTCCACAGCAGCGGTTATGCATTGGTTCAATCAACTCTGGGTTGGTTAACACAGGGTTGTGCGCGTCCACGCCAAACTTAAAAAGACGTGATGTATGGATCATGGAAACCCTGATCGATATGGCGAAACGGGCCGCTTATTTCAATGAAATGGAACTCCAGGTTCTCCTGGAGAGCTATGACGAGGAGAAGGACATTATCACAAGAAAAGGGAACGCTAAAACCTCTGGAACCCGGAGAACCAAAGCCTGGCAGCGGATCGCTGACCGCGTAAATGCGTTAGTTACACGTCAAAAGCATGATCCTTAATATTTGAGCCATGAATATATAAATATCCCAGTTAAGCATTCTTAAAGATCCTACCACATAACCCCTTTCTTCTAAAACAATATGTACTCCGATTGCTTCCAAGCGGTCAGAGGATCAAGTATAAAAATGAAGTATAAAAAACATACAAACTGGTAAGCTTTTCCCACCATCGTATTGGTATACATTTAAATAAGCCATTTTTTTAAGCCAATCGTGAAAAGGCCGACAGTCGGCAGACTGGATCTGGCCCTGAAATTGTCTTGACCCCGGTGGAGGAGCTGTTAATAAACATAAATTCAGGGCGCCCTGGCATGGAGGGGGTACCTGGAGGTACCTACCACCTCAAAGAGTCATGGGCCATACCCCACACTGGTTGAATGTAGGTTTTTGTGTTTTCTTGTATTTTCGATTTTTTTTGCCTTCGAAGTAACACATGCAAACCGTGTGCTTGCCACAGCGCATACTATTCCAAATGGTTTTTTTTGGTAACTGGGTAGACAACCTAAAAGTGACAATTCATCAACTTCACAGATCAAGATGGATCAGTGCTTGTAATGAAGCCGCCGGCTACGATCGAACATTCTCCAGTGGATGCAAGTCCGTTAGGACTATTTTATACTTTATGTTGTAAATGCCTCTCGGCATAGTAGGCTCAGACAATAGCCTATTGCTCTTTGTATGATAGGAGGCCGATACAAATCTTGGATGGGTCATCTGAAACGACTCTGATGTGCTCAGCATCTCCAGCATTATAGCCTAGATAAAACTACCATTTGAAAAAAACGGAGGGCTACGCAAATAGTCTGGAGTGAACTGAGGCCAGGTCCTCGATTGGTAGTGTTGGCTATGTAAGGCTATTTAAATATATTAAAGATTTGCGCGAGAATCTATATCTCTCCACTCCAGCAAAAAGTAATCCAATAGCCTATGCCAAGATGTCGAGCCGTGGTCTTATCAATCGCTCCCGGTGGATTGACCGTGGTGAAGTTAGTTTGAAGTTGGATATTCGACGGATATTCGGCCATTCATTTCCTATGGAAAATTACTTTTTGCTCAATAGCTTCCGAGTTATAGGACCCAGAGGCCCCAGACCAATGTTGACCTGTCCTACTATGTGGTACTAACAACACACACCTCACTGAAAATTAATATTTTGCTCCTCCTATTTTATTTAAATATTTTAAGAATCCCATTCATTTCCTATGGGAAATTGCATTTTGCTCAATAGCTTCCGAGTTATAGGACCCAGAGGCCCCAGACCAATGTTGACCTGTCCTACTATGTGGTACTAACAACACACACCTCACTAAAAATTAATATTTTGCTCCTCCTATTTTATTTAAATATTTGAAGAATCCCATTCATTTCCTATGGGAAATTGCTTTTTGCTCAATAGCTTCCGAGTTATAGGACCCAGAGGCCCCAGACCAATGTTGACCTGTCCTACTATGTGGTACTAACAACACACACCTCACTAAAAATTAATATTTTGCTCCTCCTATTTTATTTAAATATTTTAAGAATCCCATTCATTTCCTATGGGAAATTGCTTTTTGCTCAATAGCTTCCGAGTTATGGGACCCAGAAACCCCAGACCAATGCAGACCAACACAGCCTGACTCCGAGAACATCAAATACCGACTGTTGGCCAAGGCACTTGAACGTCGGTGGCTGACGGGAAAGGTACCCTTCGGCAGGGCCGTTGCTACGATTCCTGGGCCCCTAGACAAGATTTACTGATGGGCCCCCCTGCGCTGAATTGTTGACGGGGGAGGGAGGGGGGGGGGGGGGGCGCTATGGTAGTACTATGGGCTGGTAGTAAAATAAAATATTTTTTTTTTTTTTTGTGGGCCCCCCCTGGGCTGTGGGCCCCTAGAATCGTCATCACCTTTCACCCCTTATCGACGGCCCTGCCCTTCGGCGTAGTCTGCAGACGGAAATGGGGTGCTCCAGCAGCCGATTCACTCCTGTATTAACCCGACTACGTCTCCAATAGACGCTGTGAGCATCTTTCCTATTGGATGTTTTTTGGGATATTTTTCTGTGAAAATGGCGGAAATACTTTTTATTCTGGGTGGGTAAGATATTTATGTATAGTTACACCATTAAAATTGTTTGCGTAAAAATTTTAGTGAGCGTTCCGCAGCATTGAGAAGAGCTGGAATAAATAAATAAATATGTTTATATATTTATTTATTATACACGGAGACCACCAGACTTCCTCGAAGCAACGAGAATGGTCTATTAAATTCAAAATGGGATTTAAGGGATACAGTGCCATACGGTCCATCGCCATACGTCAATATGAATTAAATTCATAGAATTTACGAGTCGATGGTCAATGGTCGGATACAGATCTTGTTATAACGACAATTGAATAAAAGCTATGGTCTACTTATAATATTATAACAAAATAATTGTATATTTAATTATTTATATAATATATATTTTAATATTTAATTAATTAAATACAATAACGGCTGTAAACATGTGCCATGCCTAGGTTTTTTGGCCTTTTCTTTTCAATGGGCCTGCGTCCACGTCACGTAACTCTCATGGTTGCTATGTCAGCCCCCTCTGCCCCTTACATGGCTCCAAACCACGTGGGCGGCAACGGAGCTGCCGTCAATTATGTTGTTTTTGTCATAGGGTCCGCTGGTTAGGAAATAGACAGATATTCCAAGGTTTCCTTCGAAAGGCACCTTGGAATATGTATCTATTCCCCGCAGTTTAGACATAATTAATACAACATTGGTCAACATTGGTCTGGGGCCTCTGGGTCCCATAACTCGGAAGCTATTGAGCAAAAAGCCGTCTTCCATAGGAAATGAATGGGATTCTTAAAATATTTAAATAAAATAGGAGGAGCAAAATATTAATTTTTAGTGAGGTGTGTGTTGTTAGTACCACATAGTAGAACAGGTCTAAATTGGTCTGGGGCCTCTGGGTCCCATAACTCGGAAGCTATTGAGCAAAAAGCCGTCTTCCATAGGAAATGAATGGGATTCTTAAAATATTTAAATAAAATAGGAGGAGCAAAATATTAATTTTTAGTGAGGTGTGTGTTGTTAGTACCACATAGTAGAACAGGTGAACATTGGTCTGGGGCCTCTGGGTCCTATAACTCGGAAGCTATTGAGCAAAAAGCAATTTCCCATAGGAAATGAATGGGATTCTTAAAATATTTAAATAAAATAGGAGGAGCAAAATATTATTTTTTTAGTGAGGTGTGTGTTGTTAGTACCACATAGTAGAACAGGTCTAAATTGGTCTGGGGCCTCTGGGTCCCATAACTCGGAAGCTATTGAGCAAAAAGCCGTCTTCCATAGGAAATGAATGGGATTCTTAAAATATTTAAATAAAATAGGAGGAGCAAAATATGAATTTTTAGTGAGGTGTGTGTTGTTAATACCACATAGTAGAACAGGTCTAAATTGGTCTGGGGCCTCTGGGTCCCATAACTCGGAAGCTATTGAGCAAAAAGCAATTTCCCATAGGAAATGAATGGGATTCTTAAAATATTTAAATAAAATAGGAGGAGCAAAATATAAATTTTTAGTGAGGTGTGTGTTGTTAGTACCACATAGTAGGACAGGTCAACATTGGTCTGGGGCCTCTGGGTCCTATACCTCGGAAGCTATTGAGCAAAAAGCAATTTCCAATAGGAAATGAATGGGATTCTTAAAATATTCAAATAAAATAGGAGGAGCAGAATATTAATTTTTAGTGAGGTGTGTGTTGTTAGTACCACATAGTAGGACAGGTCAACATTGGTCTGGGGCCACTGGCTCCTATAACTCGGAAGCTATTGAGCAAAAAGCAATTTCCCATAGGAAATGAATGGCCGAATATCTGTCGAATATCCAACTTCAAACCAACTTCACCACGGTGGTGGATTGCACGTATAATTTGCGCTCTGATATCAGCAGTTCTCTCATCAAAAGGGCATGTCATTGTGAACACATGAAATCTGCGGTGAACGCCGGTTGAAATACCAAAAACGATAGTTATGTTATTATAACTCTAGTTCTATGATTGTAGGCGTAGCCGTCTAGGCTTCGCCTTATGGGCTTGTCCCGTGCGCGCGCCGGCGCGCGCTGAAAATTCAAACTATGCACCTATCAGCGTGGGCACCGCCCACATTTCCCACGGTATCGTGTCTATATAACGCGGTGTATACCGTCGCTCATCCTCCACGCTTTTCTTTCAGCATTTGGAGGGTACAGCAGGTGGGAAACTAGACGGCTACGCCTACAATCATAGAACTAGAGTTATAATAACATAACTATCGTTCTATTTCATGTAGGCTACGCCGTCTAGGCTTCGCCTTATGGGCTAAGGTGAAGCTGCGAGCGGAGCCCGATCAATGTACTCCTGCTGGACCCCAGTCAAAACGACCTAAGTCACCAGAACACATTAAGACTCAAAAAGCCAAGGAAGTGTAAAACACAACAGCTTTATAAAAACTAATTCCTCCTAGATCAAGCAACGCAATGATCAAGGGAGAAAAAAGTGAGTCTGTAAAGACTCCGGCTCTATTCCGTGCTTCATGGAACCCATGAAAAGGAAAAGAAAACCAGAGCAACACGGTTTCCATTAGGTCCGCTACCACCGGGGGCGGAGCTACGGAATTCGGCTCTCCAATAATGGGACTCTCTCGGCCGTTTCTTATTTGAAGAAAACGGCGGGAGTGCCTCACTGGTAAACAAAACCACCAGACAATTGGCGAGCCAATAGAAAACCCCCTAGCCTGTTTTTCATTTGAAAAAAGGTGGGAGAGTAAGAGACTGGTAATCAAGACCAACTCGCCAGCCGGCGAGAGGAAATCCAACCACGCCGCTTTAAAGAACATGTCTATATTCTTAAGCCGTAAAAAGGGGTCCCGGACTCTAGCACAGAGTTGCCGAGTGAGCCCCTGGACATGTCTAACATGTAAAAACGGACAAAGAGGCCGAGGGGAGACCAAGACGCAGCCGCGCAGATGTCTTCCACCGAAACGCCCTTGAGTAGAGCCGTTGAAGCGGCCACGCTCCGTGTGGAGTGAGCTTTAACGCCCAACGGTGGCGCCAAGCCCTGCCGAGAGTAGGCTAGGCAAACACCCTCACATACCCAGCGAGAAAACCGCTGCTTAGAGAGAGCGCGGCCCCGGCTAGCGTCGCTATAACACACAAACAACTGTTGTGTGGAGCGGAACGCTGCCGAGCGATTCACGTACATAGCCAACGCCCGAACCGGGCACAGGAGATGCAACTCAGCCTCCGCCTCACTAGAATGAGGCGGGGGGTGAAAAGCCTTAAGCACAATATCCCTCGACCGAAAAGAACTATTAATGTTCTTCGGGAGGAACGCAGGATTAGGTCTGAGCAACGCGAAGGAGCTGTCCTCGTTTAGCAACAAGCAACTCGGGCTGACAGACAGAGCGGTTAGCTCACCGGCCCGCTTGGCAGAAACCAAGGCCAACAAGAGCGCCGTCTTAAATGACAGGGCATCCAAAGGGGCCTGGGAGAGAGGCTCGAAAGGATCCCTGGACAATCCGCGCAACACGGTGGGGAGATCCCAGCGTGGTGTAGCCTAAGCACGCGTGAAACAGGCCTAACCCGTCTAGCCCCACGCAAGAATCTCTTGACCAGTGGATGGCTGAAGATCGGTCCACCATCACAGCCTGCATGGCCAGCCGAAACGGCTGCCGCATAGACCTTGATAGTGGAGAAAGCCAAACCTTTTTCCAATAAGTTTTGCAGAAACGAAAGCACGCTTCCCACCTCGCATTGAGATGGGACAGCGTGGTTCGTCTCACACCAATTAGAGAAGGCGCACCACTTCGCCGCATAGAGGGAAGAAGTAGAAGGCGCACGAGCACTCTGAATAGTGTTGATAACCGTCTCAGGCAAACCTTTGCCCTGCAGGATCAACCTCTCAGGAGCCAAACCAACAGCCGTCCCGAGACATCGGGCTGGTGGTGCACCGTCCCGTGGGCCTGTGAAAGCGCATCCGGCCTGAATGGTACTGGCCAAGGCGCCGACCGCGAGAGCGCGGCCAGCTCTGGAAACCACAGAGCTGAACGGTTCTCCGGGGCCACTAATATCAGGGACAGTCTCTCCTGTCTGACCCGTTCCAGAAGAGGAAGGATCAGCTGGAGCGGGGGGAACGCATACAAGAGAGCCCGCGGCCAAGGTGTGTGTGCCAACGCATCTACCCCCAACGGGGGAAGATCCCGAGGGCTGAGGGAGAACCACCACCTGCAGTGCGTGTTCTCCCGGGACGCGAAGAGGTCCACCTGCGCTGTCCCGAACCTCTGCCAGATCAATCTGACAATGTCGGGATGTAACCGCCACTCGTCTCGGCGGGGACCGCCTCGAGACATGAGGTCCGTCCCAAAGTTCTGGGCGCCCGCGATATGCAGGGCTCTCAGACTGCGGAGATACTGATGAGCCCAAAGCCAGAGCTCGACCGCCTTTCGGTGGAGAGCAGGGGAGCGGACTCCCCCCTGTCTGTTGATGTACGCCGCCGCCGACACGCTGTCTGTCCTGATCAGAACGTGGCGGCCGCGCACCAGGTGAAAGAAATGCAACAGCACTTTCCTAACTGCGTCGAGTTCCAACACATTTATGTGTGCTGTAGGGGGCGTGCGCCACTCGTCTCCGACCGAGTGAGAGAGGCACGTTCCTCCCCAACCCGTCAACGAGGCGTCCGTGAAGACCACTACGTAGGACGCCACCCTGCCCAGTGGAACACCCTTGAGAAGGGCGGAGGGTCCTTTCCAATATTCCAGGTCTGGCGACACCGAACGGGGGACGAGGAGCACCCTGAGCTTGTGTCGCCTGGGGTCCAACCGTTGGCGAGCAAACCACCGCTGGAGTCTGCGCATAAAAAGCAGACCCAGGGGGACCACGGGGTGGGCAGCTGCCATCAGCCCCAACAGGCGCATGGTGGACAGTGCGGTCACGTTTCTGCGAACGTGAAAACGGGAGAGCGCCGACAGGATGGCGTCTCGCCGAGGAGGCGAAAGCATCGCAGTCATGGTGGCTGAGTCTAGGCAAAGCCCCAAGTAGACTGTCTGCCGGCTGGGGAGCGGGGAGCTCTTCTCCCAGTTGATGGCAAAACCCAGGAAGGAGAGATGGTTTATCACCAACATGGTGTCCCTTCTCGCGGTCTCTTCTGAGTTGCTCAGAATAAGCAGATCGTCTAGGTAGAAAATAATCCTCTTTCCCTGACGTCTGAGCGGTTCCAACACCGTCTCCACACACTTCGAGAAGGTGCGCGGAGCCAGGGAATAGCCGAACGGCAGACACTGGTACTCGTACGCCATCCCCATAAAGGCAAAGCGGAGAAACTTCCTGTGCGCCTGCCGAACAGGGACGTGGAAGTAAGCATCCTTGAGATCCAGGGATGTGAACCAATCGTCCTCTCTCACACACCGGAACAATGCTCCGACCGTGAGCATTCTGAACTTCCTCGTGGCAACGAATCTGTTGAACACGCGAAGATCCAGAATAGGTCTAATTTCCCCTGACTTCTTGGAAACCAGGAAGTAGCGGGAATAAAAACCTAGGTGAGACTCGTGGGGGGGAACGACAGTGATGGACCCCTTTACCAAGAGACGTGCCACCTCTGCTGCAAGACCCGTGCTCGCAGCCGGGTCCCGTAGCGTGGTCTCCACCAACCCCATAAAGGGTGGGGGACAACGCTTGAACTGTATGGGATGGCCCCATCTCAACGTGGTGTCCAACCACGATGGCAGAACGCACCGCTCTTGCCAACACGCATAGCGGTTGGAGAGAGGGTGAGCCGACAGCTGAGGAAGACCGTCCAGGAATAACCCGTATTCCTCTGCCCCTACCGCCTTCACACTGCGTGTGAACCATGGGGGGCTCCCCATGAAAGGGAGGAGGCTCAGCGAGCGTAGGAGACGTACCACAACTAGCAGTTGTAAAAACAACGAGCTGTCTAGACGTCGCGCTCGTGCCCGCTGAACAGGGAGCGAGCCGTCCGGCCGCAGCACCTGTCCGCAGGCTGTAGCCACAGCGCGCGGACCCATCTCCTCACCTATAATGTGGGGAACCAGGAGACCGGTACAAGCGGCCGTATCCACGGGCTCGTGCAACGAGTCTCTGATCCGTCCACGAGGCTCCAAGGGACGCCGCTTCTTAGAAGCAGGTGAACCAGAGGCCATGTGAACACGCCGTCCGACCGCCACCCTACAGCCACAGGGCTGAGAGGGGGGAAGAGGCAACATGGAGGAACGCACCACAAGCGTAGGACGCAGGTGGCCTGAGGAATATCGCTCTTTAGGTACCATGTAGCCTACCGCTGTTCGGCCGAACGGTCTTTACTTTTTTTTTTTTTTAATAGGGAAAGAAAAAGTAGGAGCAAGCTTCCGGAACTTACCGGTCCGTGGCGCTGCTCTACCCGGCTGCTGCGGCACCGGGGCAGGATCGGAGGCGGCCCCCTGGAACACTGGGACCGGTCTGGACCCCGCCTCCTCCCAGCCTGCTGGTGGGAGGAGCACGTGAGAATCGCCCCGAACCGGGAACGATTCTCACGGACTGACTGCTGGTGCGCGAGCACCTCGGAGAACCGGGGACCAAATAGGCCATCAGGCGCTAGTGGACCCTGGACGAGGCTGGCCCGCTCTCGTTCCTGCACCGCAGTGTGGGAGAGCCATATGACCCTTTGAATCATGGTAGCCCACGCCATATGCCGGCCGGCCGAAACGGCTATCGGCTGGCATAGCTGGAGGATGACGCTGGAAAAAGCGGGAAACCGCCAGCCATCTCACGGCTTCCTCCGGGCCGTAGGCCTCCCTGTCAGCAAACAATGAGACCATGGCAGAGGAGAGCAGGGCGATGTTGTTGACCGCCGTCGCGGATTGTCGGCCTAACGTCCGTTAGGCCGACAATCTGCTTCTGGAGGCGGTCGGGGGGCAGCGGCTTTTCGTTAGGGCGCCATCCGGCGCCCGGACAGAGAAGCGCTGCCAGTGGAGGCTCCAGGCGAGGGATCCCCCTCGCTTACCGGAGCCTTCAGGGTAGAAGGGTCCCCACCTGCAGCAGTAAACAAGTGCTGCACAGGCGGGAACAAGGGGTAACCCGCCGGGAAGCAGATGGGGTGCGAAAGCACTCGCCCTGCATATCGTCAGATACGGGGGCGAGAGGCGGGGCCGGCATGGGAAACCCTTTGATGGCCGCCGCCTCACCCATGATCTCCCCGCGACGGTGGCGGTTGTAACCCGAGAGCGGGGAAAAAACCGGACGCCGAGTCGCCCGTCCATGGAGGCGTCGTCGTCGGCGTCGATGATGCCATCGCGTCAGGTCCACCGCAGGGGAAAAGAAGAGATGCCTGGAGAGGATCCCCTCTTCAGGCAGCTCCCGGCAGGCGACACAGGCCGCCATAGCAGCCTCGGCGTGGTCGGTGCCGAGGCACAAAGAGCACGCCAAGTGCCCGTCACCCGGTGCCAGGGAGGCGGGACAGGAGGCGCAAAGGAGTCCTGAAAAGGACCTAGCTCCAGGAGCGCTCTCAGGTGGCCCTGAAAAGGGGCCGTTTGTCCGCGGCCTCGCCCGAGCCGCTGCCACCGGCTCGGGAGATCCGTGTTTAAGTCTTCATCTTCTTCTTAATAGTAGTTCTCAATTTCTCGCTGATAAGCACAAGTGCTGAAAGAAAAGGGAGGATGAGCGACGGTATACACCGCGTTATATAGACACGATACCGTGGGAAATGTGGGCGGTGCCCACGCTGATAGGTGCATAGTTTGAATTTTCAGCGCGCGCCAGCGCGCGCACGGGACAAGCCCATAAGGCGAAGCCTAGACGGCGTAGCCTACATGAAATAGAACCGGGTTATGTTTCAAACTTAACCTGCGCAAAACCTGGTCCGACCAGGTTTGATTCAGAGCATATGTTGCTATAGCAACTAACATACCGTGATCCTTTTGGAACGGAAAACCTAGGGTTACCGAAAACCCTGGGTTAACTTACCCGGTTATGTGATAAAACCGGCTTTGTGGAACACCCCACAGGGGTTTTCAAAGTGTGAGAGAGTGAGCCCCCCCTCAGAGAAAAAAATTCAGCTGAGCCCCCCCCCCCCCAATTATTTTTTCTAAATACCTGTGTTTTGAAAGCTATTTTAATTATTTTACACATTTCAAACATCTCCGATCATAATTTTAAAACATTTGGAACATATTTTTGAAACATTCGAAACAAATTTTTTAACACATTTTTAAACATATTTCTGAAACATTACAACATCTTTTTGCGCTTTTAAACAACACAATTTAACAACTTTATCTAAGCATGTTTTAGCTTAACCTTTTTTAAATACATTTGAACATCTTAATCTGTGTAAACTGCCAGTTTACAGATTAATTCAGGGTCCCCGACTCTGAATTTTCTGAGTCGAATCAGATCTGCCTTTTCAGTCCAGGGATTCGACTATTCGGCGGGGTTTGTTTACCGGCGTTGCTATGGTGACCTAAATTATTATAAGCAACTGAAAACGACGCCGGTTTGAAACTAAAACTGTGATTCTGAAAAAAGTATAAATGCCATCAAAATTCCGTTTAGATAGTATTGAATATACAAGTGTGTAGATTTGTTTAATGGTTTGAACGTTGGTAAACGGTTGAAAAAGGAATGAGTTACGATGTCTAGAAGTAGGTGTATCAGAATGGGCTGACGTCTTCAATGAAAACAGCTGAAAACGAAGCATTATGAAACTAAAACTGTGATTCTGAAGACATTTTAAATGATATCGAAATTCTGTTTCGATATTATTGAAGATACAAGTGTGTAGATTTGTTAAATGGTTTGCACGAAGATAAACGGTTGAAAATTGATTTATGTTACTTCTACAGTTGAAGTACGACTGATGATTTGAATCATCGTCTTTCAGGGTTTTTTTCGGGTTTATTTCGATCTCAAGTCGCGCCCCCCCTGAAGAACTCAGGCGCCCCCCACAGTTTGAAAACCACTGGTCTAGACCCTGCCCATATTGTTGGGCAGGATGATGGGCCTTTTTACACTGCCAATCCGTTTCGTTAGCAGCTTGGCACGCCAGGCGATTTCACCTTCTAATCTCAAGTTTGCTGTGTAAAACCGAGGGGGTACAATCCCCTGTTCGTCAGTGCAAGAAGCGCGTTGATGGGCCCAGGTCTTTTCAAGCACTTGTCAAAATCAAACAGCCGACGGCGCTAGGGGTTTACTTTCGAAGTGTGAATAGCCTGCAGTACTGGGGACCATGGATCTATAAAGCAGGCACTCGTGCCACTCAGATATCAGGTCTAGTATGGGCGTGACAAACGATAGACTCCTCATTCCAAAAAAATGAGCTATGAACCAATAAGCAGGATCCCTGGCTGGTGAGCAGTGTTGCCAGTTTGGGCAGCTTTCCCCCCCAATTGGGCTACTTTTAACCACGTTAGGCTGGAAAATTGTCGCCCAAATATCATTGGGCGGGAAATCTGCCCAATCTGGCAACGCTGTCGATAACAAACCCGCTCTGCCTGCATTGCCTTTCAGTCTGATAATGCTGCGTTTCCACAGCAGGGTGCGGTATGGTTCGGTTTGCCTCAGTCCGGTAGGGAGGGGGCGGTATAGCCCAGCTCAGTTCCGAGGTCGCGTTTCCACCGCCGACAGTACCCTTTAAGGCAGGCCGGATGTGAATCGCTGCGGCAGCTACGTAAACATTGTGACATCATAGCAGCGCGACACAGTGTAGCCTGCTCAATAAAAACAATGGAAATGTTTTACGTTATTGTCGTGTTTTATTGAAAAGAATAATAACTCGAGGCTACTGTTTGTTTGTTTTTATCCCCACGTCGCCCGGAAGTGACGAGGGGGTGTGTAGCTCGAATATTCCGGCACCCTTTCAGGCGTCTCAGTACCCCAACGGAGGAGTACTGAAGACGAGGGCAAAACGAGTACGGCTCAGTCCGGGTCACGCCCACTTTTGGCGGTGGAAACGCAATCCGTATCGCACCTTTGCGCACCAAACCGTACTGCACCCTGCAGTGGAAACGCGGCATAAGAGACGCAAAGCAGGTAAAATCATCTGAAGGATAACAAGATTCTAACATTTGCGAATAATGTGTACAATGGAAAACATTGGAAACAAAGGAAATTGTTCATGTTTAATTACAAAACATTCCATTCATTGAGTTACAGTGCTAAGTTAGCGACCAAAGAAACCGGTAGACCACTTCGCAAAATCGAAATCACCAAAAGTAATGGCAACGTCAGTGTTGTGGGTGCTACATGGTTTACTAGTAGGTACTCATGGCTTTCTAGCAATCGACTGTATTGCTGGCCCTGTTTGCTAATGAATAATGGCATATCTCCAACGTAGGCTGTTCATGGTTTCACTGATGTGAAAAATCTTGATAGCGCAACCAAACGCCACGACAAATGTCCAGTTCACATTGGTGCTGCTATGCGACTTTCCTTGCTAGGCACCATGCCTATAGATCAGGGGCCGTATTCACAAAGCATTTTATCTTACCGCTAGGAGTGCTCCTAACTCGCGCTAAAACATTTTACGTACAGTAGGAGTTGTTTCAGGTTAAGGAACACCATCAGATTTAGGATCCTGGTTCTACTCACCCGCCCGCACTGGGTGCGAGTGGGTTAAGAGTGGTTGGGTGGGTGTAGGCTAGAAGTGGGCTGGAGCTAGCTAAAGCGCCTGCCGAGTTATGGACATGCTACCCCTAAGACACACACACACACACACACACACACACACACACACACACACACACACACACACACACACACACACACACACACACACTGACATTAGTCAAGTGCTTGGTAGGTAGACAGAGATAAATATCTGTGTTGGGGTTAATGCAGGGCAGAGACATTAAAAAGAGGCACTTTAGGAGTGGTGCCACACTTTATAAAGTGTCAGAAATGAGCGAAGGGAGTGCTCCACAAGTTGTATATACGATGAGCATCCCATAATGCTCAGCCGCGGTGTAAATCGTAAAGCGTAGAAGAGTTATGTACTGTGTTCAGGAGCGCGAGGTTAATGTGGCCATATCAAATGAACTGCTTCAGGGAATTGAGATACAACAGGAAATGGCTTTATGGTTTCCTCCTTTCTTTCTATCCTTCTCTTTTTTTTCAGTCAGGCTTTGAGAAGCAATAACTGTCACTTCGGTTTATAGTTGAACTGCTAGTGTCTGGTCAACAAATGGAGATGAGAGGCCTTGGAAGACATTGAGACCTTGAACAACTACATCTATAGGAACCCATGGCTTGTGTCCAACCAGTTGCCACCTGTGTAAATGTGAGGTTCGTTCATGTGCAAGCTCAATTTAGAGAAATTATGGCTGTAAAGGCTGAGGTTGTGCGGGCCAAAGATCTTTCGGAGTGTCCTTAATGGTTTTGGCATTTATAAGACCTTCCCTGAGCTTAAAAGGTATACGTTTTTATAGGCAGACCCCAAACCAACAGCAGCCCCACCCCATAAAATAGAAGAGTTTCAAGCCACAATGCTAGCATGTTTTTTTGAAACACAATCCATTGTATTTATTAGAGACAATTTATATAGCGCTTGCCTGCATGCTATTGATAGTTTTTGAGGAAAAAATAGGTTCATTCGTCATGTATTCTGTGAGAGAGAGAGAGAGAGAGAGAGAGAGAGAGAGAGAGAGAGAGAGAGAGAGAGAGAGAGAGAGAGAGAGAGAGAGAGAGAGAGAGAGAGAGAGAGAGAGAGAGAGAGAGAGAGAGAGAGAGAGAGAGAGAGAGAGGGGGAGAGAGAGAGGGAGAGAGAGAGAGAGGGAGATATGAGTCATCTCACCCTGGCATCTGTTTTTGTTTTAGCATCAGAGGTGAAAGGTGATGGATCTTAGGTTCCCCTTAGCCAGGTCACTACTCCACATTCAGGAACCTGATCATCTTTTTGCCCGTTTACCTCCGAGGTAGAGTTCTCTGCAGGGGGCCCGAGGCGTCAGAGTCTGGATCGCAGTGGCTTTGACACCAACACACACTTTACACAGTACAAGTCTGAACACAAAGGTTTCCCACAACATCCTGACGTCCGGGGAATAACAAACGCCGTATCTCCAGACATACAAATAGATCAAACATGTCAATAATGTGATATTTGGCTTAAACATATATCTGAAATACTATTATTTAGGTAGAGAAAATGACAATCTGTCCGACCCTAATAAGAATACATAATCTAAAATGAAAAAATATCAACATTATTTTGCAAACCAAAAAATATAGCAAGCCCCAATAAAACGAAATACACTATCATGTCCGCCAGCTTTGACTTTTTGCACGTTTTTTTTTTTGTTGAGATATTAGTGTGAGAAAAAATGTGAGAGCGTCAACCTCTGATCTGTTCCTCATTGGAATGGTGTTTATTTGAGTTGGGTTTGTTTTCCTAGTGCTGTTATTATTTGGAACAGCACTCGTTATTTCCTCTCCACAGAGAGGAGGACACAGTCCTGGGAGGATCTTCCACTGCTGCCGGTGGACACGCCTAAACTAATCCCCCCTGAGTTGGACATCTCAGCAAGTTTAGCCTGACTTTGGAAACGATTAAAGAATTAACAACGAATGGAACACGAAATATCGAATTTTCACCTGCGACCACAGGGTGAAATGGAGCTGAGCCATACTTTTTAAATTGCACTTTAAAGATGTAGAGTAAATAAAGGGTGGCTTCATTTATGCCGACTATAATGTCATGCCATTGTCCGCAGCTGAAAGATTTGCACTGATTCTTTTGTGATTTCGTCTGAGGTTCTGCATGCACGCTTAGATCTAATCAGAGGACCAAAATGGAGGCAAGTGATAGCTCACTGAAAGAATATTTATTGCACAGACGTGTACAATTAGTTTGACAAGGCTGTGGGGAAGGAAGGAGGAATTCCAGATCGTTGGAGTGTGGGTTGAGTCAGAAGCATTTAATATTGCTTTTCTTATAATTAACAAACATTTGGTACATCAGAATGCTAATTTTGAAATAACCATTAGACATACAATCCACATGCTAAATTCCGCTAAACTTGCTAAACTTTAACCACACACAAATGTCGTCAAAGCATAATAGGAATAATGGAACCCACACACAGAAGCCATTTTCCATACTATAAGGCATTTGTATGTGTTTAGTTATTGTGCACGGTAATCCATATCCATGGCAACAGAGAGGTTATGGGATATATGTGGCCATGACCTCTGAAGTCAAAATAATAGGCCAGGTGCATTGGCCGGATGGACTGAACAGACCCCCCAGACTCAACAGCACACTGGACAGGCTTCTGGCAGGAGAACCTGAAATATCACTTTAAAGGTCATTCAGCCAGATTCTTCGAATCCTTGCACGAGAATCAAATTCCTTAGTGGCTGCATCATCTCGCCCCTCTCCACCACTGCCTGCCCTTACAAGGACAGGAGCCATCGGGACGGGTAAACTCCCATACACTCTTCCTCCTCCTCCTCCTCCTTCATTCTTCCATCTCTTCATTCCCTTCGTTTGTTTTCTCCTCCTCCAGAGCGGATCATGCGCATCCCCCAACAGGCCCTAGAAGGATATTTTCTCCCACGCGTGCACACACACACGCACAACTCCACATGCTACACAGCGTCTCCAACTGTACTGTATGAGTTAAGTTATCCTGTATTTATCCCTTTTTAGGGGAAATTCTTCTCTGCTTTTGACCCATCCGGGTAGCCGCCTGAACACATACACACGGAGAGGTCCACACAGATGGAACACACACATGGGGGCACACACATGGGGACGAACACCGGCACTCCTGGAGCAGTGGGCTGCCGCAGTGCAGCACCCGGGAGCAGGTGGGTGTTCCAGGTGCCTTGCTCAAGGGCACCTCATCCGTAGAGGCGCGGGATTCGAACTGGCAACCCTCCGGTTACCAGTCCAAATCCTTAACCAGTATGCCACGGATGCCCCACTGCGAAGGGTCCTCTGGCGAATTTGGGAGAAAAGTTCATCAAATCAGCCTTGGATAAACATGCTCTCTTCTCAGTTTAATGTTGTGTCTTACAGTCCCTGGACAGGCTGTTCTGATGGCTTGATAACCCTGTTTCATTACAAGGTCAAGGCAGTCATGAAATATCTCAAGAGCATAAGGACTTCATCTGCCGTTTTACTCCCCCCCCCCCCCTCCCTCCTCCCCAAATACACACACATAGGCAAGGCAAGGCAACTTTATTTCTATAGCACATTTCATAGACAAGGCAGACTCAAAGTGCTTCACATAGGAACATTTTCATACAATACAATTCATTAAAAATTTATTAATAGAGAAAAAACCTATGCAAAAAAATTGTAAAATAGATAAGGCTAAATTAAAAAAAACTATTTTAGAAAGTGCAATGTGTAGAAAAAAAAGGTAAAGTTAAAAAGGCCTTTTTTTTTTAAAAAGTGCAATGTATTTAAGATTAAGCAGAAAGCTAAGCAAACATAAACGTCTTCAGTCTTGTTTTAAAAGTGGTATGTGTTGGGGCAAATCTTAAATCCTCAGGGAGTTTATTCCAGCTATTTGTAGCACTAAATCCTGCTTTCCCATGTTTTGTGTTTACATGAAACACGAGTGCTCCCACATCAGCACTTGCTCCCAACAGGGCTGCGTGCTGAGCCCCATACTCTACACTCTCTACACCAATGACTGCATCCCCAGCCACCCCAGCAATACCATCATTAAGTTTGCGGATGATACAACAGTGGTGGGGCTCATCTTAGGTGGGGATGAGACTTCATATAGGGAGGTGGTCCAAAGAATATCTACATGGTGTGCGGAGAACAACCTCATCCTCAACACCTCAAAGACCAAAGAGCTGATCATTGATTATAGGAGGAATAAGCCTGACTTGGACAATAAACACCAAGGCGCTTCTGAAAAAGGTCCAACAGAGACTGTATTTCCTAAGGTTCCTCAGGAAGAACAATCTTCAGGAAAAAATGCTGTTGACCTTTTATCGGTGCACCATTGAGACTGTCCTAAGCTACGGCATCTCGCTGTGGTTTGCAAGTTGCACTGCAGCTGAGAGGAAAGCACTCCAGAGGGTCATAAAAACGGCCCAAAAAGTAATTGGATGTCCTCTTCTCTCTCTTGAGGATGTCTACAATAGACACTGCCTCAGGAGAGCTCATAGCATCCTGAGAGACTCATCCCACCCAGGCCATAACCTGTTTGAACTGTTAACCTCGGGGAGGCGCTACAGGGCAATCAGATCAAAAACAAACAGGCTAAAAAACTGTTTCTACCCCAGAGCTGTTATTTCTCTAAATAATCCAGAATTATCAATTATTGCATTATCATACCAATCTGACCTTTAAAATTGGCTGACATTTTTAAATATATATATTTTTTTGAATTCTTTAACATTCTATATCTATATATATATTTTGCTTTTTTTTAAAAAGCACTTATTTTGAGAGCCCCTACCCCAATCTGTTAGTGGTTGCAGCAGGAATGCAAAAGTTGCCATATTTTGACGTAGGCAACCTTGCGTTCGGCAGATTATGCGAAACTTCCTTTATACTGTGTCTACGGCTGAAGCCTTTTTTGTCTCAGTAATACTAGTAATACTCGCATACACACAACTATAGATGCACATACACAAACAAACCACCCTCAACAGCCCTTGACAAACACATGCCGGCTCACACAACTACACACACGTATGCACACTAACACACACAGAAACTCCCCTGAACTATCTAATAAAAACACTGTTCAATGTTGATATTAAATGTTTCATTCATATCCTTTCTTTTACGAACAATAAAAAAACAAAATGGCGGTATCAAAGCACAAGACCAATAACGAGGCGCTATGTAGGAATGCAGGAAATCACTGCAGAAGACAAGACCAATCTAACTTCCAGAAGACAGCCTGAGAAGCCTGAGCATGGAAACCTTGATAGATTCATCGATTATAACGGCCGCACCAACTTTAGCGTTCACTTGTTGTGATCGCTTGCGGACTCCTTGAGGCCTTCACGCTGTTTTTTTTTTGGGGGGGGGGGGGGAGAGAAGGTTTGTCTTGAGTGATAGAAAATCCCTTGATTTCGGCTCAACTGTCGACCACTCTGTTTTATCAAACACCAATCAGATCGAAAATGAATCATCAGCGCTTTCCATTCATTTAGTTTGGCGGTTTATCTTTGGTTGCCGGGGGGAACATAGACAGATACGAAAGAAGTTCCTCATTTTGTTGGGATAGAAAACTGGTGCCCATCCCCGGCATTTGCGGCGGCATGCTATACGTGGGGGCGTTGTAGCAGGAGGCCAACGACGGCGGGGCGTACTGGCCGGGGTCGAACGTCGGCGCAGAGGCTGGAGCCCCCGGAGCCGCCGGTGGAGGAACCGGGCCCCACGGAGGGGGAGAACGGTGGAGCACGGGGGCGTGCGACGAGGGCTGGGCCGGGGTCCACATGGAGACTTGTTCTGTGGCACGGACTTTGTAATTAGCTGCTCCCATGGCACCGGGCGCAGAGGGAAACGGGGCAGGCTGAGCCCCAGGCAGCTGCGGGTATACGGGAGGGGCCAGCGGCCGCTGTGGGTCAGCACCGAAGCCCGGGCCCCAGGCTGGGGGCCCGGAGGCTGCTAGGGGGCCAAAGGCTGCTGGGGACCGAAGGCTGCTTGGGGGCAGAAGGCTGCTGAGGGACCATAGGCCTGCTGATGCAGAGCTGGCTGAAAGAAGGCAGCAGGGGGGAGGGAAGTTGCTGTTGCTTGGGCCCCCGTATGCTACAGGGGGGTACGGCTGGTTCATTCCCCCGGGCCCTGGGTTTAACATGAAGCTGGAAGGGGCAATGACCAGTGGAAAATTGATCTCTGGGTCTGAGGCAAAGCTGATGTCCAAGTACACCTAGGGAAACGAGTACACAATGAGATGTAAACCCAATACCCATTCATCATGTGCGTTACTTTTTAATCTAAAATATATGTTTGGGTAGGCCTAAATAGGGGAACATCCTACTTCGAACGGTCGGCACTTAATTTCCACAACCTTCTTTGAATTTAGGCATAAACTATAACCATTTGTCATCACATTGAGCTCATACCTTCAAATAATGTTCAACTGAAAGGATTTCACAGTTCTGGATGGATAGGATGGTGTCAGGAGGGATCTTCAATGTACAAGAGACTGTTTTTTCACTTTTCTTCTCAATAACCTCCCCAACTAACTTACAGATTTCACTCCAACTGTACTTTGTAGAGCCTAGCACACGGTACGTAACATTCTGCCTCAAAGAGAACTTGGGGGTCATGTCTTTTGAGGATGTGTTTTTGACTTTAACAGTAACTGCCACAGTTTGACCTATGGAAAAATTAATATATAAAATTAACAGATAAGTCCACACATATTCAAATCAAACAACGATGTGGAACTGTGTGTTGTAGTGTGTTTAGAGTGGCTGCAAACTGGGTGTTGCGGTTGGGGCCAAGCGGAAGATATGACCGCCTGTTTGTGAAGCAACATCGTGTCGTTTGTCTAGCAGCCTATGGGTACCTCGTGGTGATTGGGTGCAAAAAGACCCGCCACCATCGTTGGTCAATATAAAATGTGGTGTCATACTCTTAAATATCAAGTAAGCATATTCTTCAATCGATAAAGATCTAAGTAAGGTCAACTTCATGTGTATTTCCCATTTTTGTATGTGACACATAAGCTATTCAGGGGTGTGTGTGTGTGTGTGTGTGTGTGTGTGTGTGTGTGTGTGTGTGTGTGTGTGTGTGTGTGTGTGTGTGTGTGTGTGTGTGTGTGTGTGTGTGTGTGTGTGTGTGTGTGTGTGTGTGTGTGTGTGTGTGTGTGTGTGTGTGTGTGTGAGAGAGAGAGACATTACCCGGGGCGTAGACTCCGCTCTCCACAAACGCCTCCATGTGTACGGATCTTTTGGAGAAGATTCCTATGTCTTTATCCACTTGGCCAACCTGGCGGGTCTAGAGTTGAACATGGTGAGTAGGGTCATTGTTCGTAAATGTTGGCTTAACTGATCAGCTACAGGTAGGTGAACCGGTCTGATACATGGCTTAAGTAACTTAAACATCCTGAAATTAAGAGGTTCCTGAAATTAGGTGGAGATAAACACATGACAGTTAGTCTTACAGTGATGCTATAATGTGTCCAATATAATTCAAATGTAGCCCAATATTGAACAATGGATGCATACAATGGCAATACTTTTCTCTATAACCTCCTTTAAGTAACTTTTTAAATCTTTTTTTCATAAGATTAGTAAATCAAGTAATCCAGCCCTACCAAATGTGAATAGAAATTCTTCTTTTCAAAAAAATGTAAACTTATTTTTGATTTAAGTTAAGTGATTTTAATTGTAGTTGAATACACATTATTGCTTGTTGCTGTCCAAATGTTCAGGGCTTTGTCCAGAGGGGAATGAAGCCACATTTCCAACTCCCAGATGATGACCTTGTGACAACCCCAAATAATTTAAATATAGATTGGATCTGTCCATAAATATCTGGCCTCTGGCAATTTTTGACTCCTCCACAAACAGTTACTTTTTTAAATACCGGATTGATCTGGAAGTAAAGTGAGGACTCTGAATTGATTCCGTCACTATGCAAGGCAATGCAAGGCAAGGCATATTTCTTTGTATAGCACATTTCATACACTTGGCAATTAAATGTGCAAAAGTAAATGAGAAAATAAAAAAGACATGTAAAAACAATGTGCATTAACGGCATCTAAAAAGAGTTGGTCTTAACTCTTGTTTTAAAAATGGTGACAGTTTTTTTTTTTTGTTATGGTCTCTGAAAGCTGGTTCCAGAGATGGATGGCATGGTGGCTAAAAGCTGCTTCACCCTGCTTTTTTCTCTGACGGTCGGTTTCAGGAGTAATTGTTTATGTTGTGATCTAATGGACCTTGTTTTGGAATATTGTTTAAACATGTCATGTAAGTAGTTTGGCCCAACGCCCTTCAAAGACTTAAAAACAAGCAGAAGTGCTTTAAAATAAATTCTGTAACTAATTGGGAGCCAGTGCAGGGACTTCAAGATTGGGGTAATGCAATCTCTACTTTTTGTTTTAGTGAGGACCCGGTCTACACTATTCTGTATCATTTGAAGTGGTTTTATACTATTTTTGGGAAGTACTGTGAAAAGTACATTGCAATAATCAGTCCTACTAGTGATGAAAGCATGTATGATTTTTTTCCAGATCGTCCTTTGACATATATCCTCTAAGTTTGTTGATATTTATAAGATGGAAGTATGCTGATTTTGTGACTGATTTAATGTGACTGCTAAGATGTAGGTTGCTATTTATAACGACACCTAGTTTTTTAAAACAATCTTTTTGCTATAAGGCCTTTCCTTTCAAGCAAGGCAGAAATATTTTGCCTTTCCTCCTTCTTTCCACAAACTACAACCTCAGTTTTTGTTGAGCTGTAAAAAGTTCTGTGACATCCAATTATCTATTTCATAAATACAATGACAGAGACTTTCAACAGGGTTGTAGTCATTAGGCATTAGCGGTAGATACATTTGAGTGTCATCAGCGTAACTGTGGTAGGCGATTGAGTTCTTCTTTATAAGTTGACCAAGCGGCAGCATGTAATGGTTAAATAATAGTGGACCCAAGATTGAGCCCTGGGGAACTCCACAGATCAAAGATCTAGAGGAATAGTTTCCAACTGTAACAGACATGCTCCTGTCTAATAGGTGGGATTTGAGACACCTGATAACAACACCAGTGAAGCCAACCCAGTGCTCTAGTCACTGAACTAATATGGTGTGGTTCACAGTGTCAAAGGCTGCACTGAGGTCCAGTAATACTAGGATTGATGCCTTTCCTGAATCTGTATTTAGCCAAATGTCACTTGTGACTTTGGCAAGAGCTGTTTCGGTACTGTGGTTGGCCCGAAAACCTGACTGAAAGTTGTCAAGGCAGTTGTTGAGCGTTAGAAAAGAGGTTAGTTGATTAAAAACAATTTTTTCAATAATTGTTCCAATGAACGGTAGGTTGGATATGGGCCTTTATATAGGAGCAGTGGGTAGCCACACATTGCAGGGGGACCAACTCCAGGGCTTTACCCTAGTGCCTAGGTCAAGGGCACCGGCAGGAGTATTCACCTAACCCCATGGATGGTTTTCGATGTGTTGATGGAAACTAGAGCACCCAGAGGAAACCTAACTGAACACGAGAAGAACATACTGACTCCATTCAGAAAGCTGACCCCCCATTGAACCAATGACCTTCTTACTGTGCCACCCAACCTGTTACCAGGTCAAATACGCCAGCGCTACATACCATCAGGAGGCTTGAAATGGCCTTCGATGCAAAGTTGATCTCCTGTTTTACATTGCTGTCCAACCTCCAGCTCCTTGAAAGCTTGGCTTCCAGTCTGTAGACGATCCTACCATGAGCCCCGTGGAAGGATGAGGGCAAACTCCTATTAAAGCACACAGAGCAGAACAAATACAACAAAAATAATCAGAACTGTTCATGTGTGAGAAAAAGTAACGTAAGTGGCTGGTGTGTTTCAACAAATGGGAAATATAGGATGTATTGTACTGTGGAAACCAGATGAATTTGGATTCTGGGTCTGCCCCTATTGATAAAGCCCTATGGAAATCGAAAATGAACTGAGAATTCCCAGTCTCACATGCATTAGCGAATTTGCCAAGGGATTTAAGGCTTGGTGTATTCCGTTACCTTAATAAGAATTGGATTGAGAATGAAATTACCTACCCGGATGGAATTTTGATGCTGAATTTATACGAGTGATTTCCCTTGGAGATTTCAGTGTCTGCATGAGAAATGTCATTGTGTTAAATATATAGTTAGCATGATAAGAGTTTATAAAGGGAATGTGGTCATACTTGATTTTAAAATAACAGTGCACTTGACTGCTATAGAAAGTCAAGCAACGTGTAAGCTTATTCTTAATCTCACATGTTGAAAGGTTGAAGTCTGTGTTGCAGGGTTAATTTTCCAACAAATTTGCTTGTTGGTGATAGACATTTAAACTGTTATCCATTGTATTTGATGTTGTTGGGTATCACAAAATGGAATGTAAGACGAAAGAGAAGTACTATTTTAGCGGTTTGCGCTTGATTCTCATTTCCCCACAATGCATTGCATGACATCACGTTGGGGAGACGACAGACCACAGCCGAATTGAGACCCTTGAGAGTAGAGACTAGTAAGAGAGTGTTCAGCCGATCATACAGATAATAGATGAATGCAAAGATATAGCCGCCGAGACGAAGGTCTGGTGAATAAATGTTTTAGTATACGCAAACACTCCGAAAATAAACAAGATAACACTTTTGGCCGGGATTTATTTCTTTTTATCAGCGGTTTATATGTTTTTATTAGCGTGACGAGACGACCGTCACGCAATGAAAACAATATCCCGAGTTTGAGTTCTCAATCATGGGATATTGCCCAATATCCCGAGATAGCAATCAAATTGCGCCATCTTAGGAGGTTCATGTGTAGCATATATAGGGGTCATCCTATGTTCCCCGGGTGCAAAGGATTAGATTCAGGTTTAGGGTTATGGTTAGGGTGAGGGTTAACCCTAAACCTAACCCTAACCATAACCAATCGGAGGAGAGCCATTCTAACCAATCAAAGGCGAATCAGCGGCGAAAAAGGCGGTGCTTGCCCCTACCATCCTACGAAAAAAAGATTTCCTATGTTCCCCTGTTACGGCCACATTGGCCTTTCGGTTGTCGTTGTATGTGTGCTACGTGTTTTGTCTGCCTTGCTCTCATAGGCCTGGACCCACATGTTCCAGGATGGGGGTGTGCCTGCGTACGGGATGTGTCCCCGTGAACCGGATAAAAGTGGGCCTGGCCTGGCGAGACGCGGGCGGGAGATTTGATTTGTGCTTTGCACTATGATTGTTAAGATCTGTTTGATTCAATGCTTTTGACGCAATTAAATGAAGAAACGTTGATTGTTCGCTCTGTCTCCTGCCCCGTTTCTTTGTTACGTTTGAGCCGCGTAACATCCCCGGTCACATACAAAGCGGGGAACATAGAACCCAGGGACATAGGGTCCTATGTACGCTCCCCAGTCATTCTAAAAAAGGATAGCAAACGAAAGCTAACTGGCAACTCAAACACTTTGGGTCCATTCTAACTTAAGGTAAGAGGCGATTTTTTAAATCTTTGCAGCGACTGAATGTTGATGATAGAACTGTTTGTTGTGCATAAGATGAGTGTGTGGGACTGTGCATTTGTCCTTTCCGGCTTCGGCATACTGCATGGTTTTGAAGGCCTTGTGGTTCGTTGTGGTCTTCGTGAAGCAGCCTAGCCTTGGAGTTGGAGTGATTGTGTATGTGTGTGTGTGAGAGAGAGAGAGCACTCCCGCGGTGGTGATGTTTGCTGTCTGTCAGCATCCGCCGGGTTGAACGAATGTGCTTTGTGTACGTGTTAAATTATGTATCTGTCTGATCGTATTTGCTGTAGATGAATGGTTAAATAATGTCACACCACGACAATCGGTCATACTGCAGGCACTCATTTGCAAGTGCACTGATGCGTGTCCGATAGGCTACACCTGGCATTTATTCAATCAATTGCTCTTCTAAGTGCGCCAGATTGGTGCCAATTATTGTCGTGTTTGCATTGTAATGGACAACTTTGCCTCTCCTTGTTATAAAACAACGTGCATCCAAACAACTTTAGCCATGGCAGCCTCCTATGTCAGTCAGTGCGTTTACATGACACTCAAGAAAGTCGAATTATCGGCTTACTCCGACTTTGATTGGATTATTAAAATGCAATGCACCTTAGTCTGTCTAATGTCAAATCAAATCAAGTTACTCATGGTCAAATTAAGACCCCTAGATTATTCGTTTGTTAGTCAAATTAAGCGTGCATGTATGCGGCAATCGATTGGAATCGGATTATGCGTCCTGTGCATGCTCGATATTTCCCGGGGGCCGGGAGCCGGAAGTATAAGGAGACGATAGTCTCCTTATCGAGTATGTGTGTGAGCGGACGAGCGAGGAGAGCGAGCGGTAGCGCATGTCAGTGTAGTGAATGAACGAGTCAGGTTGTGTCTGTGCAAACGTGCACTGTTATCTCACCATCGACGAAGGAAAACAAAACACCATCAACATCCCAAATGTTTTTAAAAGAATCCAGATCTTTCATCTGTTCATAATACTTAAATTCTAGTAAAATCCTTGCTTTTACCAAACCCTTGAAAGTTGAAACACACTCTTTAGCTTGACCACTGTCTATTTTCTGCTTCCTACTATAGTAGATCGCAAGTTTTGCTTGCCCAAACAAGAAATTAATCAATCTCCCTTTTTTCTTCTTTATCTTGCCATATGAAAAACAAAAAATAAAAAACTGCTCGCTAAAATTCTCTCCAAAGGAATTTAACAAACTTCTAAGCAGAGTAAATAATGGTGTCAATCTGCAACAATATAAAAAACTGTGAAAAATTGTCCCTCTACATGAACAAAATGGGCATGTATCTGATACGGCAGGGTTTAAAATAGATATGAAAGCATTCACTGCAATTATCCCATGTAGTACTCGCCAATGAAGATCACCAATGTTTTTAGCCAACGGTGGCTTGTACATGCCCCAGGCAGGTTTTGTTTCTCCTTTGACCATAAATTGTGTTCTCTCCAGGGTGTATCCTTTCTAGTCTTTAGTTTCCCTTTATTCACAGCTTTAACACACACTTTATACAGAGTTTTCCCCTTAATACAGTCCAGTGCCATCCACTCCTTACTTCCCACCTCCAGAAGAGGGCTCAGCACCTCAGAGTCTGTTAGTTTGACCTTAACAGCCAACCGCGGAAAAGGGTCATTCTGATCTGGTATCTTCAGTCCATTACACCAGTCTTTAAGTAGTTTATCCATCATATTCCACATTTTAAAAACACTTGCATAGAAAAGTGGCAAACATTTAAGATTAAAGAAAGATGAGTCAAGAGCAGTGACGGACTTGACGGTCTGGCATTCGGGCAGATGCCAGATGGGCTGCGGCCTTTCGTGGGCCGGCCAATCACGGGGCGGCATGCTTGTCGGGTTCGCGCACTATCAAGCATTCTATAGTGTTCAAAGCTTCAAATTAGCCATTTGTCTCTAAGGGAACGAATTGGTATTTATACCACATATGACTGTCTATGCTACAGTCATGGTTGCCCTTAATATTTACATCGGTCTACATTATTTGTAGCCTTATTCAATCAGATGTTTAAAAAGTGCATTGTTTGAAATTGAAATACAACAAATCTGCCTGTATTTTAAATTGTATTATTGGTTTACAAAAGTTATATGAAGCAATGACTTCTGGGAATTTCAAAACCGAATCAGACCGCGCCTGCGTATTAGGGGGTTGTTGGAAGTTGAAAGTTGGAAGATACCAGTCTGCTGAGGTTACTATGAGTATGAACTATGAATCGAGGAATTAAGCAACAGAAGGGAGGAGCAGAGAAAAAGAGAGCGAAATCCAGGTAATTACTGTTGGCTGACAGTGAAAAATGCGCAAAACTGACCGATTTGTTTTTTAAGCCGCCAAGTGCAGCTTCAGCTAGTAGCACCAGCGCTAGCACTAATATTCAAGACACTGAACAAACAGACCAGGCGCAGGGAGTAAGACAGGATGACAGTGAGGACAGTAAGTCTTTATGCAGAAAGTTAGAGAGTTCATCACCAATGGAGCTACAAAAGTGCGTGTTATTTCCGTGCATGTGAAGTTATAGCTGTGTGTTGCGGGCACGCACGTGCGTGCGCGTCCCCGTGTGGGCCGCTGGTGGGTGAAAATGCCAGGGCCGTTTTTTCATTCCAGTCCGTCACTGGTCAAGACTCAAGAGTGCAAAATTCCCTACCAAAGTTCAAATTCCCAACTCGACCTAAAATCAATTCTGCAACTGGCCTCCATGGTAAGTCTGGTGGTCCATAAAAAAGACTTTTTAAAAACTCTATTCTAAAAGCTCCCTTCCTACTTTCAAGGTGGACTAAACCCTGCCCTCCCTCTTCTTTAGATAAATATAAAACATCTTGTGGTATCCAGTGCAACTTATCCCAAAATAAATCTAGAATAATGCCCTGAATCCTTGCTAAAAGACCAGCTAGGGGGGTCTAAAACGCTAAGTTGATGCCATAGTACAGGTGCCACAAGATTGTTAGCAATAATGGTGCGCCCCCTAAATGAAAGAGCCATCTCCATTTCTTAAAAGTGCCATGCATTCTTTCCACCACTCCTTCCCAGTTCTTTATGACCATTGACTCATCCCCAAAGTGAACTCCTAAGTACTTGATGCCATTTGTGACCCATAAAAGCCCTTCAGGTAGTTTTGGTCTTTCTCTTTGCCATTTTCCTACTGCATTTTCCTACTGCATTTTCCTAATGCAGTACTCTTAGCCCAATTCACTTTTGAGGATGATATTTTCCCATAAAGCTCCACAATATGGGTCAATGTTTGAACATCACTATCCTCCCTAATAGCTACAATAACATAATCTGCGTATGGTATGCAGAGAGGAAATATGGAGCAATACCATCAACTACCCTGACCCCTCTCATCTCTTTCCTAAGCCTACACACTAAGGGTTCGATTGCAATTGAGTAAAGCATACCCAAGACACTACAACCCTGTCGAATACCCCTGCCAATGCTAAAAGGAGCGCTTAACCCACCGTTGACTTTCAGTACACTTTCAACCTCACTATAGAGTACCCTGATCATAGCAATGAAACCAGGGGAGAAACCGAAAGCCTCCAACACTTTCAGGAGGTATTGGTGCTCCACCCGGTCAAAAGCCTTCTCTTGGTCCAAAGAAATAAAACCAAGCTGGGGATCCAATGAGTTTGAGATGTCCAAATAGTCTCGAATTAACACAATGTTATCTCTAATCGATCTGCCAGGGATGCAATAGGACTGGTCAATATGAACAACCTGATCCATCACGTCCCTCAGACGATTTGCCATGCTGTCGAGATAATCTTGTAATCAGTACACAGTAGATTTACTGGCCTCCAGTTTTTAACCTCACAGAGGTCACCTTTTTTAGGTAGAATAGTGAGGACAGCCCTCCTGCAGCTAAGAGGAAGACAACCTTTCTCCATACTGTCATTTAAAACAGCCAGTAGGTCTTCCCCTAGAAAGGACCAAAAAGCTTTGAAAAACTCCACTGGAATGCCATCGATCCCTGGTGCTCTGCCCTTTTTCATGCCCTCTAGTGCAACTGTTAGCTCCTGCATTGTAATACGTTGTCCCATTTCAGCTCTTTTTTGCTCAGATATTTGAGGTATGTTACTGAGAAAAAGGGTTAGACCGTCTGGGTTGTCGCTGTATTCACAGGTGTATAATTGAGAGAAGACCTCTGTAGCTCTTCTCCTAATATCAGATGATTCTGTGAGTTCGCATCCATCAGCAGATCCATCTCCGCACTGTTGCTTTACGAATACTATAGCATATCGGATTATCACAATTTTTAAGTGTGTGTGTTGTCATGTAGGCTATAGACTAATTGTCTTGGCTTGCATCCGCGAAATATGGTAATGTTATTGGCCTACTGCATATTGAGAAAATGTAGATCGGTATTGCGCAACAATCTGGAGATGGGGACCCCCGAATATTGACGGGTATTTTGCACGCTGGGTAAAAGCTAAAAAATAAATACTAGGCAAAGATGTTGTTACTGGAACTAGTAGGCTACCGCCTACCATCAAATGGTGGGATATCTAATCGGAAATGTGTTTACAAAGTCGAGGGAAAGATTTAATTAGGGATTATCTGGGAGGGGATTTCACAGGTGGGACTGGCAACTTTAAGTGAGCCCATAGCTAGCATTATGCCTTCTACTTCTAGATCTTCTGGTTCACCGGTAGGCTACTTATCTGCATGACATAACGAAATAATCACTGTCACTAGATATAAAGAAAACGTTGACTTTCACTCTGGGCTATTCACTCACAGTAAAAAAAAAAGAAAAGTGTTTTTTTATTGTATGCTCTGCTGTTCATAGACTAGCTCCAGCACTTGTTGCTGCGTTGCTAAATGATAGCAACTCTCCATTCATTCTCCTCTGACCATGCATTTAATTGGCTTTGACAGTTCTCGGCAATTCCTTATTCGCCCTCTCACGTCTCACAGGTTTGAAATTATACGGCTGTGGTCCATCATACATGTTATTTGTGGTTCTTGCCACCTCTTCGATGCCATGGTTCTAGTACGAGGCTCAGGCTACCTTCCACCACATCTGCTCAACATGACGTCATTGCCGAATGGCGTTAGAAAACACCTGTTACTACAAAAAAAGACAAAAACTGGACTTTAGCACTGTTATGGAGACATTTTATGAATGATATACATATTTTGAGTGCTTTATGTACAAATTTATCGAAAGTGCCGGTTAACCTGTAAGACAGCCTTTAAAGGTTGTGTCACACTGATTGAAAAAGACATATGGAATGTTTCTCAAGAGGGTGTGGCAATACCTAATTGAAGAAAATACCAGTGTTCAATTTAGATTTTTCATAGATAATTGTTATAGTTTCAGACAGAGTTGCCAGATGTACGATAGTATAATTTTTGTACGATAATTCTGCTGTTTTTACGTTCAATAATGCCAAAAGTCCAATTTTGTACGATGATTTAAACATTTTGTGTCATGATCAGGATAGCGAATATGGACGAAGCTAAAGCCCCCGATCCCTATTCGCAGCTTGTGATGTGCGACCAAGAACAAGTAGATTTTTGTAACGTTTTTTTTAATGACAAACTGGTGATACTTTGTTGACACTGTAACACGTTTACAGATCGAAAAACAATTAATTGAATTTGGAATCTATTAATTGTAATGCCATATGTCCCCAATGTATAGGATTCACTTTGGCAGAATGTTTTTTTCCTCCGAACCGATCTCATTTAAATGCGAATAAGGAGCTGTCTTTCAGCTCTCTAGAATACCAGACACTAAACAGCATAAACAGATAGTCCTGCTTATATCACGGGCATGTTTTGGGTTGCACAAACTGTTTTACTCTGTGAAAGGCCGTTTTTAAGACCGGTTCTAATGATATTGGCCCTAGAAAAACTTTGGGGCCAGACTTAATCCGATTATATATGGAAATAACACTGAATAGATTACAAATTCATTGTTTGATCAATGAACATGTCACTGTACCAGTGGTAACTGAGTATTACCAGCCGCATAACACAGAATAGATTATTAATACCTTGTTTTTTATCAATAAAAATTGCACAATACCAGGTAACCAGTATGTCATTAAGAAAACTATGTTCGAAAAAACTCGACTTGATTCCTGATCACACAACACTGGCTGCGAATAGGATGCGGACATCCGCTTGGTTTCACATGTCCCATCTGGTAATACTGCTAACAGAAGACATTTGTATTCCATAATATATTTGGAATGATTGAAAGTCCATATGGGCAAATTCATTGTTGTTTGTTTACATGAACCTCTTGCAACTTTCACACCACCGTTCATTATTTCTAGTGGATGAAGGAAACATGTATAGGATGCTTTGATGTTTCCAAAGACATAGACCGTCGTTTCACTTACCTTTAGTGTTTTCAGGAATAAAAAAATGTTTAAGTTTAAAGTACCGCGCGTGTGCTTTATAAGTGATTTGGTAGTAGTTAGGAATCCCTCGGCTCCAACGCACATTTGCGTCGCCTTTAAGTTTGACGAAAAAGGATTTAACTTTCATATCTTTTTTCAAACACATCGTCACTGTGCCCGTTAAAGTGTCTCCCTCGGAAAAAGTCCTTTCCTCGTTAATTGCATCGTAAGTCAAAGTTAAATCCTTTATTGTAAGCATTGTCTTAGTAGCGGTAACACCTTTTGGAAGAACTACCCAAGGCGTAAGTAACGGTTGTTTTGGACTTGAGGAGTCTATCCTGGAGTTGTCCACGCCCATACAGACTTGATAGAGTGGCAAACATGGACCAATTGGTGGCATGAGCGCCTGCTGGTCCGCAACAAAGCAGGCTTGTTGACATCTCGAAAGTAAACCTCTACCGCCATCTGCTGTTTAATTTTGACACGTGCTTGAAAAGACCGGGACGTTATTTTTTTAGTAGTCAACGTATTAACTGCGGATCGACATGTGACGGATAGATAGGGTTACCTCGTATATCCGTGATTACCATTACCAATGCAATAAAAAAGTGTTACATCTTTTTTTTTGAAGAAATAAAGGGACAAAGTAACTAACTAAAACGATCAACATATTCCCCATAAGCTTATGATGTGTGTTTAATAATAAAATAAAAAAACTTGCTTGTGTGTTGAAACTAATGGGGAATAAAAAATGAAAATATGATAATATACACTATTAAATAAAACCTTTTAAAAAGGTTTTATTTTTAAAATAAAACTATGCAGTGATAGGGTATGCAAAGGTAAAAGATCCCCACGTCCTCTCTGGTATTGTCACCAGAAAATCAGGTCTATGGATGCCTTTCAGAATCTGTTTCTGAAAGATAAGTGTTGTGAAAATGAATCACAAACACAGATAGACGTAGGCCTACATTCTTTTTTAACATGGAAATTAGTATAAGACATCAGCATTTTTAAATATACATTTACACTTTACAGTACAAAGTAAACTTTTGTATCGCTCTTTAAATCAAAGGTCAATGTTCCTTTAATGTTGTCTCCTTCTAAAAAGCATCCATTCACGTTTTACCGAAGACATATTGGTAGTCTATTCTTCAAGATGAAAGTGGTATAGCCATGTGAGATGATTTAGTTAGTTAGGTAATTATTATGTGGAAATCGTACAGGAAATTATAAAACTGACCTTGCAACAGGCGTATCAATCGCAACGTTCAAACCCTGCATCACATCCTTAACAAATCCTTGTCCTGTCTTTCTTATTGCTTAAATTAGCCATAGGCTATTTGTGATGCTTCCGTATTTTTACTGTGTAGTAAGAAAGCTTTATCGTACAACCACAAATTATTTTAAATGCTATTATTCTCATTACCCAGAGTGCTCAGTGTCGCATGTGCAAGTGGATCCACAGTAAATCTGGATATGGAAGTGGGTTTTTATTGTATTTTTTGTTGGTACAATTATTCTTAACATACAATTCATTGGTTAACAGCAAAGAGCAAGCAATTTACAAAAGGGTCCAGACACCTAGCCACATTTGGAAAAGTTATTTTAAAGGCACACTACAGAAACATACAAAGAAAAATCATAAATCTATATTTAAACAGGCTTATACAAGAGGTAGTACAACGGTTTCTCCGAGGCTAATACATTTGTTTGAGGTTAAAAGGCTATTCTATTTCAAGCCATCCCGTACATCAGAAAACCAGTTCAGTACATCACCTTCCACCAACATCACAAAACACCTTCCAATGTCAAACAAGGGTGTGTTCATTGGTTACATAGGTGAGCTGCCCTACAATAAGCAAAGAGTGGGCGATCAACCAAATCATAATACCCTAAATTCAGCAGGACATGTGTCCTGGAAAGTATAAGAAAAGAGAACCGGAAATGTAGACGATATAGGAATATTGATTAATATTAGTACGTCCAATAGAGCTTTATTAAAATAATGTGAATCTTTGGCGACTGTTTTTCCACCCTTTCATGTAGCATGTATAGGTATGATACTGATAATTCTTTATTTATTCGTAGTGTATAATAATTATATTTATATTTCAAATATGTCACACAATTCTCCCATACATGCATGGCTGTATAAAGTCTTCAATATAAAATGGTCCATTGTAGGGATATTGTGGTCACACTACTGCAGTTGAAGACCACATGCAACCAGGTGTGTTTGAATGACATCACTGGCCATGGTTGAACCCTGAGAGGAAATCACAAAATAACAAAGGCCTTTAAACTTCCCCATTTTACAATTACAATTAGGGCATTTAGCAGACGCTTTAATCCAAAGCGATTTACATCGGTTAATACACACACCGACGGCAGAGTCAACCATGCAAGACGAAAGCTAGCTCGTCAGGAGCAGTTAGGGTCAAGTGTCTTGCTCAGGGACACATCAACACTAGCTAGGAGGAGCTGTGGATCGAACTAGCAACCATTCAGTTACAAGACAACTGCTCTACCTCCTGAGCTAAGCCGACCCACATTTTAGACATTGAATAAGGCTTTTCCTAGCATACTTGTATATATGCATAACATTAATGGAACAAAGGTTGCATATTGAGGTGTATACATTCATCCCATGGCACGTTTCCATGTTTCGAAAACCACGACAATGAATCATCAGCGCTTTCTGTTCAATTATTTTGGCGGCTTATCGTTGGTTGCCGGGGGGAACATAGACAGATACGAAGGAGGTTCTTCATTTTGTTGGGATAGAAAATCGGTGCCCATCCCCGGCATTTGCGGCAGCATGCTATACGTGGGGGTGTTGTAGCAGGAGGCGAATGACGGCGGGGCGTACTGGTCAGGGTCGATCGTCGGCGCAGAGGGCAGAGCCCCCGGAGCCGCCGGTGGAGGAACCGGGCCCCTTTGAGGAGGAGGAGGGTGGAGCACGGGGGCGTGCGACGAGGGCTGGGCCGGGGGTCCATACGGAGACACGTTCTGTGGCACGGGCTGGTAGTAAGCTGCTCCCATGGCACCGGGCGCAGCGGGGCCCAGGCCCCATACTGCCGGGGGCCCGGAGGCTGCTTGAGGCCCGGAGGCTGCTTGGGGCCCGAAGGCTGCTTGGGGCCCGAAGGCTGCTTGAGGCCCGAAGGCTGCTTGAGGCCCGAAGGCTGCTTGGGGCCCGAAGGCTGCTTGGGGGCCGAAGGGTACTGAGGGACCATAGGTCTGCTGATGCGGAGCTGGCTGAGAGAAGGCGGCGGGGGGAGGGAAGTCGCTGTTGCTTGGGCCCCCGTATGCTACAGGGGGGTACGGCTGGTTCATTCCCCCGGGCCCTGGGTTTAACATGAAGCTGGAAGGGGCAATGACCAGTGGAAACTTGATCTCTGGGTCTGAGGCAAAGCTGATGTCCAAGTACACCTAGGGAAACGAGTACACAGTGAGATGTAAACCCAATACCCATTTATATTTGCATTACTTCTAAATGTATAATATAGATAATTTGGGTAGGATTATATTGGGGAACATCCTATTTGGAACGGTCGGCACCTCATTTACACAACCTTTTTTGAATTTAGGCATATAGTATAAACATTTTGTCATCACATGGAGCACATACCTTAAATTGATGTTCAACTGAAAGGATTTCACAGTTCTGGATGGATAGGATCTGGTCAGGAGGGATCTTCAATGCACAAGTGATTGTTTTTTCACTTTTCTTCTCAATAACCTCCCCAACTAACTTACAGATTTCACTACCACTGTACTTTCTATGGCCTTGCGCATGGAACGTAACATTCTGCTTCAAAGAGAACTTGGGGGTCATGTCTTTTGAGGATGTGTTTTTGACTTTAACAGTAACTGCCACAGTTTGACCTATGGAAAAAAATATATATTAAATTAACAGATAAGTCCACACAGTGTGTGTGAGTGTGTGTGTGTGTGTGTGTGTGTGTGTGTGTGTGTGTGTGTGTGTGTGTGAGTGAGACATTACCCGGGGCGTAGACTCCGCTCTCCACAAACGCCTCCATGTGTACGGATCCTTTTGAGAAGATTCCTATGTCTTTGTCCATTTGGCCAACCTGGCGGGTCTAGAGTAGAACATGGTGAGCAGGGACAATGTTCGTAAATGTTGACTTAACTGATCAGCTACAGGTAGGTGAACCGGTCTGATACATGGCTTAAGTAACTTAAACATCCTGAAATTAGGAGGTTCCTGAAATTAGGTGGAGATACACACATGACAGTTAGTCTCACAGTGATGCTAGAATGTGTCCAATGTAATTGAAATGTAGCCCAATATTGAACAATGGATGCATACAAAGTTCATACTTTTCTCTATAACATCCTTTAAGTAACTTCCTAATCTTTTGTTTATAAGATCAGTTAGTCAAGTAATTCAGCTCTACCAAATGTGAATACCAATATCTTCTTCATTTAAACAAATGTCAACTTATTTTTGATTTAAGTTAAGTGATTTTTAATTGTAGTTGAATACACATTATTGCCTGTTGCTGTCCAAATATTCGAGGCTTTGTCCAGAGAGGAATGGGGAATGAAGCCACATTTCCAACTCCCAGATGATGACCTTGTGACATCCCTAAAGAATATAAATATAGATTGGATATGTCCATAAAAATCTGGCCTCTGGCAATTTTTGACTCCTCCACAAACAGGTACTTTCATTCCGGCTCGATCAGGAAGGAAAGTGAGGACTCTGAATTGATCCCATCACTAGGAGCAGTGGGCAGCCACACAGTACAGGGGGACCCACTACAGGGCTTTACCCTGGTGCCTAGGTCAAGGGCACCGGCAGGAGTATTCACCTAACCATGGATGAATTTCAATATGTTGATGGAAACTAGAGCACCCGGAGGTAACCTAACTGAAAACGAGAAGAGCATACTGACTCCATACAGAAAGGTGCCCCCCCATTGAACCAATGACATTCTTACTGTGCCACCCATCCTGTTACCAGGTCAAGTACGCCAGGGCTACATACCATCAGGTGGCTGAGGTTTGGAATGGCCTTCGATGCAAAGTTGATCTCCTGTTTTACACAACTGTCCAACTTCCAGCTCCTTGAAAGCTTGGCTTCCAGTCTGTAGATGATCTTACCATAATACCCGTGAAAGGATGAGGGCATACTCCTATTAAAGCACACAGAGCAGAACAACTCAAATAATCACAACTGTCCATGTGTGAGAAAAAAGTAACGTAAGTGGCTGATGTGTTTCAACTGATGAGAAATATAGGATGTATTGTACTGTGGAAACCAGATGAAGTTGCATTCTGGGTCTGCCCCTGTTGACAAAGCCCCATGGAAGTCGAAAATGAACTGAGAATTCCCAGTCTCACATGCATTAGCGAATTTGCCTGGGGATGTAAGGCTTGGTGCATTCTGTTACCTTAATAACAATTGGATTGAGAATTACCTACCCGGATGGAATTTTGAAGCTGAATTTATAGGAGTGATATCCCTTGGAGATTTCAGTGTCTGCATGAGAAATGTCATTGTGTTAAATTTATAGTTAGCATGATAAGAGTATGAAAATGGAATGCGGTCATACTTGGTTTTAAAATGACAGTGCACTTGAGCGCTATAGTAAGGCAAGCAACGTGTAAGCTCATTCTTAAACTCACATGGTGAAAGGTTAAACTGCGTTGTGTCACACTGATTGAGCAGGAAATATGGAAAGTTTCCCAAGAGGGTGTGGCAATATCTTATTGAAGAAAGTGATATAGTTTTACTCCGTGAAAGGCCGTTTTTAAGACCGGTTCTAATGATATTGTTAGGCCTACCAGGAAATCTTTCGGGCCAGACTGAATCTTATTCCTGGGAATATATATTATATATATATGTATTTCCAGTTTGTCCTTAAAAAATAAACTGTTTGACTCGTTACTGGTTGCAATCACTAGCTGCGAACTAGGCTCAGTCTGATTTCAGGAGTCTACGAATCGGGAGTTAACTTCAACTTCTTCAAATATGGATCCTCCGTCTGTGTTAAGGCATCTCTTCTCACATGCTGAAAGGCTACAACACATGTTGTTGTAGTTTATTAGTACAGCCTTTAGTTTATTAACAGCTATGCTTTTGGTTTCAATGTTTGGCCACTGTTATTAGATTGATTATTATAAAAGCCAAACCCATCAGCAATTCATACATTTAATCTTTAACCAACATTGATTGATATGTAGGTGGTATTTTTCTCTTGGCTATGAATTGCTTACTATAGGGTGATTGGTTCTGAGTGGGAATAACCATTTGGGCCAGACTGAATCCTTTACTGGGGATATATGGCAAAACACAGAATAGATTACTAATACCTTGTTTTTTATCAATAATAATGTCGCAGTACCAGAGGTAACCAGTATGTCATTAATACAACACGCGAAAACCTCGTTTCCTGATCACACATCATGGCTGCGAATAGGGAGAGAGCTTGGTTTCACTTGTCCCATCTGGTTATGCTGCTCCCAGAACACATTTGTATTCCATAATGCTGATGTTTCCGACCACCACATACACTGTTGTTTCACTTACCTTTAGTGTTTTCAGGAATCAAAAATTGTTTAAGTTTGAAGTACCTCCTGTGTGCATTATAACTGTGATTGTGTTCACCACGCTTTTCGCTCCAATGCACATTTGCGTCGCCTTTAAGTTTGACGAAAAAGGATTCAACTTTCGTATCTTTTTCCATGCACATCGTCACTGTGCCTGTTAAAGTGTCTCCCTCGGAAAACGTCTTTTCCTCGTTAAGTGCATCGTAAGTCAACGTTAAATCCTTTATTGTAGGCATTGCGTAGTAGATAAAAACGTATAACTACCTAACGCGGAAATAACGTTTGTTTTGGGCTGGAGGAGTCTATAGTGGAATTCGCCACGCCCATACTGATATCTGAGATTCGCATGACCGCCTGCTTGTCAGCAACACTGCAGGGTGTGGCTTTTTGCCATCTCAATATTCACGCGTCGAAAGTAAACCTCTAGCGCCATCTGGTGTTTAATTTTGACACGTGCTTGAAAAGACCCGGACGTTATTTCTTTCAGTAGGCAACCTAATAACTATGAATCGATATGTTACGGATAGATCGGGTTACCTCGTGTATTTGTGATTACCATTAGTAATGCATTAAAACACAAATTACAAATTACACATTTTTCATCCGATGTGCCTGCCTGTGTGTTGAAACTAATTGGGAATAAAAATGAAAATATGATACTATAGCACTAGTGAATAACACCTTTTAAAATAATGCTTACCAAGTGCTTTTTAGTTTTGATCAGGCACCTGTGGGCCTATGAGAAGCTACAGATTGGACCAGATTGTGACTTTGTATGCAGTATCAGGAACGATTCTGGCTCAGCTTCTGTGTTTGCTGCTCCCATTCACTGAGCCGGGGTTTTTTCAGTCGTGCATCTGGGTTGTGCCAACAAGGTCATCTTTGCAGTTTACTCGTGCGACTGGAGAGTCCTTTCTGACCTTTATTTGCTGACTGCTTTAACTTGGTTATCTTTGCATCATGCACAGCATGCAGGCAGCCTCCTTCTCATGTCACTACTCCTCCTCCAGATGGATCGCTACCACCCTCGGCTCCACCTTATCCCCTCAATTCAAACAGCATATCTAAAGTGTAGAACAAACTCTAATTACTACTTAAGTCTCATAAACAATATACATATCATATTTGGTATTCTATAATCCATTATGAATAAACGTGACCACTGCATGCTCCCGCATATTAAGAATCTGCTTTGCAATGTCTTTAAAAAAAAAGATTTACAAGTTACAAGTTTTGTGTCTGAGTGGTTTAAATGGGCGGTACTGTAACTATGGAGACAGTTACCATGGCAATATGCTTGCACTGTATGGAGACGGTGGGGAGTGGGGTGTCATGGATACCGGGGCAAACCATGCTAGGTTCAGAGACGAAACACACATTGTATCAGAGGCATACCTTTCACAGATCATACAAGATATTGATTAACATGATTGCATAATAATGGGAGAGCCCTATCCTCCAACTCCAGCACAGGTCAGTTATTAAAGTTTCTTAACATTGCAGTTTATCTTTGATTTTCCTATCTTGTAAAATTATGCACAAACAATGGCGATTAAACATCGCCAACAAGTCTATTTATACTTAAACATCATATTCATTTTTTGTAGCCAATGATTAATCTTTTCGCCCTGTATAATTAACCTGAGGGCTGCCTTGATAACTCTCCTTTGCTGCTGCATTTGAGTTTCTGTTTCGTCAGAAACTCAAATAGGTTTGAACAAATTAGCCAACAAACAAGAGCAAGACTATTTCTGGGATCAACCCACACTTCATGCGTACCAACACAAAATACATAAAATTATGAGAAATGGTTTTAAAAGCAGGTTTGATTTGGGATTAATATATCAGTTAACTTAATAAAATCCTGATGAACACTCCATTTTTTCCATTTTCAAGTGTTAGTATTGTACTGTTGTAAAGTTGTTATATACTCAAATAGTGGAGTTATATTCAATTAAAAATCTGTTAACCCGTTAAACTCGAGGTTCCCCAGATTTGGGAAGACCGTGAACACTCTCGCAGCAAAAGGAATACAACACTGCCCTTATTATTGTAATGACCTCGCCGGTAACATAACGATGTCCAGTCAAGTACTTGAAGGAAATTCGCCCGAAATTTATCGGGCGAATTTTTCGCGAGAGAAAACCGGCAGCAAGTTTTTGTCGTGGTGACAGCCAATCAGCGTTCAACAGCGTGACAACTGATTGACATGTGTAACGTAACAGCCAATCAGCGTTCAACCGTCAAACTCAGTGCAGTCTAGTCCGGGGTGAACTGCAGCATGGAGGAGAAAGTGATTGTTGCAGTTTGTGACTCCCGAAGCTCTATATATAATAATATATAATATAATATAATTGTATATATAATATCCCGGCTAACAGCTCTGTGCGCCTCCGGATGGCCGTAGCGTGCGGAGCTCTCATAGGGATTGGGCTTCTCGGGGTTTGTTTACTGGCGTTGCTATAGTTTCCGGTCGTGTGTGTTCCAACGGTTTATAAGGTAGGCACATCTAATAAATGTCTGTCTAATCAATACTTCATTTTGTTTATGTCAGTTTAATTTTTGACTGCAAATGAGCACTGTTCGCATTCCAAAAGGCACAAGCTCTTACTTGACTGTTTTCAGTCTGTGTTTTTAGTTTTATGGCACATAATGATGGCTTAAAAAGCCAAACATATATTTTTTTGTCTAGACCAATTGATTTGAAAATGTACAATTTCCTAATACTAGACGCACTTCTGATCAGATATTAAAGAGATTTAATACAAACAAACACATTTGTACTTATTTTCTCACCCATGAGAATCGATAAGAGAATCGATAAGGAATCGGATCGATAAGCAGAATCAGAATCGGAATCGTGAAATTCTTATCAATTCCAATCCCTAGCTACAAACCAGGTCACTGAAACCCGTAACCAGCAGCGAAAATCCACAACAACAACCGGTTACCCAGGCAACCCCCCAACCCGGTCGCTCCAACGGGCAAGCCCCGTTGGAGCGGGGGATGGGCACGGGGAAAGGGAGGGGCCGGGCTGGAGGCCAAGTTGCTGAATGTGGTGAACGACAGGGAGGGGAGACAAGGATAGGGTTAGGTTGGGACCTAGGGCCAGAACACTGAGATGTGCGGGTCCGGGGACTATTCGCACCGGTGCGGGGAGCTGCAGGGCTCGCTGGAGCAGGTTGAGGGGTTGCGTTGCCTCGATAAGGGGCCAACCTGTCTCTGTGGAGAGCCACCCTCCTTCCCCGAGGTGGTAGCTGGACCCTGTACACCACCTCCCCCATTCTCTCCAGGATCCTGCATGGCCCGATCCACTCGCTATCAAGCTTCGGGCATCTTCCCTTCTTTCTTTGCGGGCCGTAGGTCCAGACCAGCTCCCCAGCCTCAAAGTCCCTGCCACGAGAATGCACATCATAGTTCCTTTTCTGCCTCACCCCTGCGCTCAGCAGCTGTCCCCTGGACTCTGCTGCCCCAAAACGGCTAATCATCCCCCCGACTAAAGCGTCCGCTATGGTCTCTGCCCCCTGGTCAGGCAGAGCGTACGCCTCCGGCCACTTGGTAAAATAGTCCATGGCTGTGAGGACATACTTGTTCCCCCTCTCTGTGCAGGGTAGTGGGCCCACCACATCCACCCCAACCCTCTCCATAGGGAACCCCACAGGGGACTGCCATCACAGCGGCCACAGAAATCCTCGACCTCCCTCTTGTGCTGCCCCCAGTAGAAGCCAAGGCGGAGGTGACGCAGGGTCTTTGTCACCCCAAAGTGCCCCGAGCCCACAGCACCATAGACCGCTTGAAGCACTTCCCCACGCAGAGAGTGAGGCACCCCCACCTGCCACCTCTCCTCTCCGGTGGCGGGTTCCTTCCAGGCCTGCTGAAGCACACCATCCCACAGCTGCAGGGCCTCGAACTTAGCCCACAGTCCCTTGGTGACCAGGGAGAGAACGGCCACTTCTTAACATGGGGGCCGCCGCTGTAGGTCCAACCACTCACAGTGGCCGAAGGTCTGCATCCTCCTCCTGCTGCTGTCTCCATCCTGCAGTGTCGACCTCCCGGAGCTCACAGCTGACTGGGGACGCCACCTCCACTGCAGAACATCCCTCCTCCCTGCTGCACAGCTCCTTCTCACGGCTCTCCCTCCTTTCACATTAGCAGCAGCCATCCTGACTGCAGGGGCATCGGGAGAGAGTGTCTGCATTAACATGGCGTGCCCCTGCCCTGTGCACCACACTGACGCTATAGGACTGCAGCTCCTCGATCCACCGTGCAACCTGCCCTTCTGGCTCCTTGAAAGACATGAGCTACTTCAGCGCGGAGTAGTCAGTCCTTACAGTGAAGTGCAGGCCACAGAGGTAATATTTGAAGTGGCGTACAGCGCTAACAATGGCCAGCAGCTCGCGACGAGTGACACAGTAGCGGCGTTCAGCTTTGTTAAATGTCTGCTGTAATACGCCACCACTCGATCCCCTTCCGGCCCGTCCTGTGTCAGCACGGCGCCATTGCCAACGTTACTAGGGTCCGTGTCCAGGATGAAGGGCAGGGCAGGGTCAGGAGGGGAGAGCACCGGGGCTTTGGTGAGAGCTCCCTTGAGTGTTTCGAAGGCAGACTGGCAATCCTCTGCCCACACAAACTCCCTGTCCTTCTGTAGCAGGCGGAACAGGGGAGCGGCCACACAGGAGAAGCCCCTCACAAAGCGTCTGGAGTAAGACGCCAGTCCGGGGAAGCTTTTCAGCTGTCTGGTACCAGTGGGGGTAGGCCAGCCCTGGACAGCTTGCATTTGTCCTCCATGGTGCTAATGCCTTCTCCCCCCAACTTATGTCCAAGGAAAGTTACCGTTCTCCTCAGGAAATGGCACTGATCAGGATGGAGCTTCAAGCCCGCCGCAGCAACTCTCTCCAGAACCAGACGCAGCGAGGCAAGTGCTGTCTTGAAGGAGCCCTCGTGTGCCAGTATATCGTCCAGGTAGACGATACACTGCTGCCGGGGGATGCCGGCGAGAACTCTGTCCATTAGCCTCTCGAAGGTTGCAGGTGCATTGCAGAGACCAAAAGGGAGGACCCGAAACTGCCACAATCCTCTGCTAGTGCAGAATGCAGTCTTGGGTCTGGCATCAGGGGCGAAAGGGCACTGGAAGTAGCCAGAGTGGACATTGAGTGAGGAGAACCAGGACGACCGAATGCGCGGGATGGGGTCCTTCCTTGTTACTGCATTAAGTGGCCTGTAGTCGACACAGAATCTCCACTTACCCCCCTTCTTAGGCACCATCACCACGGCTGCTACCCAGGGACTAACTGAGGGCTCTATGAGGCCCGCCTGCTGCAGCTCCCACAGCGCCTGGTCCGCAGCCTCCTGGCGGGCCAAGGGCAGACGACGCGGGCGCATTCTGATGGGCCTGGCATCCCCAGTGTCGATTTTGTGCTGCACCAGGTGCGTCTGACCCACATCGCTCTCTTTCAAGGCAAAGCTGTCCTTAAACTCCACCAGTAGTCGCCACAGCTGCTCCTGCTGTTGAGGGTCTATTCCATCACAGTGCCCCCTGCCAAATTGCCTGCACAGTAGACAGCACAGTCTCCTCACCTGTCTGGGGAAGCTGGGCAGGGCAGGGGAAGGGGCCCAGGCTCATGGAGTGGGGTGCCGGGGAGGCAAGGGAGTAGACGGCAGGGGCCGCAACATTGACACGAGGTGATGGGAGGGAGGGGGAAGGGTTCCGGAAGGAGGACTGGGTCAATGGACACGGATCAGGATGACAGAGTGGCTGGAAGGTCTTTGCAAGGGGGTGAAGGGGGCCGGGGACGTGTGACTGGTCCATCTGAGCTGTTGTCGGTGGGGCCATATAGACTGTGGGCCCTCCTTAGAAGCCAATCGCCCCCCTCTCCAGGTCCAGCAGGTAGCCTGTGCACTGCAGGAAGTCCAGCCCTAGGATACGGGGGTCCTGCACAGCTGCTACTCACACTGGGTGGAGGACAGTCTTTCCCCCCAGGCAGATGGACAACAACCCCTTCGCTTTCATGGGAGCCCTCTCCCCGTGACTGTGGGGAGCTGCACAGTTGTAGGTTCGAGTACTGTCCAGTTTGGCAAAATGTCTGGCCTCACCAGGGTCACTGTAGACCCTGTATCGACTAAAGCCAAACAGGCCACCCCCTCAACAGTGACAAGACCATGACAAAAGTCCCCCGCCCAGGTCCGCCCCACCACGACAACAGGCTCCGGGCTGCTGTCGTCTGCTCCTGGGGGGGGGCTGGAGCCCCGCCCCCCCCCGGCTGCGATGGTGGGCTCCTCCAGACGATGCCGGCGGGGGTACGGGCGCAGGGCCTCTCGTCTCCCCAATTACGGGGACCCTGACTCGTTTCCATGGGCTCTCAGTGAGCTCGTCCACCCAGGCTGGCTTCTGTGAGTCCTCACTCCTCTCCCTTGCCGATCTCACCATCGGCTGAGGAGCAGGATGACTGTCGATGGCTCCTGCTCACACCAGCTCCCTCTCTATGGCCATCTCCAGGGCCTCTTGCAAAGTCTGCGGGTGGGCTAGCTGGGTCTGCGTGCGTAGTGCGTAGAAACTGATCCAGAGCGAGTTCGCTCTGCACGGCTGGCGGGATGTCGGCGTATGCTCGCCGAGACAGGCTCTCGATATCGCTGGCCAGGGCTCGCAGTGTCTCCCCCGGCATCCTGCGCCTATTACAGAGTTCTGAGCGCATTATCCCCGGCTTAACACACAGTCCAAAATGCCTCCTTAGTGCCCCCACTAGGGCAACATAGTCCCCCTGTCCTCTGGGCTAAGCAGCAACAAACATGACAATGCGTCGTCCGCCAGACACATCGCAAGCTGCAGCGCTTTGACCTTCACTGACCATCCGGCAGCATTGGACAAAAAATCAAATTGCGCATGGAAAGCTTCCCAGTCTGCCTTACCGGTGTATCTAGGCGTCTTGATGGACACCGGGCTCGATGTGAGAAAGGCACCGTCATGTCTGTCGCCGTCTTGTGGCGGCCACGGGCAGTCGACGCTGCAAACTATGCGGGAAAAATATTTTTTTTCAACAGCGCCCGGTTCCCGTTGGGTTCTTCCCCTCAACAGAGACTCCGAAGCTACTCCATACTATATATTATTTATTTATTTATACGCCCCCTCGCCGTAGTCGTCCATCTCTATCTTCACCCGACATTCCGCAGGGAGTATTATTGTTGTTGAGAAAAAGCAACAACAAAAACAGAGCTAACGGCGTTAGCAACTTCAGCCGACTCGCAGAGCAGAACCATATATATATTTTTTAAAAAGCTTTCACTTCTGACACCAATGTAATGACCTCGCCGGTGACATAGCGATGTCCAGTAATAAGTACTTGAAGGAACTTTAATGTTACAAACCAGGTCACTGAAACCCGTAACCAACAGCGGAAATCCACACCAACAACAACCGGTTACCCGGGCAACCCCCCAACCCGGTCCTTTCAACGTGCAAGCCCCCCCCCCTCCTGTTCTCCCAAGCCCCTCCCCCAGCTGACCTGATGATTCGCCCCCCACACTGATGACAAGTAGAACATTCCAATGCATGCAAATAGACCAACTGGCAAAACGGACAACGAAATACAATGCAACACATAACACAAAAACTCTTTAAATGTCCCTACATTATGTAGAAATAGTCATATCAAATTAAACATGAAAAACTATGCTACAAGCACATATAAGTATTTTTTACACACACCAAACACAACTAAAACACCAAGCATATTAATTAGACAAATTAAACAATTACAAATGGGCTGGAGCTTAAGAGGTTAATATTTAGTTTTTAGTTATTTTGAGCTGCAAAAGAGCCAAAAGTAAGCAATAATATAACCAACTTGTTTGTGTGTAGTTAATCTACTAATAGGAAATACTTAAATCACATCTGTGTGTGTGTGTGTGTGTGTGTGTGTGTGTGTGTGTGTGTGTGTGTGTGTGTGTGTGTGTGTGTGTGTGTGTGTGTGTGTGTGTGTGTGTGTGTGTGTGTGTGTGTGTGTAAGTGTGTGTAAGTGTGTGTGTTCATGTGTGCGTGTGTGTGTGTCATTGGGGGAAAAGTGTATTGGTCAAGTCCACTCTTTATTAAGATTAATGAACAGCTTGACATTTTTAGTCCTCTGTCTCAATCAATAATTGTAATACTCATGAGGGCCAATGGGGATCTAAGCCTGCTGAAAACATATTGTGGCCACAGGGTGCATGTTAAATGTCCAAGTGGTAATCAATGCAACAAAATTAGCTATCGACCCTTTATAATTTTGTAATAGGTTATCTATTGGTTTACTCTTTCAGAAAAATCCAATATCAGTCGGATGGAATTGTGCTAGTAATATTGCTGTGGGAGTGGGAGTTTGTGTAAGAGTGTGCATACATGTGGGAATGATGCTGGTATGTGTGTTTGTGTGTATTGGTGCCAGAGTAAGGATCTATAAGTGCAGAAGGCACATTCTATATAAATACGAGGCTATTGATGACCTGCGTGCGTAGTGCGTACACTATACTATATTTTCAGACACGCTGTTTTTTTCAAAAGCAAGGTAGAAAACATTTCATGTAAAGATAATGTTCATTATAAATAAATACTCTTCTACCAAAAATAAACACATGACCTGGTAGTGAAACTTGCAAGTCTCTTATTTGTTTAAACATGATTCCTAACAGCTAACACTTCCACCCCATCCTCTCTGCATCCCCAGGGAGGGCAGTGTCAGCTGGGTCCAGAGCTGCTGAGCTGGGGCAGCAGAGAGCTGGGCCACGATGGGCATGGCCGACCAGAGGCGACCGCCAACGAGGAGGGCCCACTGCGGCCGTTTGCACAGGGCTGCATGGGGAAGGTGAAGCTGCTGGCTTGTGGATCCAGTCACTCCGTTGTGTCTACAGGTACGGTCACCATGGGTTCCTCAGTTGTACTCAAAGTAGGCCTTTGAGTTTAGTTAGGTATTGTGCCTCAACTCTAACTTTGCAACAGATGATACAAACATTCAAAGATTAAAAGGCTTTTGGGGATTTTTTATGTGCGTAATCCAACGTGAAAGGCAGTTGTGAAAAACCCTTGTGGAAAAGTTAGATTGTATTGTAGTCATGGGAAATGAAGGTATTTTTTTTATGGTTGCATGCACCTCTCTGGGCAGAGATGGTTGTGCTCGATTCCTAGAGAGATACAAGAGAGATACAAATATGCCGGGCAATGGAGTGTGAACAGAGCCTGTCCTGTTGCTGTGAATAGGGATGTATAGTGTTCAAAATCTGAATCAATGGCAAAAAATGTGTTCCTTTGCCAAAGGGCTAAGGCTGTTCCACTTATTTTCGAATTTGATGGAAGCCTTGCTCACAGGAAGAGGAAGAGGCTCTGGCGGTACATTAGCTGCAAGAAGTCATAAATCAGTAGCCCAGATAAGTCTTATAGATCAACCTAACACAGAGATCCTATACCTCTGCCATCATTACAGCGAAAAAAAGGGTGACACGTCTGATTGATTAAAATGGTGCTGGCTAGCTTGGGCTAAATCATGTTAAGTGATGTGACATTGCAGTTTCACATATCATATTTCTGTCAAGACAATGATGGTGGAAGCCTTTGTCAAAGCATGATATCTGACAACAGCAGACGGTCTTGTGAGGGAGGGGGTTGGGGGGACAAAGGGAGATTTATAGTGGTCTGATGCAGAGGAGAGTGTTAAAAGTGTGATCCTTTTGTGGATTGTTACTTCTGATGTGACTGTTCATTTTACTGCAATGCTGTTTGGGAATTGGAGACATTTACACATCCTGACAAATTGCCTTGGGTTAAAGTATTTATGGTTTGTTTCCACCTTGTCCATTTCTAACACGCACGCGGACAGACGCACACGAACCCACACACACACACACACACACACACACACACACACACACACACACACACACACACACACACACACACACACACACACACACACACACACACACACACACACACACACACACACACACCAGACAGGGATCACTCTGAAACGTATTTGCTCAAAACGACTGTATGTGATGTTTTCTTGAACTTGGTGTTTTTAGGCCCTGCGGTCAGGATGTAAATCGGCTATCAATGCTGGGGCAGTTTTAAATGAATCGCATGTCCTCTATAAGTGATCTGTTGAAGTTGAGCGTTCAATGTTAACATTTTGGGGGTTAAACACATGCTTGCAAGTGATGTTTTTCTTTACCTTGTGTCATTGTGCTTTGTACTTGGGCGAAATAACAATGAAGGACTTTGAACTGTCCCAACGAGAGTTCTTACTGTCTCAGGGCTATCGGAAAACCCTTATAACACACATACACACACACACGCTCATGCTTATTCACTCAAGGAAGCCCACCCAAACGCAGTCTTAAAACTCCCGGTTTTGATCGACACAAGGCACGGAAAGCTTGTTTTAGATTGATTAATTATGGTATTTTTTGATGGGAAAACATTTTTTTTAATTTTTTTCAATTACAATTATGATGGGTATCAGACATTTTCAATGGAGCAGAATGATAAAAAGATATCTATATATTAGTTACAGACGTATGCCACTAGGTGGCATTATTAGACCGCCTATGGGGTGTGTGTGTGGTGTATCAGGAGGGGAGTTGGTGATGTTGTGGGGGGGGGGGGGTCAGAGAAGGCAGGCCTACACTTACCTCGCAGACAGAGGCTATAATTTACTAATAGCGCGGGAGCCGCCATTGCTGTTATCTTTTAATAGATTTGTACGGGTGGGGGAAGCAGGTGCCTGTTGTTAATGTGTCCAATTGCCCAAGTTGCCTACGGAATTCAGGGCATCCATCAATGTCGTCGTCGGTGACGCCCTGTCGCTCTCCTTCACGCGGCGCCCGGCCCCGCCGCGCTGCTAACAGATGAGGCTTCTCTCTCCTCCAGACACACACACACACACACACACACACACACACACACACACACACACACACACACACACACACACACACACACACACACACACACACACACACACACACACACACACACACACACACGGTCACATGCAACCACATCACGTTTTAGAGGACAAACTGAACTCAATACTGCAATGGCAAAATTTGTATGGCAAAAGGAAAAGTCCCATGACACGCACGCACACACGCACGCACACTAACTGAAATGTTCTCGTCCTCTATCGCTCTGACTCTGTGACCCCGGAGCTGCCGCTGCCTGCGACCGCCCGGTGCCCGGAACACGCTCCCTCACAGCTGCGTGTCCGAAGACGCCGTGTTGCTGAGGCCTTGTTAGGGCTGTTTCAGTCGCCGGGGTCTCGCCGGGGTCGGTGTCTGAACGGCTTTATTCCCCAGCCCTTGACACGCCTTATACTGGTTAAGATACTCAGGTGCAGTCTGTTTGAGGCCCTTACTCTTTGGTCCTCTTTCGGGGTCACACTCCACCTGTCCGAGTCCCGGTGAAGCTGTCCGACCAATGCAAGGCAATCGCTGCAAGGCGTTTGTTGGTCAGGGACGGTGTTTTTTTTGCTGCTGGGGTTCTGATCTGATGTGTGTTCATATGATTGTAGACTTGGTTGTGAAAGGAGATGGTGGGACTTGATGGGACTTGAGTCTTGATGACTGCTTGCATCAGTGTGTTCAGCAGCAACTGTTATTTAATAATACAAATCCGTTCAGAGTTCTCCCTGTTCCATTGTCCTGTCTTGTCTGTCTGTCTGGCAGTCTGCATGTCCCTCTGCAGGGTCAATGTCGTGGCATTGGGTTACTCAAAGAAAACCACATTCAGGTCCTGAAGTCTTATATCTTTATAAAAACAAATAAAATCCTAAACCAACAGGAACAGACAATTACCCCCCCATCCACCGGCCTCTGGTGGCGTTGGGGGTCCTGTTGGGGAAAGAGAGGGAGAAAGTGAGCGAGACGCATGCGGAAACAGAAAGTGTCAATGACAGCAGAAATCCTGGAGGTGCACCCAGCCCTTTGAAATCACCAATCATGAAATGGCTGCTGCCCTGAGGCCTTCTGGGAAGGGTTCACGCAATGGAGGGGCTGCCAAGGATGTATTCACAGGCCACTTCAGACCTATTTTCTTTCTTCCCGTCCTACAGCCCCCACCCTACACCCCCCAATCTCCTTTGCTGCAGGAACATTTACCTTTACCTCTGCATTTGATTGTCTTGTTTAATGTTGATCAAACAGTCCAATAGTGAGAACAATCATAGGGAAGCATTGGCCATCGCCCTGCATGACAACTCCAATACGTCTACTTCTGCTTCAGCGCTGGGGGAGCTTTGGTAATAATTTGCCATTTAGCTGTGTTGATGTTTTCCTACCATTTCCCAGCTGGGAGCAGTGAAGGAAGGGAAGAGATGGAAAGAGAAGAGGCCCTTTTCTCTCTCTCTCTCTCTCTCTCTCTCTCTCTCTCTCTCTCTCTCTCTCTCTCTCTCTCTCTCTCTCTCTCTCTCTCTCTCTCTCTCTCTCTCTCTCTCTCTCTCTCTCTCTCTCTCTCTCTCTCTTTGCACTACCCCCCCCCTGATCTCACTGCTAATTTGCTCAAGCAGGCTGAGTGCTCAATTTTGATCCCTCATTGCGTTTCAGGGCTTAGGCCCTTACATTTGAAAAATGGAGGATCTAATGCATAGCACAGTCCTCTCTCTCTCGCTCCCTTGCTCTCTCGCTCTCGCTCTCTTTCCTGCTTACCTTGTACGTCCACTGCTCTCTCAAACCCCCCTCCACCTCCCCCCTACCCCGCATGCTGAATAAAACAAACAGAGAAACATTTCGCAGAACAAAGACGCGCAAGAGCGGGGAAAGAGAGAGAGAGCTTTGCCAATTAGCGGCTAATGAGCCAAGCTTGTGAGCACATGCAAATCCTCCAACGTGTTAGCATTTACGACGGGCCTGGCCCCACCGAGCCCCCCTCTCTCCAGCCCGTGCCCCTCTCCCCCTCTCCCCCTCTCTCTCTCTCTCTCTATCTCTCTCTCTTTCTCCCCCACTAGCTGGTCTGCCCTTGCACTTGGCGGTGGGGGCCATTCCAAGGACCTCGGCGTGATTATTCACACATGGCCGTGGCCCTGCTGCTTTGCGAGAGGAAGGAACACCTTACGTATGGTTAATGTAAAAAAACGCTCCACTGACATGTGGCCAAGGCTCCCTACTAGTTAGTTTTTTTTTTTTTTTTTTTACTTCGGTGCACCCCCCCATAATGGCAGAGCGCCTCCGTCGCCGCCACACACACACACACACACGCGCGCACACACACACACACACACACACACACACACACACACACACACACACACACACACACACACACACACACACACACACACACACACACACACACACACACACACACACACACACACACACATGCAGGCGCACACCCCCCCCCCCTTCCGTGATCATGACCCACAGATAGTTGTAAAGATCCAATGGGGAAACTCACACTCCCTCGCCATCCGCTCCCAATTCTTTGTTTCTTCTAATGCGGTGGAGCTGAACCGGGCGGTTTGGAGGTCGGGAAGCTGGTGAGGGAAACACATGATCAGTAAAAATAATAATATGCCAAGAGAATAACCAGTCATCCCATTTTCCCTCTGACACACTTTTATCTGAGATGGCGCAGTTGGAAGTGGGAATAAAAAATCTGTTTTTGTTTTTTTTCTGTACCGGGGATCCTTGGCCAGCCTTGAGTAATCTGCCGTTACGCTTTTTGTGGCCTCATTTCCTCATGGCGCAGTGTGCTTGAAGAGTGTGTTTGGAATCACATCGGGGGGAAATCAGAACTCGGTTGGCCTGGAAGTGTTGCTGTAAACAGTGAGCAAATAAGCAGACCTAGGCCAGACTAGGGAATATCATGCAGAGTAAAGTTTGGACCCAAATGAAGAGCATTTGGAAGAAATAGAACAGTGCAAATCCCAACCATGGCCCATCAGTGGGTAATTAATTGTTGTATCTCATTACAGGTTTCCCGATAATTAAAATGGACAGTTTGCAATATTACGAAAAGAGTCAAACCAAATAAACAAGTGCGAAAGTGAGGTGCATATTTTGATGAAATCCTCATAACTGCTTTGACCAAAGCGTGTTTTTTTTCAATCAATGAACTTTTTTTAATATGTGAAGACATATAGCAAGTGGAGTTATAGTTTACAAACAACCTTCAACTGGAATAAGATAATTACGTGAAAGGCAAATATTACATATGGAGAGGTTCCTGGGCACCAAATAGACCAGCACCCTACTTGATAGTTATTTGTTGGGGGGCAGTACATTTGTGCATGTTAACTAACTGTGCCACCGGACTTGGCCTGTTGGTAATAGGGTTCCAGCACAACTATTTTCTCCCAGGGATTTCTATTATTAATTCTGTCTGAACACATCCATAAATGAATAATGAAATAAATAATGAAAATGTTATTACTTTTTGCAGCTGGGTCATTTCTGGTTTCCTGCCTTTTCCTCGGCTGGTTTCCTACTAATTAACTTTCCAAGGAGTTGTCCTCCTTTCCACTAAATGAATTCCATCAGAATGGGAGGGCACTGAAAGTGTAAAGATATTCACATTATTATGAAAATACCAACAAAACAAACAAACAAGCTACAAACTCACACACGCTCAGCTCACACATACATGCCAGTCCCTTGTTGGCTGTTTAATATCCTAATGAAATTGATTCGGTTTGATTTTGCTTATTGCGTTGCCTGTATTTAATAAAACGTTTCATCAACGTATTTGTTTTAATTTAGTCACGATAAAATATTTTCATTCCAGCGTTATTCCTGTTGTTCACTCCCAATCGAAGCACACACATAAATGCTAAATCAAAGCAAACCATGAACATTCAATCTATTTGTACAAATGAAGCTTCCAGAGATTGTGTCCCTCTCTGCTAAACTCAGCCATCACTCCCACCATGGCCTATGCCCCGAGCTGCTGTTTGAGCCTCGTGTTCTGGGACAGAGCCTCGCCCACCGTGGCCTTCGTTTAATGGGCACCTTAGAAAGGGCAATAAAACTAGAGCCTCGGTAGTAGACCCCATCCCTCTTGCATTACTACACAGATGACCTCTCTCTCTCTCTCCTTTTCTCTTCATTCTCTCTCCCTTCTCCTTCCATGCTCATTAGAGTCGCTGTGAACGCTTTCAAACGGCTCCTTCCTTCTCATGGCGTTTTACTGTTAATTAGTTTGCTTTGTAAGGTTAGACGTGCGGACGGAGCAACTTTGGGAGTGTTTGGCTGCCATCTGTGTGCGCACGGCTTTAACTACGTACAGATGGTCTGTGCTCACAGGCAGGTTGCCTTCTTGTGGGTAAAATGCGCAAGAGACGGTTTTGGTTATTTTAACAAGATTTATGGCCATCCTCACAGGTAACTATTTAAGCCATAATGATGATTGTTAGTCAGCCATCACAGAGTGCACGATTTAAGGAGCAGAGAAGCATGTGTTTACTCTCTCCCCTTCACATTCTCGCGTGGTGGATGAGATATTACTTAGTAGAATTGTAGCATTGATTTTGTATTTTGTATTTGATCTTTTTTTTGTGTCACACATATTGAAGTCATTGTTGATTCGTTCAGGAACCCGCTCATAATTTACAAAAGGCTACAAATGCCATTAGCCAATCATTGAACCAGGTAACGAGAAGAATATGACATTGCCATATAATTGCTTGACATGCTAACAAAATTATGAAATACCTGAGTTGACTCAAGTTTAATTTATGATTCTGTGCTTTTCACTAACCCTATTCAGTCACCAAAATAGACAAAAAAAAACACAAACATATTATTAGGCATAACCTTTTAATATAAATCAACAACAGAGTAAAACAAATATTATGTTTGAAAATATCCTTTCAAGATCCAGCACCAAGTTGACCTCAAAAATTACTTTAATTCCTCCATTTTAATTTTTTCGGTCTTCCTGGCCTGCCTGCAAGGTGCCTCTTCCCACTGGGAAATGTGCCCTTGTCAGATGCAGTTCAGTGGATAATGCCTTCTACTGGGCATTGGGAGTGACCCTCTTACAATTAAAAAAGGGTTAGCTAAATTATTGTTGGCCTCCTGCCACATACTTTATGTGGCTTAGCAGTGGTCAGAGAAAGGTTATGAGTCCAGAGTCCCTGAAACGTGACTTCTCCTATTAAACCTGCTCTCTCTTATATAATTAGGACATCGACTGGAAACCAAATGATGGGTAAATCTATGTGATTTGCTGAATGTGACCCTATCGGTTTCACTTATCTTGTCTCAGTAAGTTAGATTTTTATTATTTCTTGATTTTGTTAGTATAATCGGGCTCTTTCGGCTTTTGACCTGTGAGCAGCGACAGCGAAGAGGGAAAGCTGAGGCCCGTCAGGAGATTTTAGGTGTTGGAAAAGCAAACACCTAAAAGCACCTTTGATGTGCCGCACTCGACGGCTCTACTGAGGGGGTGTGCGTCTATTCCCACCACATTGTGTCGTTATTCACGGTCAAAGTTTTCGCTGATTGAACCCATTAAATGTAGAAGACTGCTGACCTGTGAATTCTCAAGTTAGCCTTATATGTTTTATGGGTTACTATAATGTCTAGTTTAAACTATTTGCTAGTCCCTTTTCCCAGGGATGGCGTCATTTTTTTTATTATGTTTCACGTTATTTTTAACTTGTAAAATTGGAACAGCTGTGAATTGACTTCAGTGAATAGAGATTGGAAATTGCGTTAAATAATTGAGGGTTGAATGCCTGAAATCTGGGAAGGAGAGAAAATCATTGCATCGCCAAATTTTGCATAAACATATGTATTTTTTTAACAAACACATTAGTTTGATCGATTTTAATTCACTTCCACACCTTTTTAGATTAGGAAGTGGTGGATGGAGGGTGTGTGCCGGAGTTGCTTTGCATTGTCAGCACTCCGTGGTGTCATAAGACAATTTCTTATTTAATTATATTTTAAACATTATTCATTATTGTGTATTGGCAGACGAGATCATGCATGCAGATGGCTGTATGAGATAGGCTGTGGGTAACACATAAACCCTCCATGCACCTTATAGATTAGCATGCACATTTGTTCAAAACACTGGACATTTTGTCCTGAGATATTTAAACTGTCAGCGATGCAGTTCTTTATTTGGTTCTTCATTCTGTTTATTATTTTCATAAGTAAACTGGATGAATGCACAATCATACAACCCTTTTTTCGGAAGGCTATACTGCTAACTTAATACAAATAAAGAATATTTAAATTAAATTAAAGGGAAACAAAGTGTATGCACAGTTTCTCCTAAACCCTACCATTCTCTTTTTGGATCTCAAACAATGCCTAAGTCAAAGGAATCTACTGCCAAAAAATATTATTAAAGATTGGAAGAGAATAGAATAAACCCTGTGAATCCATCAGCAAAGAGGAGGAGAAACATTGCTTTGTTCACCACTCTCTCTCTTTCTCTCTCTCTTTCACTCTTTCTCTCACTTTCACTCTCTCTCTGTCTCTGTCTCTCTCTTGCTCTCTCTCTCTCTATTAGGAAATAGATCCCAGGTGTTCGATAAGACTGTAGTGGACATGACAGCAGTGCAATCAAGTGTATAAATTTAATTGCGGGCTCATTTTGTGCCGTTTATTAGCCGTTTAGGGGCACATCGCTCCACTTGAACCCGGCTATTGCCAGACGGACCAGCTGTTTGGACTCTTTTTTACTATTTGTTTCATTGCGTTGTCCTGCAGAGGCACACACACCAATGCCAAATAGTTGTTTTTGGAGGGAAAAAAATCTTTTTATATCAATACTGCTGCTGCATGCACACATTTCCCCAAATATTTGTGTGCGATACGAAAAAACTAAACAGATCCTGATTGTCACAAATTACCGTGTTTGATTAAATCTGTTTATTTTAACAAAAAACAGTTAAATGTTTTTCAAATCAAAAATTAAATGAAAGATTAAATATATAGTTATTAAGTCGACATTTGCTTTTGTTTGTATTGTATGTTGTATTTTAGCAGATACTTTATATAGTTATATTACTAAGGTATTGCTGTGTAATATTGTTACAAATGATCATGGCACACACATCCCCCCACACACACACACACACACACACACACACACACACACACACACACACACACACACACACACACACACACACACACACACACACACACACACACACAAAGAACAACACACACAAAGAACAACACACACACACACACACACACACACACACACACACACACACACACACACACACACACACACACACACACACACACACACACACACACACACACACACACACACACAAAGAACAACACAACACAAGCATGTTATTCATGCAAACTTTGCAGTCAAAATGTACAACAAATCCTATGGTGGAGAATGGCGCGTTGAACTCTTTCTACGCTGTGCTTCTGTTGGTGCTTGTAACGCCACCCCTCACGAGAAGCCTGCAAACTGACGGGCTATTGTTGAAATGTCCCTCTGCTGCGGCACCCCATTAATATAAAGCCTAGAGAAAGCAGTGTTAATTGTTACCATGCACTCGGCCCAGGCATTCCAATAAATCACTTGGCTAATTGCAACAAATTGTGGGCTGACATTAAGCTATGATTGTGAACCGGCAAATATTCATCAACATTGCAAGTAGCCCCATAAAACACAGTGCCGGCCCAAGCTTAACATATATCTCCTGTCTGGAGCCCCCATTATTTATGGATCTTACTTGTACTCGGCGGTTTAAGTGCTGCATGGTGAGTGAGGGGGCCGCCATCTTGTTTATTTATCATCTCCCTGGATACAGCCCCGGAGGTGGCAACAGGGCGGCCAGTCAGACGGAGACCTTGTTCTCTGTGTTCCCCTTGTAGCCCGTTTGTTCCACTCACAGCCTTGTATTGATTGTTGCGTTGTCATAACGGAGTTACCTTGGAGCGCTCTGGTAAATGGAAGGTTGCTAACAGACTTGAGAAAAAGGGAGGCGTGTTAACAGCCTACCTGTTAGTGCGGTGAGGTAGTGTTGAGCTATTCTCCCCATCAGATTAGCATAGAACGTCATGATTTTTATTTCTATTTTTTACAATCTACCACTCCATTAGGGAAGTAGGCACTTGCAGTGCTACGATCCTAAGCCTGAGAGATTTTTATTTCCTGCTGACGAAAGGCTAGTTCTGTCTCTGTCTCTTTGTCTCTCTTTCCATCGGTCTCTCTGTCTCTGTCTCTGTTTTTCTGTCGCTCTGTCCGTCTGTCCCTCTAACTCTCTGTATCTCTATCTCTCTGTCCCTCTGTCCCTCTGTCCCTCTATCCCTCTGTCCCTCTGTCTCTCTGTCCCTCTGTCTCATTCTGACAGGCGCCATAACTCTCTGCGTGGATGAGCTATGCTACTACAGCCTGATGCATTCCTACAGCTAATGCTACGCTGTCTTTCCAATTCAGTTGTGTACTGTCCCAAACACTTAGTGTATGTGTTGAAGCATTGCTTAATAGTCCGTCCCCCAGGTGTGCATCAGCAGCTAAAGATGTCGGAGCCAAAGGTCGGAGTCTGATTTGTTATGGGGGAGTTCATGGGGAATTTTGATGCGCATCGATCAGTTCCACACCCCAACATGAAGATAAATCAATGTTACATCTGGGGGAAACACACACGGGGGAGTAAACACTGTATGAATACATGCATACACGCATGCATCAGGCCCACGTGCACGGGGATTCGCCTGTTGGTTTTGGTGCAATTAATCATAAACACAGTGTTAACATTTTGCCTCCTCTCTATTTCCCCTCGTACTCTTTCTAAAAAAAATGTTGATGTATTATTTCTCTGTCAACCATATCGGCCCTGTTTCTGATAGTCAAGTTTCTATAGCCAGACCATGGCCCACAATAGCAGGCCGCACCCAGAGGTGTGAGGGGGTCTTCTGGGTTAAGGTTGGGCTCGAGGCCCGGGTGCTGGGAGGGAAGGGTGCAGGAGGACGGTGAGCGAGCGAGACGATGGAAAGAAAGAACGAAAGGGAGAGAGAGAGAGAGAGAGAGATAGCTAGAGAGATAGCCTGGGATAAATGATAGGGGGGCGGGCGGGAAAAGACAAGGGGGAGAATCCTCCCCCCATGACACTGTTGAACACTGACGGCCTTATTACGCCGTGCTCTGATGCAGCCGGACGTGTTCAAGGATTCTTGGCGGCGGTGAAAAAGGTCAGCTGCTCTTAGTTGTCCTCCGCTAGAATACTAATACTGTCCTTATTCAAATGATCTGCTCTGGCGCTTATTAAATTGATGGCCCGGTCGCTCTAATTTAATAGCGTTGCAGTCCCGGAGAGGGACACAGCTGCAGTCACTGGTGAATTAGGTGCTTCTGAGGCAAAGTTCAAGCAGGGTAGCCCTCTGCCTTTGGGACAAGTTTTTTTTTTTACCTCCCCCCCAGTAAATTAGCATTCAGTGGCAGAGCACAATTAATTAGCGCCAACCAGGGAAAGCTTGTCATTTAATAAGGTGTTTATTTTAAACATACACGCACGCGTCATACTCTAACACTCTCAGTGTATTTCCGTAGTTCAACCACCCCCTCCTCTATTCTCTCTCTCTCTCTCTCTCTCTCTCTCTCTCTCTCTCTCTCTCTCTCTCTCTCTCTCTCTCTCTCTCTCTCTCTCTCTCTCTCTCTCTCAGAACAGAGGGAATGGCTCCATTAAGCGGTGGGCTGCCCCACGTAGCGTCTGTTTGGTTAAATTGAGGCTGGAGGATGGGAGGTAGGGAATGTAGACTGCTGCCGGTGACTTCACCCGATTCATAATTCTCATATAATGGATGTGTGATGGGAAGATGTGTGTGTGCAGATTTATATTTGCAAAGTAGAACCTTTACCTTTTCCTCCTCTTAATTTCCTTTCTAGTTGTTGGCGCTGTTAAACAGCAATGCATGACCTTGGAGTCAGCCCCGTTCAAACCAGTGGCTTGGGCATACACAAAACATCACATGAATGTTGAATGTTCAACAGTGAAACGTTTGTTTTAGAGCCAACTGAGATGTACAATTATATACGAGTTATTCATATGGAGGAGACATTCAGGTACAAATACATGTGTTTAATTACCCATATGTTGTGCCCTGGGCTGATGGTGAGCAATTAAAAAGGAAAATGACAAGATTGCTTAGTATTGCAATATCAATTACCTCCAGATCACAGCAAAACACTTGGTGCTGGATGTGCACACAAATATCAAATTTGTGTGCACATCCAGCTCCCTTGGCAACACACACACACACACACACACACACACACACACACACACACACACACACACACACACACACACACACACACACACACACACACACAGACACCCCCCCTACTGTATAGTACAATGGGTCTATTTACCGGCTGAAGGCTGAGTGTCTAACGTGTGGTACAGTGGGCCGTAAATAAGAGTAGTGGGTCTTTATCAGTGCTGACAGAGGGCTCTTCCACACACACACACACACACACACACACACACACACACACACACACACACACACACACACACACACACACACATGTCTGGCCTGCCCCCCTGCCTTCACCTAATAGACTGTGGTGACACCAGTCAGCATTGTTGTGCTCAGATTGATGTGACCTTGATGCCGTTTAGCGCAGCGATTTGTTTATTGCCACTTATTTTGATGCATGGGAAATTGAGCCTTGAAAGCCAACAACTACCCACGTACATAGTGTGTGTGTCTGTGTGTGTGTGTTTGTGCGTGTGTTTGTGTGTAAAAAAGAGAGAGAGAGAGAGAGACGGCAAGACAGAGAGAGAGATAGAAAGAGCAATTGGAAGAGGAAAATAAAGACAGAAAGACTGAAAAAACACAGAGCCAGAAAGATGGAACTAGGGAAAAAAATGCGAGGGAGAAGATGAAGAGAGAGAGATTTACTCCTGGGATTACATTACGCAATACATCATGACGACACAGTGCTAAACAAAACGCCTCTTAGACACCTTAAACTGTCCTCGCAGCCGTCGCCGGGTTCCCGTCTGCACGATAACAAACACATCACAACATACACAAACATCACGTTCACTGTGTGTGTGTGTGTGTGTGTGTGTGTGTGTGTGTGTGTGTGTGTGTGTGTGTGTGTGTGTGTGTGTGTGTGTGTGTGTGTGTGTGTGTGTGTGTGTGTGTGTGTGTGTGGGGGGGGGGGTTTGTGTACAGTGAGCAGTCAGAGTCTATCCCGAGCCTCCTGGGACGCTGCCTGTGTTGTAGCCGTGGAGCGGAGAGCTGTATTGATGGAGCTGTGTTTCTGTGAGGCAGTGAAAACATAGTTTCCCCCCATGCACAGCAGAGAGTTGAAGGGGGCGGGGGGGGGGGGGATCAATAGATCGTGGAGCGCTTCATTTCCTCAGGCTTGTGCTGTGGAAACACTCGCTGATGTGCCAAATCTGCTGCTGCTGCTGCCGTAGCAACATAGCTAACATAGAGTAGCATAGCGGATAACGCATAACGGAATAGCACGGCTACGCGCCGCAGGAGTGTGTGTGTGTGTGTGTGTGTGTGTGTGTGCACACGTCTGTTGGGATAACAGGAGACCGACCCAGGGGGCGAGGGGAGGACGTGACACACAGGACGCTCACAGTGTGTCTGTACAGGGGTGGAGGGTCTGATGACGGGCACAGGGAAGGGCTTGGCCGGCACACGGGATGGAACTGATCTGTACCTCCGCGACGGGGAAGAGTTTGGCTGGCGCGCGCCGGATGACACCGGGCCAGAGCCTGGGGCGGCCGAGGGAGCCCAGCTGTCACCTCACTCAGCCTCTTCTCTGGGGGCGGCTGCCAATCAACAAGGCTTCACATCGGCCTGTCGTTGAAGGTAATTGCTATCGTCAACCCCAGAGACCGGCAGGATGCTAATGCTAGCGCGAGCGTCCCTTTCGTGTAGGGGGGACAGCGCCTCCGAACACGGGATTACAAAGAAACGGGGGATCTGGAGGAGTCAACCAAAAGGGCGTTCTAATACGGCAGTAATGAGGTGTTAGATGTGTTCCAAGTCAAGATCACAGAGTTAGCCCCAAAACACGGACAGCCCTGCAGAGAACGACCGAATGAGGGGGATGAGAGTGTGGTTTATTCGCAAAATGCAATGCAAACACACAGCCACACACACAGCCACACACACACACACACACACACACACACACACACACACACACACACACACACACACACACACACACACACACACACACACACACACACACCGCATGCATGCTTGCATACCGCCATAGACCTAATGAAAAACAAGATGGATGCCCTGCGAGAGACGGGTGACTACGTTATTAATTGCTGTCTGTCTCCTCCCACTGATAATGATGGCTTGTATCCCGGGAGAATTTGCAGTGGAGGGATTTTCTTTGGAAAGATTATTTATTGTCCTTCTCATTGGAGGAGTGGCGTGTTTGGAATAGTGAGGCTTTAAATAATGACCCTCGCCAGATAAGTTCTCCCATAATTCCTCTGGTGTTCCCTCCTCCCTCTGGTCGCTTGCTCCGCCCATTAGACGGATTAATACAGACGCTAAAAACGGGGCAAGCGGGAGGACACTTAACGGTTTTCACTCCTTGCACTAAAGAGGTAAACGGCCGAGAAATGTAGGCGCCGCTTGATTTGTTAATTGCCAATGAAAACAGTTCTCACAAACTTTCGCCGTCAGCTTTATTGATACTCTAATCCGGCACGCCTCGCTCGGCATTGTGCTGACGATCATTCGCCCTTTCAGTCGCGGTTGTGCGAATTAACCGGCATTATTTGCAATAAAGATTACCATTCTGTCCGCATGTAGAGCAGTTGGTTGAAACAAAAGGGTCGTGTCACGGAGAGAGAAAAGACGGGGAAAATAAACACCCACATGGGTGTGTGGGGGGGTGTTCTCTGTCTGTCGCTCGCCGGCTCTCTCTCTCTCTCTCTCTCTCTCTCTCTCTCTCTCTCTCTCTCTCTCTCTCTCTCTCTCTCTCTCTCTCTCTCTCTCTCTCTCTCTCTCTCTCTCTCTCTCTCTCGGCATCCATCCCTCCATTCGTTTGCATTCGGATATTTTAATTCCAACTGCCCCTCCCCCCCCTTTGCTCCATCTCTTCCTCCCTCTGTCCCTCTCTCTTTCCTGCTCTCCATCTCCCTCTCTCCGTTTCCCTCTCTCCATTTCCCCCCTCACCTTCTTCACTCCATCCTCTCCGAGCCCATAAATCAGGACGCTTGTGTCATGGTGGACGGAGGCGTGGTCGCCGCGGCGACGCGAGGATCCGGGCGTGGGTGTGAAATCACTTGACCTCCGGCATTAACCCCTGGGCGCTGAATGGCCGCTCCTCTGCTCGGCAGCGGCGGCAAAACAAAAGAGGCTGGGTATTGATTAAACCCCGGGCCGCGCGCACTGGGGAGGAAGCACCGCCCGGACCACTTTGTTCCCTCCCCTCTCATACACACAGCTTGGCTACACACACACACACACACACACACACACACACACACACACACACACACACACACACACACACACACACACACACACACACACACACACACACACGCGCGCGCGCACAGACACACGCGCGCACAGACACACGCGCGTACGCACACACACACACACGCACAATCACACAAACACACGCAAACACATGCACGCACAAACACGCGCACACACACACACACACACACATACATACGCATACACATGCACACGCACAATCACACAAACACACATGCGCGTGCACACACACGCATACATACCCATACACATACACACACTCCACACACACACAAACACACCCACACACACACAAGCACACACTCCACAGACATTATCACACACCGTTCTGTCATGGACATCACCGTGTTCACAAGCATGCATACATGCAACAGCATTTCAGCCCAGAGCTAAACTGTTGGAAACGCTGATTGCAGTACCACAAATGCACACCAACATACACAAAACCTAACCAATCGCACACACACACACACGCGCGCGCGCACACGCACACGCACGCGCGCGCGCGCTTGCGCACACTAATAAACTGTGGGTTCAATGTGTGTGGCAGTTCATGGCTTGGGGATTCCCGACATAGTGTGTGTGTGTGTGTGTGTGTGTGTGTGTGTGTGAGTGTGTGTCAGAGGTAAAGGTCTCCAGGGTGATCAGTGTTTTGTCATCTGGAGCTGTGTTTACTTTCCCCCCACATGCTCTCCTCCCTTCATCTCCTCCCAGCTTCCTGGATCGATAGTGGGCATGCAACTGAGGCTCAGAGAGAGAGAGAGAGAGAGACATAGATAGAGAGCGTGAGCGTGTGAGCGCGCTACTCACTCAGCAACCCAGCTAAAGGCTATGGAGGCCTGTGGTTATTGCCCACCCCCCCAACCCCGACCTTCTCCCCTTGTACTCCAGTAGACAGTCTGGAGTACAAGGGGTGTCTACCGTGGACACACAGTCCACAGTAGACACACTCCAACGTAGACAGATACGAGAACAAGAACTGAGTCGTAGAAGGGGAAGAAAAAACCAAAACAATAAGGGCTTTCTCATTATTTTGCAAAGCCCCTGTGATTTTGAAATTGAAATTTGGAGTTTTAATACCAAAACGAACTCCATTGCCGGTAAAATTAGCAATTGTGACATCTTTGCAATAAATTCCTATCAAAATGAATTGTAATTAATTGAATTAATTAAAAGTTTTTGGAAAACGTATATTAAAGTGATCAATTGTAATACAGACTGAATAACAAGTTCAGATTTTTTTTTATTAAATTGAGACCTTCGTTTTCTTCTGTGGGATTTTAATCAACTGATAAAGACTTTTTTTATTATAACTGGCTATAATAAAAAGCTTTTAATGTATATTTAATTAATTAAATACAATAAAACAAAGAAGCTAGTATACTTTGAGTAAAAACTATTTAAATAATGATTTATTTTATTGTACGCGTAAATGAGAAATGAAGTGGCTCATTTTCATTACTACTCGTATTTGGTGTGCTTCTAAATAATTGTTTTCAACAGAGAACCAAACTAAATATAGTAAATACACTACAGTTAATACATTGCAATTTTACAACAAAGAACAATAGACAAAAAAACAAAATAAAAATCCTTGAAATATCTTTCTATTTTATTTTTGCCAACGTGGTCAGACTCCAGCCATAGAACAGCGACATTCAGCACAATCAACTGAACGAGTCGAGACCAAAAAATACAATGCACTGGGCCCTTCAGACAAGCCTCGGTGGCCTCTCAGGCAGACCTGCAATGCTGCTGCCCTCCTCCTCTGCCCTGGCCCGTGGTGCGGCTGTTTACTGCAGTCAGAGTCGTAGCCGCACCTTTCGCCGCACGCACGCACGCACACACACACACACACACACACACACACACACACACACACACACACACACACACACACACACACACACACACACACACACACACACACACACTGACACACACACACTGACTCACACACACCTGACCTCCCAGGCTGACCTCCCAGGCAGACGGTGGGGTCGTCGATCTCGGGGTACTCCGGCATCTGTTCCGGGAAGTCTTGGTCTCGTCCCGCAGCCTAATTGCCGCTGCTCCATGAGGGAGAGACGTAAGTGGGAAGAGGAAGAGGAGGAGGAGGAGGAGGAGGAGGAGGGGTGAGGGGAGGGGAGGGGAGGGGGTGGTTTCACCTTCCAGTCACATCCCAGTGGTCCAGTAAATAGAGCGTGAGAGTAACCTCACATCTCCCCCCTTCGCTCCCCCCCCCCTCACCTCCCAAACACACCCCTGGTTTCTGATGGACAAATAGCCCTCCCATGTCCCTTCTCCTCCCTTTCCCTTACCCCCTTCCTCTTTATCTCTGGGTGTGTGTGTGTGTGTGGGGGGGTCCTCCCTGCCCAACCCCTCCACCACCACCACCCACAGCACCACCTTATTTATCTCTACTCTGTCATGTTCCTCGGACCAGTAGAAAATAATTAATTAGTGCACTCAGTGATGATTTATGATATTACTGACATAATTAATGATACACATCAATTTCGCCGCTTAATTGATGGGGAGGTGGGAGGGGGGAGGGGCGGGGGCAGCAACCCTCCCCCACACAGCCCCCTTCCCCCTCCCCCACACACAGAGGAAGAGAGGTTATCGCACCTGAGGGTCTGGGATGTCTCCCATCTTCCTGAGGTTACGCCTTCCTCTTCCTCACGTCGTCCGGTTGGTTCTCCCTTCAAGCGCCTCTTTGTTAGGCTCCATCACGAGGTAGAGGGGTACAGAGATCTGTCTCTCTGTGTGTGTCTCTCTCTGTCTCTCTGTGTGTCTCTCTCTCTGTCTCTCAGTCTCTCTCTGTCTCTCTCTCACTTTACCGGGCCTCACTCAGTGATCGTCAGTAATCCCTGTCTGTTCACTCAGTAATTGCAAGCGAAGTGTTGGGCAGTGTTGCGTTTTCACATGTGAAAAACGTCTCTTTGTCTGCAACTCATTGTGTGTTCTTATTAAGCTGTGTGTGTGTGTGTGTGTGTGTGTGCGCGTATGTCTGCATCAGTGTTTGTGCACGTGGCTGCAGACTCGATAATGCTTGCCATGAGTGTGTGTGTGGGTTTGAAGGTATACAGTGATATATGATTCATGAAGATGCGTGTGAGGCATATGTAATTCCCACACTACCCCCAGGACTAGAGACAACAAGGTAGTGCATGAATATTTGATTTGCAGGGAGAAGGTATAGGATCTATGCGGTGCATTTTAAACAGACCACTAGAAAGTGTTGCTGTGTTTTACCTGTGTCTGCACTGTCCTTTTATTGTTGTAATTGTCCGGCTGACATCTTATAATTTTTTTAATTCAATGAAATATTTGAGATATAAGGCTGTATGTAATACATACGTATAGATGTATAAAGTCGTGTTTTTATCCATAGGGTTTCGGTACATATGGGATTCAAGTAATTGGTTGCACTTATAAAATTGCAATACATTTGCAATATTCTTCCGTATGATGTTGCATTTTACCGAACAAAAATATTTTCTAAATGGTGAAAGTATTAGATTAAAAACCTATTTGTGCATAGGTGAAAAATTGCAACCGCTTTTGTTACATTTCTCGTACTTGGATACAAATATATTCCATTTCAACACATAACACAAAAAGTTGAATACTTGTAAGTGTTTGTGGTTCTGTGTTCGCGGTATTTGGGAATCAGACGTATTCCTCATAGTGACAGAAATCTTCCGTCAGCCTCCAGTTAAATGTGCGATCAGGTAGTTTAAAAAGCTGCCTGTTAACATCACTACTCACAATTAGTTTTTGTGTGTGTGCGTGCGTGTGTGCGTGTGTGCGTGTGTGTGTGTGTGTGTGTGTGTGTGTGTGTGTGTGTGTGTGTGTGTGTGTGTGTGTGTGTGGGGGGGGGGGGTTGCCGCCTCGGATTAGTCTCCATAGCAACAGCAAAGTATCCCTGTTTGTAGACAGAGAAATTCTGCTACATGTGAAAATGATTGACAGGTCTATTCCTCCTCAGCTGACCCATAGAAATTAGCAAGTAAGCCTTATAATACCCAGCTGCATTGAGGGGTCTCCATACTTTTAAAGTGCTCTTGTAAGTGCTTCTTTTGGACATTTGCATAAGAAACATGGCATGCTTATGGGGGTGTGGGGGGGGGAGGTTGTTGTTGTGGGGTGTCCTCATATCTTGGGTTTGACGGCTTCTTTGTGATCAAGGGGATTGCGTCGAGGGGAGGGCTGCCAGATGAGAATAACTTAATTTCCAAAGCTCCAAGATGAGAGGGACGGGGCCGGGGGTAGAAGTTCATGATGCGGTCCCACACAGGCAGTAGATGTGAGGAGGAATAAACGGTGTGTGTGTGTGTGTGTGTGTGTGTGTGTGTGTGTGTGTGTGTGTGTGTGTGTGTGTGTGTGTGTGTGTGTGTGTGTGTGTGTGTGTGTGTGTGTGTGTGTGTGTGTGTGTGTGTGATATTGTACATATTTAAGTGGGCAGAAGAGATGAGTGTGGACCAGAAGAGAAGAATCAAGGTAAAATGTCATAATAACCGAACGCTAGACAGTGAGAGTCTAAACTGAGGAAAGTATCTATCCATCCAGCTATACGTTTATACTTCTTTCTTTCTTTCTTTCTTTCTTTCTTTCTTTCTTTCTTTCTTTCTTTCTTTCTTTCTTTCTTTCTTTCTTTCTTTCTTTCTTTCTCTCTCTCTCTCTCTCTCTCTCTCTCTCCCTCTCTTTAATTTATGTTTAAGGATAACATGTTTCGGAATAACAAAGGTTAAGTTATTTTGTTAAGGTACTTAACAAATACCTTAACAAAGTACCCAAAGGTACTTAACAAAGTACCCAAAGGAAAGAAATGTATGATAAAAACTATTTTTTTGTTCATTAGAACCTTGAAATGGAGTATAAAAGTAAAGTAATACATAAATGAACAGATAAATAAGTGACTATGATTTGATGCATATAATAAACTGAGCTGAATGTGCCTTTCCTGCCAACTATCGATTGGAGTCAACTTTGATTTATCAATGTTGATTTAATCATTACGCCATGTAATTAACACTAGGGGGCACCAATGTTCCACAAAATGATGTGTTCCCGTTTGTGGGCGACAATGGACATAAAACTATGCTGTGAGATGAATGGGTGGCTTTTGACACCACGACACAGAATTCAACAGAATTCAAAGTTACCATATAAAAATAAAAATGAAATTAATTTGTTCTACTTTGCCCTCTAGAATAAGTTAAATTCCGGGACATGCCAAATAATCCTTCAGTGAAAGCACAATAATAAATGTGGTTAAAAAACAAATGTGATTAACATTTCTCAAGTAAATTTGTTCCTAAAATGTATTAAGGAAAACATCCACTGTTATGGCCCGTTATGGAAAAATTACAACCAAAGCTAAAAATGTCATTGCCATTATAATTTGTTAAACAATGTAAGCAGAATGAAAAGTTTAAGTATTTACAAAATAGTAAAAATAATACAAATACATAAATGTTCAGGAACAAATTGTGTCTTGTTTAATGCTATTGATGTCAATGTTAACACGTCATTATTAGTGATTCTATCTTAATTAGCACTATCCACCTGTCTAATAATAAATAAAAATAACATGATTTAATATCTTAGTTTTTGTCGATTTCAATAAAATAATTTCAGAATTAACTTGAAATTATAATGCATGCATATACTGCATTTGCATGTTTAATGTGTGTGTAAAGTTATGTGTTCAAAGGCTGTATAACTAAATTCAAACAATATTCCCATTTGTCTAAATTGTTATAATAATATAACAAATGAATACAATAAAATAATTTGCCAAAAAATGTATTGGCACAAATGGTAGTCATCTATAATTAGCTTTAACATATATTTGTATCTCATTTTTATTTTATGCAATGGTCGGTGGTTACTTTTATGAATAATAAAAATGGAATACAAACAAAAATCCAATGCAGTTTAAACACGTATTAATCAAGTTGTGCTTTAACATCGGCTGTTGAAAGTGAAGTCCTTCTAAAACAAATCCATGCTTAGCAAGTACCAACTAAATGTAGTGGTCGGTTATTACCCTAACAAGTGCTAGAAATCAGAGCACTGTCTTCATGCTTTCTCCGGTGTATACTCGGTTGTGATCTCTCCACCTCTCCAACACCTCTACGAGCGTCCTGCCAGCGTACCCCACACTCAAAGTGACACTCCTTATGTTTTCCTCCCGGGTTTATAAACCTGGGTGGATGGTGGATGGTGGATGCCGTTTTTTAACGATTCTTTGACAATAATACCTCCTGTCCAACGCTAATTTTTTTTTAAAATTCCTTTAAAGTCCCACGCGCCGCTTCAAACTTCTCCTATAATAGTTATTGAGTGACTCTGACTAGCTCCTTAGCACCTGCAATGCAGTCTACACACACTAACAAAATTGTGCACACACACACACACACACACACACACACACACACACACACACACACACACACACACACACACACACACACACACACACACACACACACACACACACACACACACACTCCGCCTTTCCCACTGCTTGTAGTTCACTAATCCACCCTAGTTGTCTGCCTTTTACTTTGACTTTTTCTTTGCTAAATTCCCTCCTCCTGCTTGTCCATCATGGCTTTTTTTAATCTCTTTATAGTTAAGTACTCAATATTTATGTAATTTATGTGATTCATATTGCACAATTTTATCAATCAAATCCATTTAGAAAAGGCAGCACATTGAAGCAGAGAATGCGGTCCAGTTTGAGACAGTCGTGGGAGGAGGTCGTGGAGGAGGAGGTTGTCTCACAGGGCGCGGGTCATCAGGCACATCGCAAGCCACAACCACAGGAGCTCTCTGGCTACTCCCACTGCATTCCTATTGGCCAAAGAAGTAGGGACAGAGTAAGCCTATACATAGCATAGCTGTAGTCCACAGGTCTATAGGATACAGGCTATAATAATTGAGTTAAACTAATATAACTTATTTAAATTGTGTCACATACAGTGCAAGACAATTGTTTATAATTAAGTCACCGGCATCCAAGTTGCCTTGGTCTGAAACAGATTTAATATTGGTCAAACCAAGGACGGAACAATATGTTACATGGACTCAAAATATCATTCTATTTTTTAAGACGAATCAAAGAATGTCTGTGAGACAAGGTCAAAATAAAGATTGAGTGTTTGTTTTCTTTAGTAAACAAACTGCATCCAAACAAATGATGTCTAACATTCTTTGGGGTTCTTTAAAAAAATAGAAAATGCAATAAATACGTACCCTTTCCTGTCGTTGCTTGGGAATAATAGACATGTTGTAAAAATTGGAATACAATACATTATTTACCAGGAAGGGCCTGGGTTTTGTTGTAGTTGTTGTCATTTTTGTTTGTGCTGGAATAATTGGAAAAAAACACACGAAGAGAATGGGGATGATAAATAATACATAAAATCACTATTGGCATGTTGACATGTTTCATTTAATACAACATCACTTTTAATCATGTGGTCATTTTGCAACTACTGTATCCATAATCTGCATTGGTAAATTAATTATTAGAGAGTCTTAAGTATGTGCGAGCACAGAGCATTAAATACGACTACAATAATGTCAATGTGTGTGTGTGTGTGTGTGCGTCTGTGTGTGTGTGTGTGTGTGTGTGTGTTTCAATGCATGAGATGCACAGATGACTGTCTGACGGCGCTGCACTGGGATCTCCTACAACAAACCTGCTCAGTGTAGTGGTCCCATGCTTCTTCGGTGGCTACGCCCCCGCACCATTGTTGTGTGTGTGTGTGTGTGTGTGTGTGTGTGTGTGTGTGTGTGTGTGTGTGTGTGGGGGGGGGGGGGGGGCAGTAGAAGTCTGTCTGCATCATCTGGCGGTGACACCCTCTCTGTGGGACGTGGCAGCTCCCTTAGAAAGTGGCTGTTCTCCAATCATCTACACGCCATAACCTTACGCCCGCCTTTGTCCACACCTCCGCCAAGATTCATTTGTGTCGGCCCAGCAGGTCTGACCGGCAGTACAATCCCCGGGCGGGGTGGGTGAAGAGGGAGGAAGGGAGGGAGGTGGCGGTGGTTGTGGTGGTGCTGGTGGCGGGGGGAGAATACATTTCACTGATTAAAGATATCTGGTGACTGCTCTACATGCTGTCAGCACACTGTTAGTGCTGCCTCTGCCCCTCCCTCTCGACTATACCTCTCCTCCCTCCTCTCTCACTCCCTCCCTTCCTCTCTGTCTCCCTCCCTCC